>NC_025994.2:86544711-86722498 GCF_000442705.2 Elaeis guineensis
TAATCTTAGAAGGGTTGTGGGCAATGGGAGGGCTATTGACGTCCTTGGTGGTGGCATGGCGGTCTTGCCGGTCCTCCGGAGGCCTCCTCTTTCTCTCTCTCTCTCTCCCCCTCTCCTTCCCTCCCTTTCGACATCCAGCGAGCTCGGTAGTGGCTCCCTCCGATGGCTTCCAAAGGTCCTCTCTCTCTCTCCCTCTCCTTCCATCCCCCCTTTCTTCCTCTCTTTCCTTCTCCCTCCCCCTCTCACCGATTTTTTGTTTCGAATGCTAGAACCATTCCGATTGGCCGCTGGTACTATTCGGCACGCCTTGAACCGGATGATTTGGGACAGTTTGGCGAACCCCGATTTGGACTCTTGAAGTGGAAATGTGAACTAATGATATTGGATTCAGTTCTAATCGGGGTTTAAAGTTTTGGTGCTGGTGGTTGTGCTAGTCACCAGCTGAAACAGCAATAATGTTCCAGCACGTCTTATACTGCAATGAAAAGAAGTCCTTTTTAATTAAAAATTTATAAATAAAGAGTTAAATAGATGTTTCCTATACGCCTTTGATCCTAGCACTGGTGTGGTGGGGTACATGCTGGCTGGAACGGCCAGCATTTGAAACCATGATCCTAGTCACAATGGATCATGATTCTAGTCACGACTGATTCTAACTCCAGACTTTGCATGAAACAAATTGTCAGATGTGGTTCATGATCAATTGGGTCATTGCCACTATCTTGCTTGTAGTCCATGTGGGAGTTTTCTCACATTGTGTACCCCTGAGTTAATGGTGGTGGTTCCAACTTCCAAGATGGTTGGGTCTACTAACCACACTCAATGTATATGCCTTGTATAATGATATTAATGGTTAGTGTAACAATGGTCATTTAATGTATGTCACATAACCATTTTTAATTAATTTTTCTGTTCCCTTGATCTGCAAGAAGCTAATTTTTTGCTACTGCTCACTTTATCAACACTAGTTGGTTAAATTTCTATTTTGCTTATCATTGTTGTGTCTATTCTTTTTCGTGCATGCACCCACAGTTTATTGAAGCCACTATTACTTTATCCAACTTATACAGACATGTATGCTTTGGCACTAGTTATTTATCTTTTTATTGTTTGTTGTATCTGTCATATGATATGAATCTCTTTATACTCGGTTTAGTTGTTTTTTGGCTATATTATGGATGTTATCTGTGATTTAGAGGTTGAGCTCTCTCTTCGTGGCAGCTGTTTGCTTTGTGATTACTATTTATGATGGATGGCACGTCTACTTTAACGGCTTTGAATTTGTGATGCCTTTCATACACACGTGGCAGTACCTATTAATTTTTACTATTGATAGTATGTAGTCGATCTTTTTGTCCTGGTTATAGTTATCTATTATTTTATTATGGTGTTATCTATCTATTTCAGAGTCACAGTCTTTTCTCTGCACTCTGTTTACCTTTGTATTTTCTGTTTATAATGGGTTAGATGTCTATTGAAACTGCTTTGTAATCTGTTTTTTTCCTTCTCTTTTGTTTCCCAAATTTTATGATGTTTTCCCAAATAAATGTAAGCATGGTATGAAGTATATATGGGAGGCAGCCCTCTTATTCTAAAGCCCTTACGGCCGATTCCCATTTAAGCCCTCGATCGCTTAAGCAGGTGAGTGCCTCTGTCCCTCCACCCCCCCGAACCCCCCAACACACACACACACACACACACATCCCGAGCCCTTGAAGTTCCTTAGCCTCTCTTTCTCCCGCTCTTTCTCCCTCCTTGTTTTTGTATGCCCCGAAATGGCATCGTGTGGATCTGCATGGTGCTGAATCGATCGTTGACCAATACGTGCCCAGATACCAGATCGGAGAACTTTGTGGCCAATTAATAATATATTGGGTACTGAGAGTCAAATGCTACACATGACCTGGATAAGTTTCAACTTAATCTTATATGGTCTCGAATTAGACCATCTATCCAACACTAAATATGCTGCTTTCTTAGATCCCAAAACTTAAGACTTACAAGTACAACTTGAGTCAATTTGGTGCTGGTGGTGTGGTAGTCACCAGCTGAAACAGCTATAACGTACCCGCACATGTTGTACCGAAGTGGGAAGCTCTTTTTGGTTAAAATATAATGGATAGAGTAAGAGTTATATAGGTATTTTCCTACCTGCCGTTGTTTCTGATGCTGGCTTGGTGTTGCGTACTGGCTGGGTCAACCAACACTTGAAAGCGTAATTCTAGTTATGACTAATTCTTACTCCAGACTTGGATGAAACAACCAGTCAAATGTGGTTCATGATCAACCAGGTCATTGCGATCATATCTTGTTTTAGTCTATATGGAAGTTTTCTCACATTGTGTGAATGTTCCTTGGTTAATGGTGGTGGTTCCAACCTCCTAGGTTGTTTGGTCTACTGGCTAAACCCAATGTATGTACTCTGCCAGTGGTACCGATGGTTGCTGCTACAAGGATCATTTAATGTGTGTCCGATAACCTTTTTTTACTGAACTACTGTTCGGTGGATCTAATTTTTCACTGCTACCCGCTTTATTACATGAGGTTGTTAAATTTCTACTTTGTCTTGTAATTGGTTGTATCAAATGAGGTTGGTCTTTGATACCTGTATTGTGACATTGTACGGTATATTTTGGTTTCCTTGGCTCGATAATTAGGGATTCGAATTCGACTGTACTATCCCTGGGGGGGGTGGTTGAGGAAGATGATGAGGGTATTTGATTCATAATTAGAATGAAAATCGGAATGGATTGAAATCAGAATGGCTAAATCTGTTAAAGTGTTTGATTTTTTATCGAAATCCGAAGAGAATAGCAATTGAATTTTAGATAGATTGGATCATTTTCATTTTATGTGTGAATCAAAATCAGAATGAAATTTTTTTCAACCAAATAGTTGGAATGGAAACATCCATTTTCATTTTGATTCTAGATTTCAGTTTCTTTCCAACCAAACATTCCTTAGATATTTTTTTTTGAATATAATATATAATATATAATATATTAATGTTATTATATCACATTATATTAATATTTATTGTATTGTCACATCAATATTACTTTAAGATTTGTCTACTAATATTATATTATTTCTCTTTTTGGATGGGAAAACTTGTCCAATATGAGACAAAAAATTAATTTTTTATATGCTTATGCTCATGCAATATTCAAACAGCATCTTGTTTTCCTTCTGACGTTTGGACACAATATTATCAAAATTGTAATCATTACATTGAATAATAGTATTATTGCTGTGGAGATAATCTGATTTAGGCTGCTGAGCTGGAGTTGGGAAGGAAAGACGCAGTGGTCTTTGGAGGGGTAGTCGAGATCTCTAGGGTGCTCACGAGTCAATGTTTGGTCCTTAATTGAGTCCTTGAGTTGGCGGCGGACTCTCCAATATCTAAGTCAGTCTTCCGCATAAGCAAATAGAAGATGTATGAGCTTTTGAGTTGGATTTATGATGATTAGGATTGAATATGAGGGGGAATAGATATGGAAAGATGCAGTGTGGAGGTTTGGCGGACTCCAGATGATGCTCGGAGTGTATTGGTGGGTTCCAAGATGGGCTTAGAGTATGTGGGAGAGACGAATCTAGTGCATATGGAGTCTATCATCGAGAGATGGCATGCAGAGTAAGTGTTCACTTATCTGGAGCGTCCAAAAAATTTGAAGTTTAGAAACAAAGGTGGGTACCTATCATTTGGAGAATACGTGTCATTCTACCCCTAGGGCCTGTGGAGGTGCGTTTAGATTGTTCGGGAATTATGACAGTTACAGCACCCTTTTTTCCGCTGTTGCTTTGCAAACAAGGATCGCTAGGCGACGCTCGTCTCTCCTGTATGATGGTCATAAGATGGCAATTTAGATGGATGGTCTGATCGACATTCATATGTCAACTCTTTATTGGACGACAAAGCATCGTACGGATAAATATTGCAGAACAATCGCTGCAGTGAACAATATGCATACCGTGATAATTATTTTCTCGAAAGAAGGGACGAGCGCATGTCCTCTACAAATGCGCGTGTCCAATCAGCTCCTCAGACGGCATGTAATGTCAAAATTCTTCACTTTTTTTGATAGGTTATTCGAAGCCCATCTTGGAAACTTTGATCTGGAGTAAGGGCTTTGGTGCATCTTGGCTGGCAAGGTTCGTCCCTCATTGGCCTCGGAGAGTAAGGGCTTTGGTTCGAAACTTTGATCGTCAACACCATGGTGTATTTGAAGTTATCCTCTATTTTCTTCGTCCGAGCTAAAAGGCGTCTTGATCTCAGGAGTGGGGGGCAACTGATACATTTAGAATATTCTATCCATTATAGCACTGGCACCTCAATACGGCTCTATGTGCGTCTTTGTTGATAGATGCCAGAATGGCCAACAAATCACTGTCACATGGATTCTTGCGGCCGTATTAGCAGAATTCTGGAGTCTTCCATCCATTAGGTTACAAACTATCAGCCTTGCTCCCCCATTATGCAACCTTAATAAACTCAGGATGTGCAAGCTGTTATTTCCTAACAACTTGAATGTACCTTCGCGGGCTTTAGGGGGAGGAATGGTATGCGTCCTCCAAGCGACGGTACCTACCTTCGTCCATAAATTTCAAGATTTTTGAATCCTCTAGATAAGTGAACACTTGCTTCGCATGGCATCTTCCGGGAATGGACTTCATACGCACTAGATTCGTCTCTTCTATATACTTTGAACCCATCTCGAAATCTACTGGTACATTTTAAGCATCATTCGGAGTCCGTTGGACCTTTGCATTCCATCTCTTCATCTCCTATTCCACCTTATACTTAATCTTGATCATCATAAACCTAACTCGAAATCTCAGATCTTTTTGTTTGCTTCCGTGGAAGACTGATTTAAGCATTGGAGGATTCGCCGTCGGGAATCCTCCATTTGACGCGAGGATTTCTCCTATCTTTGGTGGTTTTATAGGGTTCGACTTGAGGACTCGATCGAGGTTTAGGTGCCAGTTCGTGTGCATCCCAGAGATCTCGATTAGTCATCTGGAGATCACTACTTCTCTCTTTCCTGACTTCAACTTAATGGTCTAAGCTAGATCATCTTTCTGGCGGCAACA
This sequence comes from Elaeis guineensis, assembly GCF_000442705.2. Classification (NCBI taxonomy): domain Eukaryota; kingdom Viridiplantae; phylum Streptophyta; class Magnoliopsida; order Arecales; family Arecaceae; genus Elaeis; species Elaeis guineensis. The sequence continues at coordinate 86,549,803 of NC_025994.2, forward strand.
AAAAGCATTACACTGCCTCACTTCCCGTGGGAAGAAATGAAAGGACCCAGCTCAACTAAACCTAACCAAGATTAAAAACTATCCGGTACAAACAATATTTATAACCAATGTCCCGTTTCCCTTTCCAAATGGGGCGTAAAGATGCGAAGAGGTTCCGAAGGATCATCAAATATTTTTCTACCATGACTACCCAAGTTGATATTGCCGAACTTTCTTGCGTCGGAGCCCCTTGGCCATATAACATGAGCTTGTTTGTAGCCTCTTAAGTCGCCCAAATTTGAGCAAGAGAAGTTCAGGGACGATGATGCGAGACTTTTTGACCAATATGCACCCATACGCAAGCGGTGAGCGGTTAGCTATGCTCTGGACGTTTTATTGATTTATCACATTGAGAATGGCAGACGCAATTAGAATATGTAAGCTAAATTCTTTTCCTTCGATTCAGAAAGAAGAGCTCACATGCTTTTGGAGAAACATATTTCTGTGTTGGGTTAGGTTGGGTCTAGTATGAAACTAATTGAGTCAGTTGGATCTACGAACTTTCTTGCGTTTGCTTTTGAACAGAGAAATATTTCTAGAGGGCTGAAAACAGGATGTATAAATGGAATTAAAAAAAACAGAAAAAAATAAAGGCTGGTTAGTTTTCTAGCATGCAAAAATCAAATATAATGTTTTTGAATTATCAAAATTTATGCAATGCAATTAATGTAAAGGTTCTACATGGATCTATTTATACTTTTAAAGGATATATTGAAAGCTAAAGGTAACCAGAACAATATTTAACTTGAAGCAGCGTCAATGTTTCAACACGAATTTCTTTGTGCACTGCTTGTGACGTGGAAAATCTAATGTGGAACGCACCATTTCATCTTATTAAACTATATGATTATTATTTTTCAATATGTATTTAATATCTATTTAATATATGTAGTTTTAATTTTTTGTTTGAAATTTTGAACGATGAAAGTGTCATTCTCTTCGTAAAAATTATGACATCTTGTGCTGGTATTATAGCATCCTGCGTTGAAATTATGACTCTTTGCATATGATGTCATAATTTTTTCACAGGATATCGTAAAGAGGAAAAGATATTTTCGTCAATGAAAAATTATCATCAATTTTTCAATGATGAAAATATTTTTTTCTCTATGATATTCTGTGAAAAAATTATGACATTCTGTATAGAAAATCATAATTTCAATGCAGAATATTATAATATCAGCACAGAATGTCATAATTTTTTCGAAAAGAAAGAAATATTTTCATCATTTAAAATTTGAATTGAAAAAGTAGAATTATAGATATTAAATGTGTATTAGAAAATGATGATTATGTGGTCTAATAGGACGATGCGGAATGTTTCACATTATGTGCACAAAAAAAATTTCATGTTTCAACATCTATTCGTTGATTCTTACTAAACCGGGCAACGAGGTGTTCGCTCATAAATATGTATAGATTCCTAAAGCCTTAGGGCATGTTTGGTTGCCTGTAACTTAGTATCAATACTTAAATGGGACCAACTGGGCTTTTCTTTAGGCATTATTTCGGTCCAAAGTGGAGCTGGCTGTAAATTCCTGCGGTAAGCTCTTTATGCGTAGCTTTCACCTAGGACAGGTGGCTTTCGCCTCCATCAAAACATTCAAGCTGGCGTGTTCCGTTTTAACCGAAATGGCCCAAAGAGGCTACACCAAACCTAACGGGCTCTTACATGCAGGCATATCATAAAATAAAAACCAATAATAAAGAAACCTCAAACTTCAATTAGCGAGACTTGATCCGCCTGGCGCATATATATATATATATATATATATATATATAATATATATATATATATATATATATATATATATATATATATATATATGTATGCATGTATGTATGTATGTGTACATACATATACATATGCATATATATGTGTATGTATGTATGTATGTATGTATTGCGGTCAATTTTTTGTCGCTTGTAATCGGGAACGAACACCTATAAAACAGCATCCACGCAGATCGGATTTGTGTTCGGCGAGGATTCTCTGGTGCCTAAGTCAGAGAGGAAGTTGGTGAACAAGAGTTGAATGTAAGCAATAGTAGAGTTTTGATCCAGAATTGACTTACCAGCCATGTTTTTCTTATCTCTTTTTATAGATGAGATTTTCGTAATCGTCGGACATGGTCCCGTATTTTATGACATTAAATCATTGGGCCATAATCGCATAGTGAATCATTAATTTTCACTGATCGCGCCGTGATATGCGGTTGATAACTGTTTGTGACGGTTATGGTATATCTGAGTTGACTGACCGATCATATGTTGGTAGAATCTGAGCGATCGTCAGTTATTAGTTCTGTTATGCCGACGGTCAAGTCGTCTGTCATTGATCGATATTCGGTAGTCGAATATTAGTCGGTCGATAGATCTTAATTGATCAGCTGACAGTAAATCGACGTAATTAGTTCGGTTGGTCAATGAAGAATCGGAGCTGTATATTCGATCGATGCATAGTCAGAGTCATGGAGACCAAAGTCGGAGTCGGTCGGTTTATCCCAACAGTTGCCCCTCACTCTCAAGTCCAAAGTGATTCGACGTGTGAACTGTCACGTGATTTATCACGTTGGATGAAGAGAGTTCTATCACATCAAGCTTCGATTTTGATGTCGTTTTCTCTGAGATACGAGTGATCGATTATTTTATCGTGTTGGCAGGTACAGTTGTCTGTCACACTGATCGGATGATTCGATATCAGTTGTAAGTGTGAGGCGTCGTTTCGAAAAGTCAATTCGACGTCGGATGATATGATTCTAACAAGTAGATTTGTTTCACGTATCCGAATGTTATTGGATCGAAATTGATCACGCGGATAGAGATGACGTGACTCAATCTAGGACAAATGCGTCGAACCGTTCGATCAATGATTGGTCTAGATATTGCCATGTGTCGTCATCTAAAAGATCTTCGATTTAACCATCTTCATCTCGACGGTTGAGGGATCCTATATAAAGGGTCGCTCTCAGTCATATTTTCACTTTTCACTGCTTTTGGTGTTGGGATTCTGTCGGATTGTTGCCTCAACGTCTAAGATTATCGCTCCCAACTTTCAGGTCAACTTCATCTTTCTTTTGAGTCCTTTCCTCTAAAGTCTCTGTCTTCTTCAGAGTTGTTCTCAAGACTAGGGCTTCTTCTTCTCAGGAAGATCGATCGGAGAATCCGACTGATAAATCTCTCAGTCGAGTCCGGATGTGGAGGTCTCTTCACTTTCGGAACCGAACGTTGAACGATTTCGGGAGTAGTTTTGTATCTTGGAGCAGTTTCAACTTTTCACCCCTGAGGCCGATGGTCGGGTGAATAACCCACCTTCGGGCCAGGTGGCCTTCTACATCGAAGATCTTTGGATGGATCTTCGATTTTCAAAATTTGTCTGAAATATTTTGGATTATTACGGATTTTATCCGGCTCAGCTAGCATCGAACTCGGTCCGATTGATAATTAGTTTTGTTTTATTGTGTCGGATGTTGCTGACCATGCCCCGTCCTTCTCTTTTTCGAACTTTCTTCATCCTCGGACCTCATCCGAAGGTCCGAGGGTGGTGGTTCTTCAACCTCCGAAAAGGTCTTTCCTTTATTATCGGTCTTCTATCGTCCATTCATGGATGGAAGAATCAGTTTTTCTTTGCTTCTTCTTCTTTTCCTTAGAATTTTTCTTTTCGTTGGGGCGATCTACGAACCGGTCCCAACGACAACAGCGAGTAGAGGTCGATGATCAGGAGGACTTTCACCGGTTGAAAGACATGTCAGTCTTGAAATAGAAAGAGCTTGTAACCGAACAGGCCCTTTATGACACCGGCTTTAGTTCGATTCTTCGTCTAGGTATAGTATAGTTGGTCGATTATTTCTGACTTTTCTTTTACTTGCTGAATTGTATTGACCTCCATTGTAATTATGGCTATGCAGCAGAGGGTACGAGTGTCGAATGCCTACATTCGTCAGCACGCTTTCAAGAAGAGGGCGGCATTTGAGGTCGGGCCTTCGCGACTGCCGAAGAGGCATCAAGCACCAACTTCAGTCGGCATTTCAACATCGACCATGGAATTCGATGCCCCATCGGCATTGGTTCTCGAATCAGTCTTGGCACTGTTAGCTCCGACAGTGCTCCCTGCTGCGTCGTCCGAGGGAAGGGCGGCGAGGGGAACTACCGAAACAACATCGGTAATCTCACCACTTGAGGAGGTTTAGGCCGAGACAAGAGAGCCTGAACAATCTGCAACTGTGCCAATTGCTCTTTCAGTTGGGGTGCAGTCAAGCTCAAGCTTTCCCTCATTTTCAAACATGGGGCCGCCGACAGCAAACTAGGGGAAAGCTCTGATGGTATCAGCGGATGATGCAACATCGGAGGGCCATGTGGTATACTTCGACTTCCAAGTGCCCATCGATGAATCAGTCCTGGTTAATTCTGTACTGGCCAAGCGATTGTGCCAGACGACTCTTCTTCCGGCTGATCGGGAGCGTCGGAGGAAACGGTTGGTGGTTGAGATATTTTTATCTTTTTATCCGACAATCATCAGGGTAAGTCTCTTTGGTAAACTTTCTTTTTTTTTTTTTAAATCTGACTTATCCTCTGTCTGCAGTTGATCCACGACATGTCTGATTTGGAGGTCGGCTATACGAAGTTCATTGACATCCGTAGTGCGTGGAAGAATAAGATGGCAGCCGTCGATGCTGAGAAAGTGGCTGCACTTGAACAACTTAAGTTGGCGACAAAGCGGGAAGCTAAACTTCAGAAGGAGGTTTCTTGACTAACCGATGACTTGGCATCCTCGGAGGCCGAACTTAAGTCGACTCACGGGGCTATTTCGGCTATTGAGTCACAGGTCAAGAGCAAGAAGCATTCTATCCACTAGCTTCGATGAGAGCGAGACGGATGCATCGAAGAACTCGAAGCCGAACGTGGACGTCATCGGACCAGTCTGGAAAGGTTGGCACTGACCGAAGAAGAATTGTCCTTTGCTCAAGCCGATGCTAATTTGGCTAAGGCGGAAGCAGAGTCGGCAAGAGAAGCACTGGGTTGGACAGTCGAGGATTTTCAAGGTTCGGAAGAATTCAAGAGATCCTCGAAAGTGGCTTCGCTTCGTACTGCGTCGGGTATGAAGACGAGTGAGATGCGGTTGAAAAATTATGCTCGAGCCTTGACTTAAGCAGCATCGTCCCTCTAAGATCGGAAGGCGGAATTGCTGAAGAAGAAGCTGCTCCGACTCAAGAAGAAGCACCGATTGGGTCCAAAATCATTCAAGTCGATGATGCTACACCCGAGCAAAGAAACTGGAATAATGATGAAGCTTAGTCGGTGTATTCCTTTTTTTTTTTGTTTCTGTAATCTGATACTTGTAGTCAGACTTCGATCCAATTTTGTAACTCCTTTATTGATAGTGAATGAAAGTATTCTCCTTTTAAGTTTAGGCTCTTGTTTTACTTGTCCACAATTTTGTTGCAATGTAGAATAACCATCGAACATTAATCGGCAACCCAATCATTCGATAGGATTTGTAGAATGTCCATCAGTCGGTAGTCATTTTGACGTACTTAATAAAAATTAGAATAACGATTGTAGGTCGAATATTTTGTGCCCGATATTTGATCGAATTTGTACGTCGAATTATCTGATAATCGATGGCAAGTCGAATATCCCTCAACTGGCCGTAGCCTAGTCGGTATAATTTCAATCCAACTTTGGTCGTTTTGGCATTTTTCGTTTCACTTAGTTGGGACTAAATCAGCATATTAGTCTTTCGACGATAGTAAGCTTTTACAATGGAGAGCCAACATTGAGAACCGAAGTGTAATCGACGATTCGGCTTTTGCGGTGAAAGCCTGTGTGGTCGATGTCGGTTGAGATTGCAATCGGTATGTCAGTTTTTGCATGAAAATCAAAATACAGTCGTCATCGAAGCAATTGATTCTTTGATTTTTATAGTGGAAGCTGAGATAAACTTCGTGTCAAAGTACAGTAGATAGCTCGATTTTGACAATGAAAGTCGACATATAGTCAGTAATTGATAAAACTTATCAAAGGCTTGCGATTCTGAAATTTTAATTATATTTTAAATAATATACATATCAACGACTTTATTGATAATACATCTTCAGATTGTCGGTATTTCATGTTTGGAGAATCGTCGATCCTTCAAGAGTTTCTAGTCGATATGCGTCCGGTCTAAGAGTTTCGGATATTTTGTAAAGTTCTTTCTAGTTCGGGGATAATTTTTCTTGATCCAAGGATTTTGAGACTTCTACTTTCTTAAGACCAAATCTCCTGGTCGAAAGACCTTCGGCTTGACTCTTGGGTTGTAATACCGGGCTATTCTTTGTCGATATGTAGCCATCCGAATTTGAGCTTGCTGTCGGAGTTCTGAAAGAAGATCTAAGTCGGCTCTCCGATGTTCGGAGTTGCTCGGCTCACTATATTGCTTCACTCTTGTTGACGGCAATCCGATGTCCAGTGGTATCATTGCTTCTGTCTCATAAGCTAAGTTGAAAGGAGATTCTCCAGTCGATATGCGGGGAGTCGTTCGATACGTCCATAAGATCGGATATAATTCTTCTACGCAGAGGTCTTTGGCTTCGTTCAGTTGGGTTTTTAGTCCGTGTAGGATTGTCCGATTGGTTACTTCCACCTCGCCATTTACTGTGCATGGTTGACCGACGTGAATTTGTGCGTAATATGAAATTTCGTACAAAATTCTCTGAAATTTTGGTTATCAAATTGTCGATCATTATCGGTGATGATGGTGTGTGGCAAACTGAATCTGTAAATGATAAATTTTTGAATGAAGTCTTTCATCTTGCTTTCAATGATTTGCGTCAGAGGTTCGGCTTCTATCCATTTGATAAAGTAGTCGATAGTGATCACTGTGAATTTTTTCAGACCAGATGTCGGAGGAAAAGGATCAAGTATGTCAATCCCCCATTGTACGAAGGGCCATGGTGCTGCAATCGACGTCAGCTGACTAGCCGGTTGATGTTGTATATTTGCATACTTCTGACATGGTTCACACCTTCGGATGAGTTCAGCTGCGTCTTTTTTCATGGTGGGTCTATAATATTCTTGTCGTAGAACTTTATAAGCTAGAGACTTGCCGTCCAAGTAATTTTCGCAAATCCCTTCGTGCATTTCTCTAAGTGCATAGTCGGCATCTGTAGGTCCTAAATACTTCAGCAAGAAGAGAGAATAATCTTTTGTAAAGATAACCATTCATTATTACATATTGAGAGGCCATCCATCGGAGTCGTTTAGCTTCTGAGGAGTCCGCAGGAAAGGTCCCATCGGTCAGGTATTGAACGATCGGATCCATCCAGCTTGGTTCAATAGTGAGTTGCAATACCTCCTCGATTTTATCAATACTCGGCTGTTCGAGGTATTCAACAAATGTCCGATCCAGCGAGTTGAAAGCGGTAGTAGTCAGTCGTGAAAATACGTCGACTCGAGTATTTTTGATTTTGAAAATGTGAAAGATCTCAAAATATTTCAAGCTTACTGTAAAATCTTTCACCTTCTGAAGATACTTCATCATAATGGGGTCGCGAGCCTCAAATTCATCTTTGACCTGTCCAGCGATCAGTTGAGTCGGTGAAGATCTTCAAACTGTAAATCTCAAGCTCCTTAGCTATCTTCAAGCCGGTCAAAAGTGCTTCATATTCGACTTGATTATTTGAGACTTTAAAGTTGAATCGAAGGGTGTACTCGATGACTATACCTTCGGACTTCGTGAGTATGAGGCCAGCTCTACTACCTTGTGCATTAGATGCTCCATCAATGTGCAGCACGCAGGTTGACTTTAAGTCGGGTTAGAGAGTCGTAGTCTCTTTTATTGTGTTATCATCTGTATCTTCTGATTTATTATCGAATATAGTACATTCGGCGATAAAATTGGCTAGGACTTGCGTCTTCATGGACGGTCGTGGGCGACATTGAATGTCGAACTCGTCAAGTTTCACTGCTCACTTTGCCATCCGACCTGACGTGTCAGATCGATGTAAGATTGTCTTCAGCGGCTGATCTGTCAGAACTACAATCGGATGGGCTTGGAAGTACGGACGAAGTCATGCCGATATGATTAGGATGTAGATCATTTTCTCCGTCCTTGAGTATCAGACTTCGGCATTGTGAAGTACTTTGCTGGTGTAGTAGATTGGTCGATGGATTCAGTTCTCATCCTCCTGGACGAGCACCGAACTAACTGCTTCTGCTGAAGTTGCCAAGTAGAAATACAATGTCTCTCCGACCTTTGGTTTTGTGAGCAAAGTGGAGAAACCAAGTACTGTTTCAAATCTTCGAAAGATTATCGATATTCATCCGATCATGAGAAATCTTTCGTCTGTCGCAAAGTTTTGAAGAATGACAAGCATCTCTCAGTCGATCTAGAAATAAATCGACTGAGTGCGACAATCCTTCCATTGAGTTGCTGTATTTCTTTCTTTGAACTCGGGTGTTTCATGTTGATAATGGTTTTGATTTTTTCGGGATTAGCCTCGATCTCTCATTGTGAAACAAGAAATTCGAAGAATTTTCTGGAGGTTACCCTAAATGCACACTTAGTCAGATTTAATTTCATCTGATGCCGTCGGAGTGTGTCGAAAGCTTCCTCTAGGTCCTAAATGTGATCTGAAGTTTAGAGACTCTTCATCAGCATGTCGTCCACATATACTTTCATATTTTATCTGATCTGTGTCTTGAAGATCTTGTTGACGAGCCGTTGATAGGTAGCGTTGGTATTTTTCAGACCAAAAGGCATTACTTTGTAATAGTATATGCCTTTGTCGATCACAAAAATCATGTGCTCTTCATCTTCTGGTGCCATGCGGATTTGATTATATCCAGTGAAGGCATTCATGAAACTCAGAAGTCGGTGGCCAGAAGTCGCATCAACCAATTGGTCAATCTTCGACCACGGAAAGCTGTCCTTCGGACAAGCTACATTCAGATCGGTATAGTCGATGCGGATCCTCTATTTTTCATTGGCTTATTTTACTATTACCACATTGGCAAGCCAGTCGGGATATGTAGCTTCTCTGATGAAGCCTGCTGCGAGGAGTTTGTCGACTTCTTCATCAATGATCTTTTATCTTTCAGGAGCAAAAGGTCACTTCTTCTGTCTCATCGGCTTAACATTTGGATTGATGTTAAGTCGGTGAGTTATTATTTCTGAAGGAATCTCGTGCATGTCGGTGGCCGACCAAGTAAAAATGTCGGCGTTGGCTCTGAGTAATTTTATTAGTTGTTGCCACTCTAAGTCGGATAATTGTGATCCAATTCAGATCGTTTTTTCGAGATCTTCTTTTAACAGGATGAAAATCAATTGTTCAGCTGGTTCACCCCTCTTCTGATTTTTTTTTTGGTCTAATTCGTCAACAGGCAAAGAGTCTTCAGATTTATTATTTTGGATGAAGACAAAGAAGCAACATCGGGCGAGTTGTTGATCTTCACGTATCTCTTCGACTCTATATCTTATCGAAAATCGAACTAATAAATGGTATGTCGAAACCAATGCTCTAAGAGCGTTAAGCCTAAATCGTCCGAGTATGGTATTATAAGTCAAAGGTACTCGAACCATCGTGAACGTTATGAAAAGAGTGTTCTGTTGTAGTTCGGTCCCAACAGTTAAGGAGAGAAATTTCTTCCTCCATTGTGACAGCATCTCTTGTGAAGCTGATCAGTGGCGTCGAGACTCTTCTGAGTCGATCAGTTGGCAGTCACATTCGGGAGAAAGTCGAATAAAAAAAACATCAATTGAACTTCTATTATCTACAAGAATTTTTTTTACATCATAGTTCGCTATTGTTGCCGAAACAACAATGGCATCATCATGGAAAGTCTGAATTCTTCGAATATTTTCTGAAAAAGTTATTACATTGTCGAGTCGTCGTCGCTTTGCCGACTCATCTTTGAAAGTTGCCCCCCCGTTCAATCGTCCGAGATCATATTGATCACCTCTGCAGTCGGTTGATTATTTACAGCTTCCTCAGTTTGCAGTTGAGGTCGTCGATCAGCAGGAGGTTGAGTCGGCGGATCTCTTCGATATTTTTCAAGGTAGCATCGTCAAATCAGGGCTTCTATCTCATCCCTGAGCTGGATGCATTGTTCGGTATCATGACTGTGATCATGATGAAACCGACAATACTTCCTCCGATCGCGGTTCCTCGATAACGCTTTCATCGGTAGGGGGTATCGTAGATATTTTGCTCATTCGATCTCCATAAAGATTTGCACACGAGGAGTGGAAAGAGGAGTATCGGAGTCATACCTGCCGAATCCGACCTTAGACTCCGTCGTTGGGGTGAAGCTCACTTATTAGACAGTGGCCGATTTGATTCGATCGGAGCTTCTTCCTTCTTCTATTTCTTCTTCTGACTTTTGCTTTCTTTCTGACGTTGGTCAGAAGCTCCTTCATCTGCGTGCATATATTTGTATGCACGCTCCAGAAGTTCGACATAAGTTCGAGGAAGAGTTTTGTCCAAAGAATATGTGAATCGAGATCCCTTCAGACATCTTTATATGGTTGAGATAGTTATGTTTTTATTGAGGTCTTTGACCTCAAGTGTGGCTGTATTAAAACGAGCCACGAAATCTTGAAGTGTTTCAGTCTCTCCTTGCTTAATCGAGAAGAGACTATCAGAAATTCATAGTGGCCTTCGACTGGTGCTGAAGTGAGCCACGAAAGAATATTCTAGCTGTCCGAAAAAATATATGCTTCCTGATTGAAGCCCAGAGTATCAGGCTCGAGTAGCTTTTCGAAGAGTTATCGGGAAGCTAGTGCATAAGAGGACGTCAGTCGTCCGCTGAATCGTCATGAGAGCCTCATAGCTCTCAAGGTGGTCAATCGGATCGGTGGATCTGTCGTATGGCTCCACCTAAGGTATCTTGAACTGAGATGGAATCGGTTGGTCCAAGACGTGCTGAGAAAGCGGCTGGGTGGTGTGAAAGTCGTAGTCGTTGGAGGACTTCCGATCTTCCATTTGAAGCTGAGCGAGTTGGCGATTGATCTACTAAAATTTACATTCATAATCATCGATTGCCATTGGAAAACTCTGGAGGTAGAACCACCCGACGAGTTTGAAGGAGACATGAAGGGCGTTCGCGGTTGATTCCCCTTTCTAATACTATTGAGATGGGAAGGAGAGAGGGAATGTCGGGAACGATGAGTGGCACGCTGAGAGTGTCGAGAATGTCGTTGTTCGTCTCGACGGAGAAGTCGAGATGGTCGCTCCAGAGAAGGAGATGGTGATCGTCGTGGATGACGAGGCTGTGCCTGGACGGCACTGATTGTGCCTGGACGGCACTGATTGTGCCATCGGTTGCTCTGCCGGTGGCTGTTGTTGCTGGGTTTATTGCTGTTGGAGACTTTTGACTGTCTCCGTGAGGACATTCATCTACTGCATGAGTGCAGCGATCTGGACGTCCGTGGTGATCACAGGACGTGAAGAACTAGGCTTTGCTACTAGAGGAGGGGGAGGAACCTCTTCTCGACGGGATGAGTGTCTCGCCGACCCGATTGCAGTAGAATGCTGGACTCTGATTTTCACTATAGTGAATACGATTGCTGCCCCCTACCTGATGCGTCAATCTGTTGCGGCCAACTCTCCATCGCCTGTCATCGGGAATGAACACCTGCAAAATAGCATCTATGCAGATCGAATTTGTATCCGACGGAGATCCTCCGATGCCTAAGTCAGAGAGGGAAGTTGGTGAACAGGAGTTGAATATAAGCAATAGCAGAGTTTTAACCCAATGTTGGCTTACCAATCCTATTTCTCTTATCCCCTTTTATAAATGAGATTTTCGTAACCGTCAGACGTAGTCCCATGTTTTATGGTGCTGAATCATTGGATCATAATCGCGTAGTGAATCGTTAATTTTCACTGATCGCGCTGTGATATGCGGTCGGTAATCGTTTGTGACGGTTATGATATATCCGAGTTGACTGACCGACCATATATTGGTAGAATCTATAAGCGACTGTCGGCTATTAGTTCTATTATGCCGACGGTCAAGTCATCTGTCGTTGATCGGTAGTCGGTAGTCAAATATCAGTCGGTCGATCGATCTTAATTGATCAGCCGATAGTAGATCGGTACAATTAGTTTGGTCGGTCAATGAAGAATCAGAGCTGTCTGTTCGATCGATGCATAGTCAGAGTCATGGAGACCAAAGTCGGGGTCGGTCGGTTTACCTCAACAGTATGTATGTATGTCTATACACACACACACACACATATATATATATAGGCGCATGTATGTATATAGATTGGACTCAGATTGATCAGATTTGAGCCCAAATCTGATCAATTCCCTAATCCTTGGATTGATGTGGATCTTGATGCACTCATGTTTAGCTAACGAAGGGGCTCCCATGGCCGTTTGACTGATGTGGTTTATTTTTTTAAAAAAATACTCATTTACGAGGGATGAAATTGTATTGGCTTTTGTTTGGTTGAGATAACATTTGAAAACAAAAAAAAAGTCTTAATGGAGAAGATAGGATACGAATGAGATGATGAGCTCTCTGACCTATAAACCTTTTGTTTGGATGAGATGGTGTTTAAAAATAATAAAAAAATATATATTAATGGGGATGAGATACGAAAGGGATGAGCTCTCTTTCAAATGCTATTTTTTCTCTCTCATCAGCAAAACATGAAAGGATGATCTCTTTTTCTCACTGGCAGAAGCTACTCTTTCCCGTTGTCATAAATATCTCTCCATTTAAAGGAGAAGTTCCATTTGTCGATCATCCTACTCTCCTTCCAAACCTCCTGCTCTGTCAGTCCGAGCTCTCTTCTTCTTTTCTAACCCCACCATTGTTAGTTCTTCTCGAGACTTTTTCAAACCCTATCATCGCCACCCCACCACCATCAGCCTTCTTGGGACTTCCAAATCCAACTCCATTGCCATCGGTCCTTTTTCTTGGGACTTTCTTAAACCCTACCACTGTCACCCCACCACCGTCGATTCTTATCGAGACTTCTCACCACCCCACCGCAGCGACCCACCATCGTTGGCCCTTCTTCTCAGGATTTTTCAAAATTCCATCCTGCTGTCAATCCTTCTCGAGGCTTTTTGAAACCCTATCCATCATCATCTTCTCATTGTCGTTGGCCCTTCTGCTTAGAAGTTTTCCTAACCCCACCGTCATTGGTCTATTTTTGATGCTTCATGAGTTCCTCAAATTCTACTGTTGCCTAATTTCATCCAAAGTATCCATCATCTTCATCTCATTTGCTTGTTTGAGTATGTCTCTGTGGGTTCTTTTGTACCAAATTAGTTTATTGTTTGTACTAATTATATGCATGTTTTTAGTCATGCTTATTGTTAATCCAATTTGAGAGGATTGTGTGTACAAATACATATTTATGTAACATATATATTTGTATATGTATGTACATTTATGTGGTACTATAAAGAATATTGGTATGGTACCTTTGAATAATGTAAATATTTGATTGAATAAAGAATATTAGGTACCTTCCAATGTGTGGTCCGATGGGATCTCAACTAAAATAATAGATTGCAATGAGTGTATTAGCTTGACCAATGAGGATAGTGCTATGTTGAAGCAACACAATGATCTGCATGCTTTAATATGGTGCAATCATCTAACTGACATGTTCTGTTGTATGAAGTCTAGTAATAGTAGCATTAGGGTGCATCATTCATTGGATGCTAGAATATACTAAGTTAACTTGCATGGTGTTGATGACATTATATTTGTTGTTGTTCAGGTATTGAAAGGTTAATAGGATTCTTTTGTTTTAGGACTTGTTTGGTTCCCAAAAAAAATTTTTCTTTTCAGGAAGTAATTTTAAAAAAAATTATTTTTTTAAAAATAGAATTTTGACATGTTTGGTTGATCATGAGAAAATGATTTATTATAGAGTAATTTATGTTTGGTCGACATCCATTTTCTTAAAAAAATTATATAAAATACCTATTATACCCTTCATAGATATAAGATCATATTTTTTTGTTCTTAAACTTTATATAAATATTAATATAATATTTATATTAATATAACTATAATATTAATATATTATAATATAATATTAGATTATAATTATTTATTATGTTAATATAATACTAATATATATATTAATATAATATTAATATTTTAATATAATAAATTTATTAATATAGATATAAATATAATATTAAATATTATATTATATTAATATTAATAAAAATATTATATTAGTATAAATATTAAAATAATATTAAATATAATAAATATTATAATATTAATATTATATTCATATAAATATTAAGATAATATTAATATAATATTACTATTCAGTATTTTATCATAACTATTCATTGATATTTTGCATAATCTTAGCCATTGATCTAAAGGGATATTTTGGGAGAAAACAAAGTAGTACCACTTTCCATCCCATGAGAAGTGCTAAAATCCACATTCTCCATCTGTTTCTACTTTTCATGAAATATGAAAAGTGACTTTTCATGAAAATAATTTTATTTACTCTTTTCTTTTAAGACTCCAACCAATAAGAGATCTTCTGTCCACTTTTCAGAAAGTACCTCTTTCCTACTCCACTTTTCGTCAACCAAATGAGTCCTTAATGACGTAAATATATCCATGACTAGGGTTGTGAAGTGATGGAAGAAATAGAGAGGGACAAATGAGAAGAAGATAGCAGAAAAAATAGTACACTTGGAGCCCACAAATGTTTGTAATTAATTCCAAGTCTTCAATATTTAGATCTTGGTAATGTCCGCTCTTCTAAGTATAGCAAAGTTACTAAAATCCTCCAAGACATGAATGGAAATGATACCCTTCAGTTCGTCATGCTGTTCTTGACATTCTAGTGTTAACTGAAAACCTCGACAACCCAGATAATTTTGTATTGAGATATTGAGCTAATTCTTGACATCCAAAATGACTAATTTTGGAGGAAATTTTGACTAGATTGTCTTGGAGGCTATAATCTTTCTAACTCGGTGTCACAAATAAATTGATTATACATGGTATTGTCAAATAATACAGTGGAAGATATCTAATGTTCTTTACAATGCCACACACTAGAAGGTATCTAACTCCATTCTCATTCCAACTGAACCTTATCAAATAATTTTAAAATATATGATGAATTTTATTTTTTTTCTTTGGTTGGAAGAACGTCACAATAAAATTCAAAGTATAATGGCATTTTGAGAAATTTTTAAATGCACCATTCTAACTGCATTACTTCTAAATTGAATATGTTAGCATTGCATGATCAAATTTATGTTTACCGCATGAGAGAGTTTTGCTTCACATCTTACTTGAACTAAATGATTATATCTTTTTATACATTTATATTCACAATAACTATTGAGCATTAATGTAGATGTATGTGTGTGTGTGTGTGTGTGGAGAGAGAGAGAGAGAGAGAGAGAGAGGAGAGAGAGAGACATTTGCATATATTCACATTGATTAATCTATATATGTATATAGGTGTTGATCCAATGATAATATATATGTTTGTTTCCGATCATAATATATGCATGCATGTAGCTAGTAACAATAGTGCCATATTTAGATCTTGCATTATATGTAAATTTTACTCGGTATGCTTATATAAAAATATGCTAAGATCATATATTGTTATTAGGAGCCATAGCAAGTGTAAAATGAATTATCATCTCTTGTAATAAGATGTTTAATTTATTAATATATTTTTTATAATTTTTATAGTAAGATGCAAGTGATTTATAACTGACTTTCATTGTTTTTTGTAGATGGCTCGTGCGAAGGCCTCCAGAAATTGAAAAAAGAGCTGGAGGTTTGAGGAAGCAAAAGAGAGCTCTCCTCCGATTGATCAATTATCATTGCTATCTGAGAAAATAAATCGAGTTCATCAGAGGCATCTAAGAGTGGTTGACAGATGCCTATAGGATGTTAATACATCGGATGCTTTTTCATTATATGCTCAACATCTCAATGATTATACAGGAGTGGACAGTCGTAGATTAACTTCTCTAAAGAAGGTTTCCCAAAGTGTGGTTAGTATCATATATTTTTTGGAGTCGATAGTTGAGAGGGATATATTGGAAAATAGGATCAAGATATTGTTGTCTGATTTATCTTCCAGTGCCATCTGATCCATGGTATAATTGTTTATTGCGTACTTTCTAAATATGATTTTTTTTTCTTTATCGAATCTTAGTATTACATCATGGATCTTCTCTTCTATCGACCCCATAGAGGAGATTGGTTGGTACGATTGCTGAAAAGCTAAAAAGAAGGGAGAGATGTGTGAAAGAGAGCACTAGTTACATTAACGATTGCATTACAATTTTGATGGTAAGAAAGATATTAAATTATTTATTTATCTATTTATTTCATAAGAACTATTATTTTAAATTTGTATACGTAATTATTGATTATGTTGTTTAATAATTATTTATTTTTTTTAGATTTGACTTTTTGAGAGAATAGGTATAGTCAAATCAAGTACTTATGGTTGGCTTCTTCGAATTTTGAACTAAAAGAAATCCTAGTTTAGAAAATAAGCCCACTGTTAAGAGATTTTGAAGGGCCTGAGAAAGGGAGATGTATTATTATTTTTGATATTTGGTATTCTTTATTTTTTTGTAAGATTTGGGGATTAATAGTTTTGTCTTTATTTTCATATTAGAGATCCATTACGATGATGTGTTGCTCCTTAAGATGGAACCTTTTAGCTAGCAGATGAAGAGAGATGAAAGTGGAACGAGTAGTACGGCAAGAAAGAGTAGATCTAATAATGCACGTAGCACTATCACAATATTGATCTTTCACTTTATTTAATTTTTAAAATTTATCTCTAATTCATCTATTTATTGTCTATTTATCCTCAATTATAGCTTATGCATAAATATTTGCGGCAAGAAGAGGGCTTGAGAGGATGTCGAGAAGATGAAGCTTTGAAGGATTGTTGCTAATCAGTAGATGTTTATTATTGAGCTGCAGGCAGCATTGAAGAGCAAGAAGAGAGGAAGGATATGGAGGGGAGCACTCATGAGATGGAGGCAGATGTGTTGTCTATTAATTTTGTGAGTGCCTATAGTTCAATAGTACTCTAGGAGCATATGGATCAACAGTCTACCAAGAGGTGGATTATACAGTGCGTATTTAGGGGCTCTTATCTCTTATATAGTCCCTTCATCCCCCTACTTCAAGTACTTCAGGTCCTATAAGAAAGTCTAGAAAGAAGTCGGTCCATAAAAGGGATGATATTGTGGTAAGTATTGTAATTCATTAGAACATTCGTACTTCATGCACATTCGACATGCTCATGCAATATGCAGGAATTTTTTGAGATCGATCATGATTTTTTTGGCTTACAGCTTCTGGATAATAGGGAACATATGTATGTTCTAGATTTTTTAAGGCAAAAAGTTGATCAGTATTTAATTCTTGGTTATGAAATTTAAATTTGTTTTAATATCTACAAAATGGATTCTTTCTAGTTTTAACACTAATTTTTTCATATAGGTTATTTATTTGGAGTGATGACATCAATGTCATCAATCGACCGTAGGTTCATGACATCCTATTCAGCAATTTGATCCATGTCGATATAAAGATTGTATACTAATTTGAATAAAACAAAGATATATGCTTGTTAATTCTTATTTTTTACAATAGACTATGCAGGTCATAGATATTTTTTGATTCCTTCTACAGCAGTTTGTATTGATCGATTTATCAATGCATTGTATGTCATACTTCATATTGCAATCCTTCTTTACCATACTTATTTTGTATTTGTTTCTGATAAACCTATGCAAGACTTTATGACTCATTTATTAACTAAAGTTAAGCAGATATTTATGCCCATATGCTCATAAATACACTGGCACTTGCTTTTTGTGGATTTAGGGGGCATATATTTGAATGCCTCATTCATTGGTTGAAACCAAGTAGATGTTTATGCCTATATGCTTATCAATACACTGGCATTTGCTTTTTGTGGATCTAAAGAGCATATGTTTCAGACAATAGACATCCATAACTAGTATAGAGTACGTTGGTCGTCAGAAGATTTGTGAGTAATGAACCGTGTTTACGGAATGTTGTACATATTGATGCATTCCTAACAATATGGTTGATTTGCAATCTTATATTTGTAGGTGACTTGATTGATTGAGATGGCATAAGATATCTATTCTATTGATATGAATAGTTGGCTGCTTCATTATATCGGCTGCTTATAGTAGGGTGTGGGGTAAATACTCTAATTATGTTTGTTAGTATTTTTGCACGATACATATAAATGACATGATGCATGTAAATAACATGTTTGTTTTCAAGATAACGGAATGTGTCAAATAATGTAATTGTATGTGCTAACTAAGCTATTTTGTAGCAAGTAATGTTCCGTGCTAAATAATGATGCATGTCAAATAATGATCAGTGCAGAATTATACTCCATCCCAAATAATGTCTATGCCAAACATGCCCACTAATAGTCCATGCCAAAAATGGTTCATGTGAATTAATGCACTGTACCAAATAATGCATCATGTCTCATATATTATTAGAAAAATTATTGTTTCAATTTTCAACCCCTTAAGCATGATACCTACTTTGCTTATAATATTGTCCAACAATTTTTTATCAAGTGCCAAATAATGGTTTGTGCCAACTAATGCACCGTATTAGATGATGGTCCATACTAAATTACACATCTATGCTTATTAATGCATCATGTCATCTATTTATCTTACCGACCACGAGCATATTTTATTTTGTAGGTTTTGATTATGCCATCTATGTTATGTATTTTATGAAGAGTATGATGATGGAGGCTCAGATCACGATTACGGATACTCACATGCTGGAGTTGCATGTCAGATATGTTGCATAGGTAATCATTAAAGGTCGTGAAGTGGCATCATCATTGTAGTTTGCTTTATACCAGCTTTGTGAGCATATGTGTATTGGCTCTACATTTGCAAGATATTTATATTCTGTTAAAATATTTGAGTTGTATTGTAAATAAATTTGTATTAATCTTTTTTGCTATAATGAAAATTTTATGTCAGTTGCAATAGAACTATTATACTGCAATGGAACTATTATTTTTATGTATAAATATATTTCATAATAGGTGAACTGATTATTTTATCTTCTGGCTGTTGTAATAGATTTGATGACATTTGAGTTTATTTTTTGTGGTATTTTAAACTTATTGTAGATTAGTGTGATCATGTTTATTGGTAGGTCATCTAATTTTTCTATTCTACAGTTGGTGTGATCATATATTTATTGAATTTAGTTATTGTTTCCTAGATGAATTTGTGTCTGAGGTTATGATAGGCTAATTGTGCTTATTTTTGAAGGGTGATTTTTGTTCTATATTTAAGATTTTGAAACCAATAGCATGTCAGTTGTTATACTAACTTTATTTATAACTTTTTAAATTTTAATGTTATATATTTATAAATTTGTGTTTGCTTTATCATATGAATTTGTGTCCGAAAGAGGATAAACACTAACTTTTGATGGAATAAAAATAGTATATAGAAATAAACATAAACTTTTCAGAGTAAATATAAATAACCTAAGGATAAACATAAATCTAAGGAATTGTATTGTTGTCTTGCATAGGTTCATATCAAGATAAATACAAACTACCTCTGAATAAATGCAAGCTTTATGCAATAAATAGAAACTTTCTAAAATAAGCATAAATTTAGTGGTGATAAGCACAAATCGTCCAAAATAAATATAAACTTGATCATTAAAATTTGGATCATTTAAGAGTCTCAGTACGATAAACAACAAAAGATGAGGATAAATACTAATTTTTGATAGAATAACTATAAAGTATGTGAGAATAAACACACTCCAAAGTAAACACAAATAGTTCAAGGATAAGCATAAACCTAAGAAGTTTCTCTCTTTTTTATATAGGATCATGTCAAGATAAATATATTATCCAAAAATAAATACAAACTTCATGTAATAAATAAAATTTTTTAAAATAAATATAAATTTTGTGGTAATAAACAGAAACTATCCTAAATAAATATAAACTTGATCTCCAAAACTTGGGTCATTTAAGGATTCCATTACGATATACAACAAGAATGATAAATACTAACTTTTGATGGAATAAATATAAAGTATATAAGAATAAACATAAACTCTCCAGAGTAAACACAAAAAAGCCTAGGATAAATAAATTATAGAGTTGCTTTTTATTTTGCATGGGACTATGTCAGGATAAATATAAATCATTTCAAAATAAATATAAATTTTATATAATAAATAAAAATTTGATATAATAAATATAAATTCTATAATAATAAATATAAGTCGTCCAGAATAAATATAAATTTGGTCTCCAAAACTTGGATCATTCAAAGTTTCTCCACGGTAAACAGTAAGAGATGAGGTTAAATATTAACTTCTAATGGGATAAATATAAATCCCATAGAAATAAAAAACTTTTTAAAGTAAATACAAACAAGTCCAGAATAAATGCAAATCTACGGAGTTGCTCTCTATCTTGCATGGGATCATTTCAGGATAAATACAAAATATTTCAGGATAAGTACAAACTCTATATAATAAACAGGAACTTTATATAATAAATACAAACTCTATGACAATAAATACAAATCCTCCAGAATAAATATAAAATTAGCCATCAAAACTTGGATCATCTAAGGGTCCCATCATAATAAACAAGAGAGGAGGATATGTACTAATTTTTGATGGAATAAATATAAAGTATGTGAGAATAAATATAACTTGTTTAGAGTAAATAAAAACAGACATAGGATAAATACAAACTTAGGGAGTCACTCTCTATCTTATGTGGGACCATGCTAGAATAAACACAAACTATTTTAAAATAAATATAAACTCTATATAATAATAATTTTTTTAAAATAAATACAAACTCTATGGTGATAAATAAAAACTGTCCAGAAATATAAAGTTGGCCTTCAAAAGTCACCAAATTTATATTTATTCTGGATAGTTTTTGTTTATTACCATAGAGTTTGTATTTATTATATGTAGTTTATGTTTATTATATAGAGTTTGTATTTATTTTGGAGTAATTTGTATTTATCCTGACATGGTCTCATACAAGATAGAGAGCAACTTTCTATGTTTGTATTTATATATCCTGGGTCTGTTTATGTTTACTTTGGAGAGTTTGTGTTTATTTCTATGGGATTTGTGTTTGTCCCATCAAAAGTTAATATTTATCCTCTTCTCTTGTTGTTTACTATACGGGACTCTTGAATGACTCAAGTTTTGAAGACCAAGTTTGTGTTTATTCTGGATGGTTTATATTTATTGCTATAGAGTTTGTATTTATTATATAGTATTTCTGTTTATTATATAGAGTTTGTATTTATTTTGGGATAGTTTGTATTTATTTTAACATGATTCTCTACAAAACATAGAGCAACTCCTTAGGTTTGTATTTATTCTTGGCTGTTTATGTTTATTCTAAAGAATTTGTGTTTATTTCTACATACTTTATCTTTATTCCATCAGAAGTTAGTATTTATTCTACTATATTGTTGTTTATCATAGGGAGGCCCTTGGGGAGTTTCTATTTATTCTGAAAAATAGAGTTTTACGTGGGTTAGTTTATGCTGAATAACTTTGCATCATCTATTACTAAGAGTAGATGTCTAAAGTTCATAATCGTCAACGTAACATTAAATATACAAACTAAATAGAATAAATCATATCGTTTTATAGGAGTAATACATTCATTTGTAATTATGTATAACCCTGTATCTTTATATCTTAATGATTAAGCGAATAATATATATCATTTACATACAACATCTATCCAAGTCAAAATAGTGCTCATCATAATAGAATTATAAGCATATGATCTAAAATATCGGTGAGCCTACACGGTCATCGAATTGCTCTTCCTTAGATAAATTATCGTTGATGTAGGCTTCGAAATTATTTTTCTGTATAAAGTATAACCACTCAGTAAGCCACAAGAAAAAGATTTTGTCAAAACATAACACAAACTAATTGATTAAAAAAGGTTGCTGGATTCCAACGATTGGCAAGACAGAGAGAAAGGAGGTATCTCAGATGGATGATTTCGATGAGTGAGAGACATAAGCAGAAGAAAGGAAGAGAGAATGAAAGGATGAGCCACGATTCCACAAGAGATAGGGAGAGAGAGCTTGGGTAGTTTGTGCTAGGGAGAGAGAATGAGAGGAGTTTATGTCGGTGAGAGAAAGGAAGAATGAGATGTGTTTGCATCAGTGAGAAAGAGGGAGAGAAAGAATGAGAGAGAATGAGAGGAGTTTGTGCCAATAAGAGAGAGAATAAAAGGTGTTTGCATCGATGAGAGAAAGAGAGAGGAGTTTTTATCAATGAGAGACAAAGAGAGGGAGATAATATCTTGTATTTTGCCGGCGAGAGACAAAAGGAGAGAGAGGTGAGAGAGGGAAGAATGCCATTTGAAAGAGACTTCATTCCTATGTGTCTCATCCCCATTAACGTATATATTTTTTTAATATTTTTAAATGTCATCTCATTCAAACAAAAGGGAAGAATGCCATTTGAAAGTGAGCTCATCTCTACATGTTCCATCTCCATTAACACATATATTTTTTTATTAATTTCAAATACCACCTTATCTAAACAAAAAATTAATAGTCCAAATAGCTCATTGCTTTCATGTCCCATCTCCATTAAGATAATTTTTTTCAAATGCCATCTCATCCAAACAAAAGCCAATACAGTCTTATCCCTAATAAATGAGTTTTTTTTTTTTTGATTAAATAAGGCCACATGAGCCAAATGGCGGTGGAAGCCTCTCTGTTAGCTAAAAAGGAGTGTATTGAGATCTACATTGATTCAAAGATTAAGGAGTTGATCGGATTTGGGCTCATATATCACCTCTGTAATTGCGTATGCAACATTTCACAAATACCCCAAGGGACCTTCACTGATGAAAGAAAAATGAAAGAATTATCTGTGAAAGATAACATTAAAAGAAGAAGAAGATAGAAACAAATATAAACAGTAACTAAAGAGAAAAACAATTCCTCACAATGCAAGATAAATTTATCACCATTTGAGATTCATTGAGCAAAGAGGAGCTTATGCACCAAAAGATTTCGCCATTGATTTAAAGAAAAATCGAACAATATACCAGCAGATTTTCCTTCCTTTTATAAAAAACTAGCAACTAAAGCAAAAAATAATGATTTGGATTTAAAGGTATATCAAGAGTCATAGGATATGCCCCATTAAATAGATTATTTCATCAACTAAAACCCATCTATCCAGTAGAATATAATTCTTTTAAGGGAAGAGAAAAACAAAAAGATTCCATCATTATCAATGAAACTCCACACAAGAGAGTCAAAAAGTCCGATTTGAAAGCGTCCTGAATCTATAAAAACTCACCAAACATTGGGTTATTATTCCTCCATATCCCCTCCAAAGACCAAAATTAAATCAAAAAGTTCCAGATATTTTACTAAAAAATTAAATCTAGTCAGTCTACAGATTTATGATAAAACTACAGAACGATTAGGATAACCATTGTAATTCTAGGAAGCAAACAAAATAAAAAAAGAAGAAAACCTAATCCAACTCAGAGTTGAGAAAAGAATATACCTAAAAATAAGAAAAGAAGATAACCAAACCAAATCAGGGTCGAGAAAAGAACATACCTTGCTCGACAAAGTTCGATTGCTCTGGCCGTTGATCTGAAAAGGGGAGAGAAATGGAGAGAAGGGAGAAGAAAGAAAGAAGAAGCAGAAAAAACAAAGAAAAGAGAAGGGAAAGTAAAGGAACAAGACTGAAGATAGAAAGAGCTTGGAGAAAATTTCTGATTGGGTTTGGGCATCGATTATGATTCTGGCTTGGCTCATCAAAAATTATGAAGGATTTGGGCTTCATGGATACGGGGGAAGACACTTCATTGCGGTATAAAATTTTTCTCCTCACGTGTCACCTTGGAACCAATGAATTAAGGCCCAATTCCCTCAATCTTTGCCAACGGTTCATCGGGCAAAAATGTTTTCCCAACAACTATCGCTCTCTGTTGGGAAATATTACATATAGTAATATATTTGCAATGGAAATAAATATTCATTGGAAAAAATTATTTTTTTCTATGCATGATTTGTTATCTGTTGGAAATGTTTGTTGCAAATATAGCTTTTTCTTGTAGTGTCTTGATTAAAGCTTGAACCAAACCCAATTCAAGATTTGATAAAAAACTCTTACTAAAGCCAACCAAAACAGAATCTGAATTTAACCAATTTGAAATTTAATTTTTCAATTTGTCTCTAACCAGATAGCAAGAATAAAACCCTTGTAAAACCGTCATAGGCCTCTATCTAAGAACACAGAACATGACCCTGAGTCGCACCTTGATGGACGCCCAAGTGAAGTGGGTCCGCGACCGTGGCCTCGACCATGGCATCGAGAAGGAGAAGCATCTCCAGCCCTTCCGCGCCCTCAAAGACCTCCTCTCCTTCTCCTTCCCCTCCCTACATTTCCTAAAACCCTTTGCCCCTTTCTCTCTCCTCTTCTTGAGCGTTTTAGAGGTGGACGATGGTGAGAGTGACGGGGAGAGCGCTTCGAGCTTGGACCTCGAGACGGGAGCCTTCTCAAGGAGCCATTCTCGCTGGGCCGTTGCTTCCTCCCTTCCTCCTCCAAGATAGATTCTTGCGGCCGGCCTCGGCGGTGGAAAGCTGGGTAGTCGCAGGGGCCATGGCGATGGGGCTTTCCATCCGCGGCAGCCCTCTCAGACCTTACACTTCCCTTCCCCCTCCTTCTCCCTCCACCACTCGGTCACCGGCTTGACGCTGCCGCCCCTCCGTCTGCGAGCTTCGACGTGGTACTTCCGTGAGCTTCCACGAGGTGAGGTTCCGGAAGCTTCCGCGAGCATTGCGAGGGAGCTTTCATAAGCGTTTTCCTCAGGTTTTTCCATCCTCAGGAGTCTCAATTGGGTGGGAGGCTTGAAACGGACGAAGCGGCCGAACAGGGAGGTGATGGCGGTGGCGAGTGTTTCTTCCACGTGGCTTCCTCTCTCTTTTCCCAAACCCCATGTGTGAAACGAAGACCCTGCCAATGTAGAGGCCTTCGTTTTAATATATATATATATATATATATATATATATATATATATTAGATACGAGGATATGAGAGCGAGATGTTTGACATTTTTGTCTTC
Source organism: Elaeis guineensis (assembly GCF_000442705.2). Lineage (NCBI taxonomy): Eukaryota > Viridiplantae > Streptophyta > Magnoliopsida > Arecales > Arecaceae > Elaeis > Elaeis guineensis. Next base: position 86,575,019 of record NC_025994.2, read on the forward strand.
TAATTGGAAAGCCCAGACAAGCTAGTTCCATTTTTGTCCAGATTCCATTATCGACCATCTAACAATAGTATCCACAATTGGCAATTGCCATATGGTTTTCATTTTCCTTGTGTCCGAAGAAGAAAGACCTAATGTTACTCGCAATTGCCTTATGGTTTTCGTTCGCCTTGTGCGAAAAGAGAGATCCAATCTTGTCTCCACACGCCACTCGCCTCGCATAAGTCGATGGGACATGAAGGTTATTATCCTGCATTTTATGACCTCTCCAGTCTCGTAATCAACATGCATGGCACGTCGAATCAAAATGACAAAGGAATGATGTGAAACAAAATCTGTACTGATGAATGCTCCAGACATCTGGCCATCAGGAAATGGATCGCTGGTTAAAGATTGTCGGGGAAAGATCCACCTTGGTTCAATTCTTGACTTGAAAGACAGGTTAGTTTTGTTAGTCCCACAAATTCAACGAATAACAAGATGATATGAAAGCAAAGCCCGAAATAAAAAAGAACGGGAATATGTTACCATGGTACAATGAACTGCATGTTGGGAGATTTCGTGAAGTAATTAGCTCGGTAATTGATTAGACTGATATCTAACATACGAGCACACCATAACTTGACGTTTGGATCGTGTTCGAAGTTTCATGACAAGATGATCGCCTTCCATGTCACCATGTACATTGCACCATGCACGATCCGAAGCAATGAGATCATAAGACATGACGTATATCCGTCAAAGGTCCAACCATTCCGTGGCAGGGGATGCATGCATGAGTACAATACATGTTTGGGTGATGTGACATGCCATTCCATCTCCGGTAGGCGAACACTCTTTTTATCTCCAAGGCTCCCTTTTCTGCTGGCCGAAAGATATGACTGACGAATGCACAAATGTTTGGAGTCTTTGTGCCCATCGGTTCGTCGCCAACCAAAGCCACATGCCTTATTACAGCGCCTCTCATCCGAGCCCATGCCCCCCTAGGCCACCGCCCTTTTATCGGTTGGCAAGGCAACTTCACGACGGCATTTAAATGCCGGTTACCTGGTTACCATTACGCAAGTACCATCATTTTGAGACACACTCACGTTCTCCCACTTTTCTCGGGGAAATCAAAAAAATTTTGAGGACCGATATAAAAAGAAGAATAATAGATGATTATGGTATCGATATCAATACCGAACACCCCTACTAAATATGGAGTTTATATGACTGTATATATCTTTAACATTATCTATATGTATGAAAAATATGGACACTAAACTTCCAGCAAACTTAAAATATCTTAATGAACTTCTTGCTTTTGAATATTGTGGATGCCAGTGATTTAGTATAAAATCCTTTGCCATTAAAAGGCCTCTTACTTTACGAACACGTTCATATACTAGGAAACAATAGTTGGACTTACAATCAACCATTTTTAATTATCTAACTATATGTGTGGATGATTGATCACAAGCTTTTTGTTTATCTGAGATTAGATGGATGGCCAAAGAATTTTAAATTGATTGAATAATAATTATTTTACATACGTTGATTATAATGTTTACAAACCGGGAATCTTCTAACAAGATGCTAGTAAACTAACTAAAAATTCTCTATATCAATACGCGTGTCAAAACCCTTTTGGGTAATGTTGATTTCACAACGAGCTAGCCACGTTTTTGTATATTGTGTGTGGGTGATGCTCAATGCGGGTGCAAACTGATAGGTTAAGATGCAAGTTATGCATGTGATTAAAAAATTATCATTAATTTTTAATTATCAAACCTTCACGATCCATCCAATGATTGGTTGGGCGTGCAAACCACATGCCTCGACTGGTATGTAGAAGGATGTGAATGATACGTACGCCTACTTTTTTAGTCGACCATGAAAATTAGTTATGTTATGCATGCGAGTACGTAGATAAATCTCAAACGAAAATATAAAAGAGTATACATGATACGCCTCTATACCTTATTTTTCAGTAACTTTAAAGGAATTAAAAGTCGCTTAAGATCCTTACGTTTCAAACTCTTGCACCTCTGAATCTCAGTTTGTGCCTGACAATCATAGATTGAAAGTTCCAACCCATGGATTGAGTAGAAATCCTTCTCTCTCCGAAGCGACCGACGTGTGTATTTATATGCGCACAACGACATGGTTCCTCCACCATAACCAAGAAGATCCAGAACTAAATAGGTTTTGTGATACTAGCGATGGCCCCACAAAAATTGCTTCTGCTCTCTCTCGTCTTGTTCTCCTTCAAGAGCCTCTTCTGTTATAGCAGACTGGATGAAGACAGCACCCTTGGCTACCTTGATGATATTTCTTCTTATGGCATGGCTGCATATCCATCATACTATGGAGCAGTCCATGGAGAAAGAGGTGCAATTGCATATCAACCCAATAGGTTTGTCCTGGAGAGAGTCGCTCGAGTTGCTAGATTTAGGTCTTCACAAAATGTGGTGAATGTGGAGGACTATGGTGCTAAAGGTGATGGAACTGACGGTACTGAGGTAACCTTCATTTCATTACTTAATTTAGATGCAACTCCAATTTGGTTTAATAAATGCCTCGATTTTTTTTTTTTTTCGGTTTCTTTTTTCTTTTTTTCGCTGTGCGTGCTTGTGTGCAGCATGTGCTCGTACTGTATTATAGATTCTTTTATATGATATTGAAAACTTGAATATCCGTAGTGCCAGATAAGTGGAGTGACATTTGTCATGTGGTTTTTTTTTTAGGCATTTGAAGAGGCCTGGAAGGAAGCTTGCTCCTCTTCTACTTCAGCTGTCCTCATGGTGCCTGAGAACAAGAACTACCTACTTAAGCCAATCACCTTCTCTGGCCCTTGCAAATCTGATGTTTCACTGATGGTGAGATGAATCAAACAATGCGATGCTTTCCCAACTAAAAGTATAGTTTGATAAATTTAATAAACAATATGTGATGCAAAACCCACTGGTTTTCTGCTCAGAATACAGTTTTTTCATGTTCAGTTTGTGCATCACATGCACCAGCTTCTAATGTTATATATGTTGTGAGTCAGATCAAAGGAACAATTGAAGCATCTTCAGACCAATCAGATTGGAACGGAAAGAACGGCAGACACTGGATCCTATTCAGTGGCATCCAAAATCTTTATGTGGGTGGTGGTGGAAACATTAACGGCAACGGGAAGATATGGTGGCAAAACTCTTGCAAAATCAATAAATCACTTGTAAGCATTAATTTGCATGATATCTTAAAATTTACTTCTCCTCTTCATCAAGAAATAACTAACTTCGTACGTAAAATTGTTTTCTTTTTCAGCCTTGCAAGAATGCCCCAACGGTACGTTTGGAATCCCTTTACATGAGAAAAAAAAAAATATATATATTCTCGCACATGCTTGAAATTGACGGTGATTTCTTATTGGGAGACTTGTTTTTCCTCCAACAGGCCCTGACCTTTTACTCTTGTGACAAATTGACGGTGGAGAACTTGAACATTAAAGATAGCCAACAGATTCATGTATCGTTTGAGAGAAGCACCAATGTTGATGTTTCAAGCCTCACCATCACCGCTCCAGAGTCGAGTCCAAATACTGATGGCATTCACGTTACCGAGACCAAAAATATACGGGTAACAAATTGTGTTATCGGGACTGGTACGATCGATACAAGACTAACCATAGCAGTCTATCTTACCGATGTTTTTTGTTTACGTACGCTAACAATGTACTTTAAGATCATGCATGCTAACCTATTCTCCTTTTCTACAAACTAATGAAGGTGATGACTGCATATCTATCGAAAGTGGGTCTCAAAATGTGAACGCTACAAATATAGTCTGTGGACCAGGCCACGGAATCAGGTATAAAACTCTTTTTTAACTCCAAAATAGAAGCACTAAGTATGGGTTGATTCAACTTAATTTTGTCTACTATTCAACATCACCAGTATTGGAAGTTTAGGAGATCATGGCTCGAAAGCCCAACTCTCGAATGTGATTGTGGACACGGCACAACTGAAAGGAACCACAAATGGTGCCAGGATCAAGACCTGGCAGGTGAGTGTAGTTTTCTCTCTTTCCCATTAATTCCTCGTATGGAAAGGACAAATTTGCAAAGACTTTTGGAATTAAGGAGTGCCACCTTTCGGTTCCACTTAGAGATTTAAAAGCGTCAAGACAAAGGTTGACGAAAGTCACTTTTTTTGTAAAAAAAATTCGACACATCTGATTAACGTACAGGTGTCAATCTTTACATGGGGTGTTGAAAGTTATGCTGGTTTGGAAACCGTATTGTGGGTGGGCTAATTGTTCCCATCATTCCTGGTAGCACATTCCTCACGTTGGGCACGTAGTTGTTTACCGCATGATGCCAAAGTGCGTCTTGGATGGCGTAAAAGTTTCCCTCGGTTCTGTCCATATTTGGCAAATAAAATAAATAAACTCTAATACATCAGTGTATGATCGAAGTATCACTACATGGCGCTCGCTCTCTCTCTCTCTCTCTAACCATGTTAATTAATGACACCCAAATTGGGACCATAGCTTTATCATCACTTTCGTGCATTGAAACAAATGATGCCTCGGATGTCAGACCATGAATAAAAATCTGAATATTTAGCATTTTTATCGTAAACGAAGATCGTAGAATGGGTATGCATGCCTTTCCGCTTGTCAAACCCGACAAAGCTTGTGAGAAGCTTTGTCACTAGTCTAACTGTCGAACCCAATAAACTAGTGTAGTTTTTATGCATGCGATTTTTCTTATATATATTTGCTTCATGACCACGTCATCTATCAACTTCTTTCACTTATTTGACATGCAAAGGTGGTTTACATGCATGAGTGCAGTTTCCTCTTCTACTCTATATTCAATCTTTGTTTTCATGTATAGGGAGGACGCGGCTATGCAAAGAATATTGTATTCCAAAATTTCGTTATGCATGAAGTGAAGAACCCTATAATTATTGACCAAAATTATTGTGATTCAAAAACGCCATGCAAACAACAGGTACGTATAATTTGTAATCTCTCTCTCTATCTATCTATCTCTTTCTATCTCCATCCATCTAAAATATTATTGATTATTTTTTAGACTTCAGCTGTGGAGGTAAGCAATGTGTTGTACAAGAATTTCAAGGGAACAAGTGCTTCGGAAGTTGCTATCAAATTTGATTGCAGCACAACTGTCCCTTGCCATGATATAATACTGCAAGATATCGATCTAGCTGGAGGAGATGGGGATGCTACAACAAGTTTATGTAACCATGTAAATTGGACCAAAAAAGGGAACGTGATCCCGTTGCCTTGCGCCAAATGAGGTTACAAGGAGGAAAGCATTTCCTAGAGCGACAGGTGGAGGGCCTGATCGTACAACACCTATCTCATAGGGGGGTGTACCATCCTCGACCAATTCCCGAAGATTACACAATACCCACTTATAGTTCATAGAAGAAAATAAATTGTTATTGTTCACACATATTATTGCCCAGCTATTTTTGTGCCCTCTTCTCATCATGCCAAAGAGAAGAATTACATAATACATGTTTATAGATGGAAACCAATATAATATATTCCATTTAAAATTATACAGTTCAGTGGTTCATAAATAAGACCATTCCATTGCATGACTCCTTTCTTAGTACAAATAACAAGTGCAAGTGAAATTATTGCTCCTATTCTATCAACAGATGATGGTTCATTTTATAGATCATCTGAAAACGATTAAGATGTTTTTTTTTTTTTTTTTTTTTTTTTTTTTTTTTTTTTTTTTTAATTTAAGATCTTGTGATTCTCATGGATGACACTCATTAAAGATATCAATTTCCAAATTGAGGCAACTAATTAAACACTTTTCAAGCTGCCACGCACGAACTCCATCATCTTGCAATTAATCCTTACATCGAATATCTCCGAACTCCTGCAACAACGAACGTTCCCAAAGTCATTTTAAAAGAGCAAATTGTGAATCCTTGCGCGCACGAATAGTCTATTTATTAGTTGCCCAAATCAGGAGAGCGTGCGGGGCAAACTCAGGTGCAAGCACTGGCAGTGAATTATTTGCCACTACTCAAAACGCTCTTGCCGGTTTATCAAAAAAAAGTGCTCATACCCATCTTCTCATCATGCCAAAGAGAAGAATTAGAGAAGACATGTTTATAGATAGAAAACAACGTAATGCATTGCATTTAAAATTATATGGTCTAGTGGTTCATGATATCATCAGATCCATTGCATGACTCCTTTGTTCGTATAAATAAGAAGTGCAAGTGAAATTATTGCCCTCTATTCTGTCAACATGGTGGTTCATTATATAGATCAGTCAAAAAGAATAAGATGAAATTTTTTTTCCTTAAGGATTCATTTAGTCGGATATAATCTAGTGCAAAAAAATAAATCCCATGTCAAATTATCATATTTGATACAAAAAGTAGATGATAGAGATAATAAAATAAATGATGAGTCCTATATTTGTTTCACTGAGATAAAGTAAAATAAATGCTTCCAAAGGATGGTGTTTATTTTTCCAAGTTAGATTACCGAAAAAATTATTTTTTGATGAAAATATCCTCTCTTATATTATATCAATATTGCATTAATTACATTAATATAATTAATATTAATTATATTAATATATTATAAATGTATTAATATATTGATAAATAATATTTATCGGGTTTGCATGCATTCATCAGATGGCCCTTCTGAACCGGTCCGGCACACCGGACAATGGACATGCCAATTTTACTGCGAGGAAGGGCGCAACAAACAGAAACTATATACTTCAAAAGCCACAAAAAAAAAATAGAGCCCATCCAGCTGAATTTCTGCATTTTGTCTCAATTAAAGGGGCCAGTCGGTATAAATTTTGGCACGTAAGATAGTCCGGCAACCTGGGCATGGATTAAACACAAAAACCATCATAAGAAAATCAAATAGATCCCGTCCTCTTACAGATAGAGAGCCGCATCTCATATATCACTAGCCAAACATGTATTCATGGAGGTACCAAGAATTAAGAAAGTATAACAGAAAATTGGTCCATGGGGATTCTGTTCTTCTAAATCTAGGTGCAAAACGATGGTGCGGATCCAGCAAGATAATATGAGAAAAGAGGTTATGATGCCTGAAATTAATATATATATATGCATGCATGTGGTTTGGTGGGGGCAACTCCCCTCGTTTCACCATGCACCGAAAAGATATCTGCTTATCACGGAGAAAAAGGCAATTACCATGGTATCCCACTTCGAGGGGACATAGCATGTCATATCCTATCCTGATTAATTAGTATTTTCTGGACCAATCTGCGGAATTATATTCCACTGGGTGTTTGACATGTATTCGACTAATCTTTTTAAACAGTAGGAGAACATTGGATCTCTTCTTCCAATGTAAGTCCTCCTCCATTCAAGGATTATGGCCCAAGATGTTCGTTTCCTTTTCATGGATCCCTGTGACGGTTACTTTCTGTACTCTGTAAAATATATCTCCATCTGAACTTTCGTAAATATCTCTTCTTCGATAAAAGTTGGGGCAAACTCTTCGCTTCCTCCATTTCCCCTTGCAAAAAACAAAACAAAACAAAAATCTTTATCTTTTTTTTTTTACTTAAAGTAATTTAAGGAACCTGGTCTTTCCTTTACCTTTTTGTTTTTGTTTGTTACGAATTAGGGGAAAGCAAGAATAATAAGATGACAATCTTTTTTTTCCTTGTTTTGCTATGTTATGGGAGTGGAAGAAGATGACCGATGCGAAGTAATGATCTTTTCCTTTTTCCTTTTTGCATGTTAAATTGGGAGGCGGAAAGGCTATAAGAATTTGAGGATCTTTTATTTACAATTATTAATTCTGTGCTAATGGTAGCTAGGTTTTATTCCAGGACTTCAGGCACAATGAAACAGAAGTATATAACGTCGGATTTAACTTGTGATTGATGTGTTGGTGATTAGTTCGCTCCAACTTACCACGTTAGAGACAGATTTTTCTGCTCTTCTCTGGCTCCCATATTTTGGAACTCGTTCTGAAAGTTGCTCCACGTACACAAGCATCTCAGGGAATTAAGACATTAAGTTATTGGAATTTGTTGTTCAAGTTCATTTCTTGCATTTCATTTCCATGTTAAGTGTTCATTTAAGTGATAATTCCTTGATCTACTCTGCACGACATGCACCACGTGATCATGTATGTAGCCAATCACCGTCACGCATTTCTGTGGACCCAATTTATCAAATGCTTATTTCCGTCCATCTTTACAAAAACAAATAGTTGTGATTAATTGCATGTATGACCATATGATGGATGCAGTATATGTTATGATTTCTCTCAAATCATACGACGGGAAGTAACTAAATTAATAGAGCTTTTGTTCTCTAGCCTAGTCCACTTTTACCTGTCCGTCAAAAAATTTTGCTCCCCAAAAAAACCACCATCTCTCCTAAAATTGTGGAATTTGATTTTTATCTAAATCCATATTAAGAAAAAAAAAAAAAAAAAAGATGTCAAAAAATCATCTCATCTCTTCGTGTAAATTAATATTCAAACTAAAAATCTCATTATGTTATCTAAACCATCTTTTGAACATCTCAAACTCCCTTTTTTTCCCCACTCATGCCCTACGAATGTGCATGCAATTTCTCACTCATAGCCTGCCCTTCTATCATAAACTATATATATTCCTCTTTTTCCGATGAAATATACCTCTCTCAACCAAAAAAGAGTAAAGAATAACATAAGTGATACTGAAGTAAAATAAAAACAATTTATCAAAATTAATTTAACTAATTATGAATAAAATGTGCATCAATTTATCTAAGTAATAAATATACGAAAGGGAAGTTTTTTTCCTTGAATGAAGGGCAAAAAGCCTTCAAATCTACTATAATACACTAAGAAAGCTGAATTCTTCAACTAGTGCCTCCATTCTCATATATTTTTATCTCATAGCTAGTCTTTAAAATTTAAAATATTTTTTAACTAATCTTTATATATATATATATATATAGGGTTGGCAAAATACAATCCGATCCGTCAACCCAACCAGCATTCATTCTACTTATAGCAGGTTTAGATTTGACATAAATTGATTTGGGTTATAATGGATCAACTTGTTTAACCTATTTGATTATTTAGGTTGGATTTAGATTTTTATTTTGTGACTTATTTAACTTATTTATTAAATGGGTTGAGTCAGATTAAGTATCCATCTAAAATAAATATAGAAAGCCCGTCTAAAGCCTATTATGCTTTGAGTTTTGTGTAAAATTTGAAACTAGAATGCATATCAATACATACATGGTCCATGGCTTTGACTCCACAATCTTCGAGAGTCTTCGACCTCTCTCATTCTCTACTTTTTTCTTTTTTTTATTAGAATTTCAAAAGGTACTAGCGGGATGGCAGCATTATCTCAGGACTACGCTTAAGAGGGCTTAAAATACAGTCGGAAGAGCGATGCCTCATTGGGGAAGGCTGAAATGGAGTCAGAGAGCTGGTTATAGCTACGGTTGAGAGACTAAAGGCATCAGAGGGAGCTGAGATAGTTAAGGATGGGATTGGGCCATCAGAGAGGAAGTTCTTGCTAAGGGCGTGACAAAGCGGATGTCAGAGAAGTGGGATATGGGGTCTAAGATGGAGTGGATGATGCGACCAGAGATGAATTGAGCTCAATGAGAGCAAACACTATAAAAAATTAAGATATTAACAACGATCATTAGCGACGACATTTTAACTATCGTTAAAAAGGGCATTAGCGACTGTATTATCGACGATAATAATTTTATCGCTAAGAATTTTTTACCGATGGCTATTAGCGATGGTACTTTTTGTCGTCTCTAATAACAGCTTTTACCGACAAAAAATAGGGATAAAAAATAAGTCATCACAAAAAAAAATTTATTAAACTTATTAGCAATGGTGGAAACTATATTAGAGACGGCACTTGCCGTCACTAATAATTATTAGCGATGGCACTTAGCGATGGATTTAGCCATCTCAAAATTTTTTTTATTTATTAAATTTATTAGCGATGGTAAAAAAAGTATTAGCGATAAAAGAGCCATCGCAAATAATCATTAGCGACGACACTATTAGAGATGAAAATTACCATCGTAAAAAATAATTTTTTTATTTATTAAACTTATTTATGATGGTGAATAATTATCTTCACTATTTATTATCTAAATAATTATTATTAGAGTAACATCATAAAATATCGCTTCGATCTGGTAGCTCTAGCTATGTCAATCAATAAAATTCGATTTCGATGGCCATGAATGACCGCATGATGATCTGATAAATAGAGATCATCGATAGATCTAAAAACTTACAACGATGATCTTAATAATATTTATAACATACTATCAAAATTTTACTTCAATCGGGCATCATTATCATAGTCAATTTAGCATGGGATGATTTCGACTGTTAAATAAAAAATGAGTGATCAAAAGGCCAAACGATATCTGATTAAGGCAATTTTTTACATAAATGATCTTTGTTACTATCTTAATCATTTGTATGATAATGATCATAAAATTCAAACCGTACATATATGAACCATCCATATTAAGTAGATCTTACAAAAGCATAAGTATAATTACTTAAGGACTTTAAGAATGAGTATCAAAAGATATATAGTTTTAGATTGTTCATATACATGCGATTTAAATTTTATGATCACCATCAGATAAATGATCAAAATAGTAGCAAAGATCATTTATCTAAAAAATCATCTTATATCGAATGTTGTTTGACCTTTTGATCACTCATTTTTTATTTAACGGTCTAAATCATTTTGTGCTAAATTAACCATGATAATGATATCTGATTGAATTAAAATTTTGATAGTATGTTACAAATATCATCAAAATCATCATTGTAAATTTTTAGATCCATCGGTGATCTCTATCTATCAGATCATTATGTAATCGTTCGTGACCATCGAAATCAAGTTTTAATGATCGACATATCTAGAGCTATCGAATCAAGGTGGTCATTTGTGACAATACTCTAACAATAATTATTTAGATAATGAATGATGAATATGAATTTAAAATTTTAAAATTAATAATTTTTAAAATATTAATAATTTTTTAAAATATTAAAGTTATTAGCGATGGCTTTTAGCGATGGTATTTTTACTGTATCTAATATATATTATTAGTGATGGAATATGACTATTAGTGATGGCAAAAGCCACGCTACTAAATTTAAAATTTTAAAATATTTTTTTGATTATAATTATAATTAAATTAATTAATTATCGATGGTTATTAGTGACGGATACATTTGCCATCACTAATAATTTTAAAAAATATATTTAAAAAATTATAAAAAAAAATATTTTTTTTGATAAAAGTATTAGTGATAGCTCTCTATTTTTAGCGATGGAGTATGCCATTACTAATACTATTACTGATGGCATTAGCGATGGCAATTCACCATCGCTAATAATTTTAAAAATATATATTTAAAAAATTATGAAAAATTATTTTTTTATAAAAATATTAGTGATGGCTATCTATTTTTAGTGACGAATTTTGCTGTCGCTAATAGTTTTACCGATGGTATTAGCGACGATGATTTATCGTCGCTAATACTCCATTACATATTTTCAAGTGGAGAGCGAAAAACATTTATCTCGCATGCTCCTTATCTTTCTCCTCTTCCCTCCTCTTATCGGCACCCAAACCCCACTTAACCCCCTGTCGCCGATGCCTAAACACCTCGTCCCTCCCCAACCCGTCCCTCCAGCATCTCACGGCTCCGAGCCCGCATCCCTCCATGCCTGCGGCCGCCTCGAGCCCACATCTCTCCACACCCATGGTCGCCCCAACCCCGTCAGCCCTGCCCCACCACCCCAGCCTACGGCCCCACCCTATCGGCCTGACCCTGCAGCCCCGTCCCTGCACCCTCATCTCCGTGGCTGCATCCCCGAGCTGGCATCCCATCCTTAGCGATCCTTTCGTCTCTATTTGAGTATTAGCGACGGCATTATCGATGACTAATACCGGCACTAAAAGTTATTTTTTAAGTAAATTATGTTAATTAAGTTTAATTATATATTTAAATTTAATTAATTAAATATTAATTTAATTAATTAGTTAGATAATTAATTAATTAATTAGAAGTATGAGACTTGGGTCTTGGCATGCAGAGCGCTCGGATCGAAGGAAGGTGTCGGGCAGTATTGCAAATATGGGACCTGGGCATGCCCTGCACGCTCGGATCTTGAGTCCCAGCTTGTGTCCAAGACATCTAGTCCTCACATGTCTTGCGCGCTCAGACCGATGGAAGGTGCCGAGTAGTATTGCAAACACGGGGTCGGAGTGTGCCCCGCGCGCTCGGGCTTTAGGTCCCAGCTGGCGTCCAAGATGTCCAGGGCACGTTCAGGCCGATGGAAGGTGCCAGACAGTATTGCAAATATAGAATCGGAGAGTACCCTATGCACTCAGGCCTCGGATCCCACTCGATGTCTAGGGCAACAAGTTCTTGCATAAAAGCTGAGTGCATATTCTATGGCATCCCAAATTCTATGGCATCCCATAATCGCGCAAGAGCCATTACTGCCATGTCTTCATGCAACGATTACTCCCATTGACATGGCGTGATCTTCTTCCCAACTTCATATGGAGTTCTTTGATCAAGCTTAGTGTTTGCTTCAAAAATATTTATGCTATCGAACTATCTACCGACCACATCTTCAAGCTTGAGGCTAGTAGTATAGAGACCATATGCAAGTTAGGGAAGATATTTTCTCTTAGATTTTTCGACTCCATGGAGCACCTTATGATTCATTTGGCGTATGAAGCTAGGTTGGGAGGACTAGTGCAGTACAGGTGGATATATCCATTTGAAAGATACATGCACAGTCTCAAGAAGAAAATAAAAAATAAGGCTTGAGTTGAAGGTTCTATTGTGGAGGCTTATACAATAGAAAAAATTTCAAATTTCAGTCGATGCTATTTTAACCCCAATATACAGATAAAGCTGACTCAAGTGGATCAACATGATGATGGTGGTGAAGAATCAGAAGCGGAGATCTCAATATTTACTTATTCTGCTCGTGAATTTGAGTACGAGATTCATCGGGTATACTGATACTGAACTTCGATAGGCAGAGACATATTTTGCTAAACTGCATAGAGGTTGATCCATATGTTGAGTAAGTATCAATCATAATTTCAACTCTTTAATCACTTATCATACTATACTTATCTTGTACATGTATAGGCAATATGATGACATACTGAGATGGGACAATCCGATGATAAGCGAAGAAGAAATTTTCACTCAGCACTCATAGAACTTTGTGAATTGGTTCCATCAACTGATAAGCAACCATTGTCATTTTATTTAATTTAATTTTTTTAATTTATTCTTTTTATAATATACAGGTCATGCAATGCGACGAATCTATATCGAGAAAGCTAAGACCATTAGGTTATAGGCCAACAAACTACGTGATATGTTATAATGACTGTAACATAAATGATTTCAAATTTTGTATGCAGCAATATGGGGAACACAAAAGTTCAATGAATAACAGTTTATGTATAAAGGGCAATTGGTTTGATACCGAGGCGTAGAATGACTACTATGGTATCTTCAAAGAAGTGATCAAGTTGACCTACCCCTTAAGTGATAATAGTGTCGTTCTATTTAAGTGTCGATGGTTTGATACCGATAATTATATGAAGGTTGATCCACGGTACGGAGTTATTGAAATCAAACATGGATCAAAAGCATATATCAATGACCCTTTTGTGCTAGTCCAACAAGCTGCTCAGGTGTATTATACTTCTTTTCGATCAAGAGAGAGAGGAAGAAAAGATTAGTGGACTATATGTAAGGTTAAGTCTTGAGCCTTGAAGAAGAAGAAGAACCCCAATTATTAGAATACTTTCTGGAGGATGAAACATTCAGATTTTATTGGTCTTCAATAGATGTCGAGTTGGGTGCTCCAGAAATTTTCGTACATGACGGCCAACGTGAGGAGGTAGACCCAACTGATTTTATTTTAAAAGATAATCCTATCCAAAAAGGAGAAGAAGAGAAAGAAGAAGAGGTGAAGGAAGAGGAAGAAGTGGAAGAAGAGAAAGAATCAAAAGAAAAATCTAAAGGATACCAGACATCTGAAGAGGCCGATGAGTAAAACTAAGTATATAATCTTTGAATCATTTTAAATCTTACATTGCCATTCGTAATTGTATAATTAATTTGATGAATCTATTTATTTTTATTTTCAGATATTATACATCATGTCTTCTAGAGATCGGAGCCATGCCAGTGGAGGATAGAGCTCTCGAGGAGAGAGCGATCATGCGGCCCGCTCGCAGGATTTTGCACCTCTCACATCCCGTGGTAAATTCTAGCATTTTAGATATTCTCATTTATGCTATTTTGTCCTTTGCTAACTAATATAATATTCTTTATTTTAGATATTTTGTGCTCAAGCTCAAAGGACAGGAGGTCAAAAGTGACCCCACAGTCACACTCATCAGTGACCGACTCGCAGACATACAGGCGTGATAGAGGATCTGCCCGACGTGCGGCACCTTTGACTCAGCCGGAGGATAAAGAGCTCATCTACATTCAGAGTCGGTTATAAGTATTATATCTTTACTGAATATGTTTAAAATTTAGCCATTATAGAGTCTAATATTTATTATTCAAAATTAATTTTATGGCACATTTACAAAGAGCTCCGTGCCTCGTGCGATCACTGGGATCATTCGATGATTGATGTCGGGACTGGTGAACGAGTTCTCCAATTGGCCATTAGGGGCTGGTGATGCAATCTGGGAGATATTCTTGGTAAGTCAAAGATGTTTAATTTAATAATTCACAGTAGGTTTGTATTCTTTTTATTAATACACGCTTGCTTCCACTTGCTGAGGTACTATCAATTCTTATCTCATCAAGATAAGGAGGCTAGCTGCCTGATCTTCGAGCAGGTGGCTACACGTAGGTTTCGAAATGGGCTACACAGCCTACGGTGGTCCACCATCAAGCATTTTGATTCTTAGTTACCATAAAACTGAAAGTCCTACAGGGATTACTGGATATGAACGGATGTATGGGAGACCCTCTGCAATCAATAGATCAACGAAGAGTATGCTAGTAGATGGCAGAGGGTCCGACAGAATCGAACCAGCTAGTAGGATTCGATCAGGCACACGGATGGCTCCGTCGGTACATATATTGTGGAAGATAGACTGGTAAGAAATCTATACTAAAATCCTTCATTAGAAATATAAAAACTCTTATATGTATATTTTAATTAATTTAATTTTATTATTTATTTATTGTAGAGATGGCAGCTGGGTCATCCATCAGATCAGCTGCAGTTGTGAGACACCACACATCAGTCTAGGAGGATTGGTGATTATCTAGATTATAGATCGTGATATATCGTGGTAAGAATTTTAAACTGTATTTATTAAGTTGTTATAAGAGTATATTAGAATTAATGTATTTCTGAACTGTATAGGCGGATTATGTGGAGTACGTCATTGCACGGGACAACGATGACCCGTCCACTCAGCCCCTCTTTAACCTTGAGGGATGGCTCAGGGTCATCAGAGGGGTGAGTAGGAGCCGGATTATAGAATTCAGCTACAGCTTCGAGTCTTCAGTGGCTCGATACTCTTCAACGTCCTCACAGGCCTCGACGTCCCAGACATGGAGTGATGCGCACGTGGAGGAGGTCGTATAGAGACTTCCAAGTTAGCGACCTCAGAGCTTCCAGGATGCCATCCGCAATATGGTCATGAAGATTCTCTAGGATCCGTAGCTGCACGATCAGCTGGACTCGTTGTTCCAACCATCACATCAGATAATTCTATTAGTAAACTCTTTTGCTTATTTTAAAATTTTATATTTAGAAGTTTCACATATTTAGACTTGAATCGAAAAAAGAGATCTAGAGACTAAAAATTTAATCTAACCATCTAATTGATGGACTGAGGGTATTTATAGTTTCGTATCAATGAATGGAATGTATAGAAATAATATATTTAAAAATTGAAGAAGTGTATCAAAAGATACATCTCCGTATCGAAACTTATTAATAATATTTTATTTTTCTTCATTTCAGGATGCTGGGACATCCGACTTTCATCCACCAACTACTAGAGAGGAGTAGGAGGACGAGGAGGATGATGAGGAAGATCTGGATTGATTTTTTTTTATTTTAATGTATTTTATTTTTTTTGATACTGCTTGTAAAATTATATAATTTATATTTTTAATATAATATAATTAATTTTTTATTTATGATTGTCATATTATCTTAGAATTTTAATTATAATAGATGTTAGGAACCATAATTGATTGTGATTAATTAGAACAGATTTTAAAAAATATTATTATAAATTTTTGAAAAAATAAAATTAATTATTATCGAGAGCGTTAGCGATGGCTTTAGCCATCGCTAATTACAAAATATTATTATAATTTTTTTAAAATAAATAAAATTAAATATCATCGACGGTAATAAGCTATCGCTAATTTTATTAGCGACGGCATTAGTGATGTTGGGTATAAAATACCCACAGCCGAAGTCCTCAGCAGAATCAGCTCCAGGAGGACTCCGCCCGGACTCCTACGGGAACCGGGCTCCGATCGCAACATCAACTGCAGGAAGACTCCGCCCGGACTCCTACGGGAGCCGGGCTTCGTCCTCGACTCCAACGGCTGCAGACAGACTTCGTCCGGACTCCTACGGGAGTCGGACTCCGCCGACAACTTCAACCGCAAGTAGACTCCGCCCGAACTCCTACGGGAGCCGGGCTCCGTCCTCAACATCAACTGCCGGTAAGCCTTGTCCGGACTCCTACGGGAGCCGGACTTCGCCTTTAACTTTAATTGCAGGAAGACTCCGCCCGGACTCCTACGGGAGCCGGGCTTCGTCCTCGACTCCAACGGCTGCAGACAGACTTCGTCCGGACTCCTACGGGAGCCGGACTCCGCCGACAACTGCAACCGCAAGTAGACTCCGCCCGAACTCCTACGGGAGTCGGGCTCCGTCCTCAACATCAACTGCCGGTAAGCCTTGTCCGGACTCCTACGGGAGCTGGACTTCGCCTTTAACTTTAATTGTAGGAAGACTCCGTCCGGACTCCTACGGGAGCCGGGCTTCGTCCTCGACTCCAACGGCTGCAGACAGACTTCGTCCGGACTCCTACGGGAGCCGGACTCCGCCAACAACTTCAACCGCAAGTAGACTCCGCCCGAACTCCTACGGGAGCCGGGCTCCGTCCTCAACATCAACTGCCGGTAAGCCTTGTCCGGACTCCTACGGGAGCCGGACTTCGCCTTTAACTTTAATTGCAGGAAGACTCCGTCCGGACTCCTACGGGAGCCGGGCTTCGTCCTCGACTCCAACGGCTGCAGACAGACTTCGTCCGGACTCCTACGGGAACCGGACTCCGCCGACAACTTCAACCGCAAGTAGACTCCGCCCGAACTCCTACGGGAGCCGGGCTCCGTCCTCAACATCAACTGCTGGTAAGCCTTGTCCGGACTCCTACGGGAGCCGGACTTCGCCTTTAACTTTAATTGCAGGAAGACTCCGCCCGGACTCCTACGGGAGCCGGGCTTCGTCCTCGACTCCAACGGCTGCAGACAGACTTCGTTCGGACTCCTACGGGAGCCGGACTCCGCCGACAACTTCAACCGCAAGTAGACTCCGCCCGAATTCCTACTGGAGCCGGGCTCCGTCCTCAACATCAACTGCCGGTAAGCCTTGTCCGGACTCCTACGGGAGCCAGACTTCGCCTTTAACTTTAATTGCAGGAAGACTCCGCTCGGACTCCTACGGGAGCCGGGCTTCATCCTCGACTCCAACGGCTGCAGACAGACTTCGTCCGGACTCCTACGGGAGCTGAACTCCGCCAACAACTTCAACTGCAAGTAGACTCCGCCCGAACTCCTACGGGAGCCGGGCTCCATCCTCAACATCAACTACCGGTAAGCCTTGTCCGGACTCCTACGGGAGCCGGACTTCATCTTTAACTTTAATTGCAGGAAGACTCCGCCCGGACTCCTACGGGAGCCGGACTTCGTCCTCGACTCCAACGGCTGCAGACAGACTTCGTCCGGACTCCTACGGGAGCCAGACTCCGCCGACAACTTCAACCGCAAGTAGACTCCGCCCGGACTCTTACGGGAGTCGGACTTCGCACCTGATTTTGATTGCAGGGGACTCCGCCCGGACTCCTACAGGAGCCGGGCTCCGCCCGGACTCCTACAGGAGCCGGGCTCCGCCCGCGACTTCAACTCCGAGAGGACTCCGCCCGGACTCCCACGGGATCCGGACTCCGCCCACGACTCCGACCTCAAGGGGAACCCCGCCCGGACTCCCACAGGAGCTGGGCTCCGTCGCCAACTTCGACTGCCGGTAAAATCCGTCCGGACTCCTACGGGAGCCGGACTTCGCACCTGATTTTGATTGCAGGAGACTCCGCTCGGACTCCTACAGGAGCCGGGCTCCGCCCGCGACTTCAACTCCGAGAGGACTCCGCCCGGACTCCCACGGGAGCCAGGCTCCGCCCACGACTCCAACCGCAAGGAGGACTCCGCCCGGACTCCTACGGGAGCCAGACTCCCTCATCAGCTCCGACCACTGCCGAACTTCAGCCGACGAATCTGCACTCCCTGGCAGGCCACAATAACGGCCACGATCCTGCTCCACTTCCTGCGGCGGATTCCGCGCAGCTCCATCACTCCCTGACAAGCCGCAGTAACGGTCACAGCTCTGCTCCACTTCCTACGACGGATTCCGCGCAGCTCCACTACTCCCTGGCAGGCCACAATAACGGCCACGATCCTGCTCCACTTCCTGCGATGAATACCGCGCGATTCTTCCATCCGCTGGCAAGTCGCGACAATAGACGCCGCTCTACTCCTCGCGACAGACTCCACGTGGCACACTCCGGTGATAGCCACGGGTCCACTCCACTACTCTTCGCAGCAAACTCCGCCTGACCCTGGGCAGCCCACTGCCAGACGGTTACAGATGTCGCTGTCAGGCTACTGCCCCCTCCGCCTATAAAAGGGGGCTCCAGATACGTTATTCAATAAGCTTTCATCTTTCATCTAAAAACTCTGCTAAATTCTCCATTCGAGCACTCCATTCTTGTTGAGGCAGAGAACTGACTTGAGCGTCGGAGGGTCTTGCCGGAGCAACCCCACCTCCGGTTTAGACTTCCTTTGCAGGTCCCGGCGGCGACCGCGACTTCCTCGACTCCAGCTTCTCCGGTGCAAGCGGATTTTTGCACCAACAAGTGACAACAAAGCCGTTGCTAATTTTTTAATTTTTTTTAAGATTTCATTTAAAAGTAAGAAAATAAATAGCGATGGAAGTTAGCCGTCGCTAATGCTGTTACTAATACTAGTTATTAGCGATGATTAGAAAGTCTGTCGCTAATAAGTGCAATTAGTGACTAAAATTTTTTTGATCATCAATTAACGATGGGATGCCATCGCTAATACTATTAGCGACGCAAAACGATTATTAGTGACGGTAATTAACCATCGCTAATAGTCAAATTTGTTATTGAGAGATGGCCAAGAGTGGGATCGAGGTGGTTGGAGAGGTCGAGAGCCGATGCAGGGTCGCCAAGGGCTAGGGCAACAATATGGTCCCCAAAGCAAAAGACCCCCGAGAAGCCATAGGGATCACTGGTGAAGTCCTTCCCTGTTCTTCGGTAACTTTTGTTTCTACTCTTTTTTTCTTTTCAACTTGGTTAGATCTGATTAGGCAAATTGGTTATCTGTTAAATATATAGGTTAAATAGGTCGGATTGGATAATTTGTTTATCAAATAGGATGGGTTCAAATTTCAATACTTGACTTGTTTAACAAATAGATCAGATTCAATTTGAGATTTTTCTGATCCAATTCATTTATACCCGGTCAGAGACCAGATTGCCACCCCCCCTAGATATATGGATACTTTTTATTGTTGGATGAATAATTTGTTCCCTTTTTTTTTCCAGAAGAATTTTCATTGTATATATTGGAAAAGAGAGTTTTGCTATAAAATTAGATTATAGATAGTTTGGATGAGCACAATTTCAACAACCTATCTGCATGGCTATAACAATAAAAACTTTTTTTCAGAGGAAACAACTGTTATTTTTTTAACAAAATTTTCATATTAATATCCGCTCCTCTCTCATGCCCAAGAACCAGACTGATCCGAAACTTTAAATTCGTACATAAGTTTTATCCATCCTGTTTTCTCATTTTCGTCTTTGCTTTTTGAGTACCTTTCCACGCTATGTTCTTTTGTCAAGCTTTGCCAACAGAATCGAAGGGTACCTTCCCGATATTTTTCTCACCAGCATCCAATCATTAAAAGAGTATACGAGGATATGAGAGCGAGATGTTTGACATTTTTGTTCGCCGACTAAAGCGTCGTGTCTTCCAATTGGAAAGTCCAGACAAGCGAGTTCCATTTTTGTCCAGATTCCATTATCCAGCATCTAACAATAATATCCACAATTCGCAATCGCCATATGGATTTCATTTGCCTTGTGTCAGAAGAAAGACACAATCTTATTCGCAATTGCCTCATGGTTTTCGTTCAAGTGGTGCGAAAAGAGATATCCGCACACCACTCGCCTCACGTAAGTCGATGCATGGGACACGAAGGTTATCCAGCATTTTATGATCTCTCCAGTCTCGTCATTCTGCCTTACCCTACTTTCATACTCATCAGCTAAATAGCCCATCAACATGCATGGCACATATCTAATTCCAAATGACAAAGGTAGGATATGAAACAAAATCCACAAAATCTGTACTGATGAATGATGCTCCATACATCTGGCAGTCAGGAAATGGATCACTGATTAAAGATTGTAAGAGAAATATCGATCCGCTTTGGTTCTTTTGTTTACCTTGGAAGACAGGTCGGTTTAATTTGTTAGTCCCACAAGTCCAACGAATATCCAGATGACATGAAAGCCTGGAAAAAGAAAGAAAGAAAATCTGTTGCAATGGTACAATATTGAATTGCACGTTGGGATATTTCGTCAAGTAATTGGCTCAGTAATTGATTAGACCGATATCTAACGTACCAAGACACCATAACTTGACGTTTGATTCGGGATCGAAGTTTCATGACAAGATGGTAACACGTCAAACATGTACATTGCACCGTGATCCGAAGCAATAACACGATAAGAGGCGACGAATTGAATGTCATGTCAAAAGTCAACTATTCCGTGGCATGGGATGCATGCATGAGTACAGTATATGTTCGGGTGAGGTGACATATTGCTAGCCCATCTCTGGTTGGCGAACACTGTTCCCCTTCTTTTTTTGGTAAAAAACACTGTTCCTCTTCTCCGCGGTTGGTTTTTACCTCCAAGCCTCGCTTTCTCTGCTAGCGGAAAGATACGAATGACGAACGCAGAAATAATTGAATTCTTTGCGTCTATCGATTTTTCGCCAACCAAACCCACATGCCTTCAACGACTCCCATCCGAGCCCATGCCCTCCTTTCGCCAGTTGGAAAGGCAGCTTCACTACGGCAAAATGCCGTTATCTGGTTGCCAATTCCAAGAGCACCACGCAAGCGCACCTTCTCCGACTTTTCCGGGTGAAATTCGAGAATTTTGAGGGCTAATAAGCACCCAGAATAATAAACGATTACGATAATGAGCACCAATACTGAAATTAACCACTGCCACTAATGCTACACTGAGGACTGCTTCTAAATGAAGTCCATATATATATATATCTTCAACATTATCCGTAGTTATTGAAGAGTATAATGTTTATACATTAAGACTCCAGCTAACTTAAAATGCAATAACGGACTACTTCTTGCTTTTAGGTGTTGTGGATGCAAGTGATTTTGTATAAAGCCCTTTATTATTAAAGACCTCTTGTTTTACAAATATAGTCTTATACTAATTAAGAAACAATAGAGGAACTTGATACAGAGCGGACCTTGGATGACACTAAAGCTAGTCACCCTTGGGTTGAGATCGCTTACGTGGTTTGGATGCCCTCAATCTAGTATGGCAACCATGCCAACCTGAGATTGCCAACGCCGCACCCTGTACAGAGGATCACCGATATCGCATAGAAGAGGCAAAAGATCGTCGAGATCACGACGCCACTGTTGGAGTAACAAGGTAGGCCCACTACATTGACCTTGTGTATGTGATTATGGCAGGGCCAGTTACCACCAGTGGTCCCTTCTTTACAAAAGAAAGAAAAAGGAGGACCCCCGAGTAAGTCTCTCAAGCATCCTTGAGGATTAATCGTCATTCTCTTCTACCTTTTTGCATCTCTCTTCTCCTATTCCTGATTTCTAACTAGCTGACTTGACTGTTGGAAGATCTCTCGCTGGACGCTCTTCAACGAGCAGTTTGCGCTCTAGCGATTCTGCCCCATTACTTGCTACCAGACCAATTTAGTGTTCGTACGAAAGCCTACAGCAACAGAACTTATAATTAACCATCCTAATTTTAATTAGCTGATGATATTTGTGGATGATTGATCATAACATGAGCCAAGATATTTGTTTATCTAAGCTTGCATGACTAAAGAATTTTAAATTCAGTGAATAATTAATCATCATTTCACATACGTTGATCTTAATATTTACCAACTAGCTAGGAATCTCCTAATGAGATACTGGTAGACCAATATAAAATTCTCTATCAATATGTCAACACTTTTGGCCAGTGTGTCAAGATTTTTTAATAATGTTGATCTGATATGATCCAATTTTTTATATATTGTGGTTGGGTGATGCTCATTACGGATGCAAACAGCTGATAGGCTAAGATGAAAGTTATGCATGTGATTAAAAAACTACCATTTTTAATTATCAAGCCTTCCCCCATCCATCCAATGATTGGTTGGGTGTGCAAACCACAAGCCTCTACTAGTATGTAGAAGGATGTGAACGATACACCTACTTTTTTAGTCGACCCTGAAAATTAGTTATGTCATGCACGCGACTACGTAGATAAATCTCAAACAAAAATATAAAAGAGTATACATGATACACCTCTTTTCCTTAATTTTTCAGTAACTTTAAAGGCATTAAAAGTCGCTTAAAATCCTTACGTTTCAAACTCTCTTGCACTCTGAATCTCAGTTTGTACCTAACAATCATAGATTGAAAGGTCCAACCTATGGATTGAGTAGAAATCCTTCTCTCTCCGAAGCGACCCCTGTGTGTGTGTGCGTGTGTATATATATGCTCACAACGACATGGTTCCTCCACCATAACCAAACAGATCCAAAACTAAATAGGTTGCACTCTTTCGTCCCTTCTCCTGTTTGTGATACTAGCAATGGCCTCACATAAATTTCTTCTGCTCTCTCTCGTCCTGTTGTCCTTCAACCACCTCTTCTGTTATAGCAAACTGGATGAAGACAGCACACTTGGCTACCTTGATGATATTTCTTCTTATGACATGACTGCATATCCATCGTACTACGCAGTACATGGAGAAAGAGGTACAATTGCATATCAACCCAATAGGTTTGTCCTGGAGAGAGTCGCTCGAGTCGCTGGATTTGGGTATTCACAAAAAGTGGTGAATGTGGAGGACCATGGTGCCAAAGGTGATGGAACGACTGATGATACAGAGGTAACCTTCATTTCACTGAATGCCAAATTTTATATGCAATTCCAATTCGGTATATGATATTGAAATCTTGAACATCTGCAGTCGCAGACAAGTGCAGTGACATTTTTCTTGTGGTCTTTTTTAGGCATTTGAAATGGCCTGGAAGGAAGCTTGCTCCTCTTCTACTTCAGCTGTCCTCATGGTGCCTGAGAACAAGAACTACCTACTTAAGCCAATCACCTTCTCTGGCCCTTGTAAATCTGATGTTTCTGTGATGGTGAGATGAATCAAATAATGCGATGCTTTTCCAACTAAAACTATAGTTTGACAAATTTAATAAGCAATATGTGATGCAAAACCCCCAGCTGGTTTTCTGTTCAGATTACAGGCTTTTCATGTTAAGTTTGTGCATCACATGCACACCAGCTTCTAATGTTCTATATGATGTATGTCAGATCAAAGGAACAATTGAAGCATCTTCAGACCGATCAGATTGGAATGGAAAGAACGGCAGACACTGGATCCTATTCAGTGGCATCCAAAATCTTTACGTGGGTGGTCGTGGAAACGTCAATGGCAACGGGAAGATATGGTGGCAAAACTCTTGCAAAATCAATAAATCACTTGTAAGCATTAATTTGCAGGATCTCAAAATCGCCACCTTAAAATTTACTTCTCCTCTTCATCAAGAAATGACTGACTTCGTAAACAATTTTTTTTTTCTTTTTCAGCCTTGCAAGGATGCTCCAACGGTACGTTTAGAATCTTTTACATGAAGAAAAAAAATTATATGCTCGCACATGGTTGAAATTGAGGATGATTTCTTATTGGGAGACTTGTTTCTCCTCCAACAGGCCCTGACCTTTTACTCTTGTGACAAATTGACGGTGGAGAACTTGAACATTAAAGATAGCCAACAGATTCATGTATCGTTTGAGAGAAGCACCAATGTTGATGTTTCAAGCCTCACCATCACCGCTCCAGAGTCGAGTCCAAATACTGATGGCATTCACGTTACCGAGACCAAAAATATACAGATAACAAATTGTGTCATCGGGACTGGTACGACCGATACAAGATTAGCAATAGCAATCCATCTTACCGATATTTTTTTGTTTATGTACACTAACAATGTACTTTAAGATCATGCATGCTAACCTATTCTCCTTTTCTACAAACTAATGAAGGTGATGACTGCATATCTATCGAAAGTGGGTCTCAAAATCTGAAGGCTACAAACATAGTCTGTGGACCAGGCCACGGAATCAGGTATGAAACTCGTTTTAACTCCAGATATATGGTCTAATTCTAGCTTCTAGCTTTTTACTTATTTTGTCTATTTTTCAACACCGCCAGTATTGGAAGTTTAGGAGATCACGGCTCGGAAGCCCAAGTCTCGGATGTGATTGTGGACACGGCACAGCTGAAAGGAACCACAAATGGTGCCAGGATCAAGACCTGGCAGGTGAGTGTAGTTTATCTCTTTCCCATTCATGGTGTAGAAGGAATTACGTTGCAAAGGCTTACTGGAAGGAGTCACCTTTCGGTTCCACTAAAAGACTCACGAGTGACAAGACAAAGTTTGACAAAAGTCACTGCTTTTTTTAAGGAGAGAAATTCGACGCATCTAGATGGGTTTGGAAGTTATTTGCTTGTTTGGAAACCCTATTGTGGGCAGGCTAATTGTTCCCATCATTCCTGGTTGCACATTCGTCACGTTTAGTAGTCGGTTACCACATGATGCTAAAGTGCTTCTTGGATGGCGTAAAAGTTTTCCTAATTAGTTATATATCCATATTTGGCAAATAAAATAAATAAATTCTGAGACATCATCAGTCTGTTATATACGTATGATATCTAAGAATCACTAAATGGCGCTCTCTCTCTCTCTATCTCTCTGCCCATGTTAAATGACACCTAAATTGGACCATATATAGCTTTATTATCACTTTCATGCTTTGAAACAAATGATGCATCGGATATCAGACGACGAATAAAAATCTGACTATTTTTTTTTTATCGTAAATGGATCAAGCTGGGTAGTATGTGTGTATGCCTTAATTTGCGCTTGTCAAGCCCGACCAAACTATATCATTCTTATCAAAAAGAGAGAGAGAAGCTGTGTCATTAGTCTAACCCAATAAATTAACGTAATTTTTATGCATGTGATTTTTCTTATATTTGTTTGATCACGTCATCCATCAACTTCTTTCACTTATTTGACATACAAAGGTGGTTTACGTGCATGAGTGCAGTTTCCTTCTCTAGTACTCTATATTTAATCTTTGTTTTCATGTATAGGGAGGCCGCGGCTATGCAAAGAATATTGTATTTCAAAATTTCGTTATGCATGACGTGAACAACCCTATAATTATTGACCAAAATTATTGTGATTCAAAAACGCAATGCAAACAACAGGTGCGTATAATTTGTAATCTCTCTCTCTCTCTCTCTGTGTCCATCCATCTAAAATACTATTGATTATTTTGTAGACTTCAGCTGTGGAGGTAAGTAATGTGATGTACAAGAATTTCAAGGGAACAAGTGCTTCGGAAGTTGCTATCAAGTTTGATTGCAGCACAACTGTCCCATGCCATGGTATAATACTGCAAGATATCGATCTAGCTGGAGGAGATGGGGATGCTACAACAAGTTTATGTAACCATGTAAATTGGACCAAAAAAGGGAACGTGATCCCGTTGCCTTGCGCCAAATGAGGTTACAAGGAGGAAAGCATTTCCTAGAGCGACAGGTGGAGGGCCTGATCGTACGACACCTATCTCATAGGGGGTGTACCATCCTCGACCAATTCCCGAAGATTACATACAATACCCACTTATAGTTCATAGAAGAAAATAAATTGTTATTGTTCACACATATTATTGCCCAGCTATTTTTGGGCCCTCTTCTCATCATGCCAAAGAGAAGAATTACATAATACATGTTTATAGATGGAAACCAATGTAATATATTCCATTTAAAATTATACAGTTCAGTGGTTTATAATATCATTCCATTGCATGACTGCTTAATTTCTTAGCATAAATAACGAGTGAAAGTGAAATTATTGTTCTCTATTCTGTCAGCTGATGATGGTTCACTGTATAGTTCATCCGAAAACAAATAATTAAGATGGATTTTTTTTTTTCTTTAAGACTTTGTGATTCCAAAGGATAACACTTATTAAAGATACTAATTTCCAAATTGATGCAACTAAATACTTTTCAAGCTGCCACGGGTTCCATAATCTTGCAACCCATCATCGAGTAGCTCCGAACACTTGCAACAAGAATATTCCTTAGGTCATTTCAAATGACCCCAAATCATGAAGCCCTATAGCATATAGTCTATTTCTTAGTTATCAAAATTAGGAGAGCGTGCAGGGCAAAGTTAAGTGCAAGCACACGCAGTGAATTATTTGCCACCATTCAAAGCGCTCTTGCTGGTTTATCATTACAGAAAAAACACTCTTGCCATATTAAAGATTGGGTATCAATGACTAACGTCATAGTTTAGGCAAAAATATATCTAAATAAACTTTTCCTTTCCATCTGAAACCAATCATCAGACGAGGCTTAGATTTCAAAGTCAATAAAAATCAGCCAGATATATAAATTTTGAATTTTTTTGACTCAAAGTATTCTTATTCAACCCTGGAAGAGTTATATATATAATGGATGAAAGAATGAAAGGAAGGAAAAAATAAAAGGAGGCCTGCTTGGTTGCAAGAAAATTCATGGAAAAAGGAAGAAAAAGAAAAACCAGGAGTTTTCTATGAAAATAGAAAAAGTATTTTAAAAAACTATTTCTAATTTTTTTTCTCATTTTATTAATTTTTAATAAGTTAATAATTTTTTTTTCAAAAATATTGACTCTTTAAAGCAATTTTTCTTTTAATTCAAATATAATGATTGCGAGAAACCAAGCTAGGACCGGCTCTTCAGCTGCCTTTAAAAGGGAAGGAAGGTTTGAAATCTAACAATCCACTGTTGCCAGTATAATAAAACTGACATTATGCATATGTACATGTCTACTTCGGCATCTGAAAATATATATATATGGAACCGATCTTAGGAAGGCGATTTCAGCAGCTGCATATCTTAGGATTGGACATAAGCAAACTCTTGAGATAGTGTCCAGCCATCTTGAAGATATTTCTAAAAATAATTTTCTTAATTGTATGCATAGGCCAGTTTGGCTCTTTCATTTTGAATACTAGATCAAGTCTGCAATGCACCTATTGGGGTAAACCAATCAACCTCCGATTTTGATCACCACGATTTTGATCGTGCATCGGCTGAACACGACCGATTGAGTAAATCGCACTGACTTATGGTCGGCTGACCGATGAATGTTCGACTACTATCGATTAACAGTGGACGACTTGAACCGTCGGCATAATTAAACTACTAGCCGATGGCCGTTCATAGATTCTACCGACATATGGTTAGTTCTACCAACATATGGTCGGTTAATTTGCTCAACATACAATAACCGTTGTGATGGTTATTGACTACGTGTCACGGCTATTCAGGAGAATTAACGACCCCCTAACTTCACATTTATGGCTTGATAATTCAGTGTCATAAAAAGTGGGACCACGTGCTCGACAGTTACATCAGAATTATCTATAAAAAGGGGGGTAAGTAAACCAGAGGATAAGACACTTTTGAGCCAGAGCTCTGGTACTTTCAACTTTCAAATCTACTGTTCACCAATTCTCTCTCTGACTTAAGCATCAGAGGGTCTCCGCCGGATACAACTCTGGTCTGTAAGGACGCTGTTTTTGCAGGTGCTCATCACTGGTGACAGGCAACAGGGAGTTGGCCGCAACAGATTGGCGCACCAGGTAGGGGGTGGGATCACACTTGCCATGGCAAAAATCAGAGCCCAACATTCGACTGCAACTGGATCGGCGATGCATTCTTCCCATCAGAAAGAGGTTCCTCCCCCTCCTCCTGTAGCAGAATCCAGTTTCTCACGTTCCGTGATCACCACGGACATTCAAATCGTTGCACTTGTGCAGCAGATGAACATCTTGATGGAGGCAGTCAAAAATCTCCAACAGCAGCAAACCCAGCAGCAGCAACCGTCGGTAGAGCAATCGGTGGCACAGTCGGTGCCGTCCAAACACAGCCACCGTCATCCGTGGCAATTACCTTCTTCTTCTCCAGAGCAACAGTCTCGGTTCTCCCGTCGAGACGAACAACGACATTCTCGGCACTCTCGTCGTGCTACCCATCGCTCATGGCATTCCTCCTCTCCTTCCCATCTCAACAGCATTAGGAAGGGAAACGGCCGCGAACGTTTTCTGCTTCTCCTTCAGGTTTGTCGGGAGGTTCCACCCCTAGAGTTTTTCAATAATAACAGTTCAATGACTACAAATGCAAGTTCCAGAAAATCAACCGCCGACTCGTTCAGCTCCAAGTGAAAGATCGAAAGTCTTCCAATGACACGACTTCCACACCGCCCAACCTCTTTCTTAACACATCTTGGATGAGCTGATTCCATCTCGATTCAAGATGTTGTAAGTGGAGCCATATGACAGCTCTACAGACCCGATCGACCACCTTGAGAGTTACAAGACTCTCATTATGATTCAAGGAGAAACCGACGCCCTATTATGCATTAATTTTCCGACAACCCTTTGGAAAGCTGCTCGAGTTTGGTACTTTGAACTTTAGTCGGAAAGCATATATTCTTTTGGATAGCTCGAACACTCCTTCGTGGCTCACTTCAGCACTAGTCAAAGGCCATCACGAATCTCTGACAGTCTCATCTCGATTAAGCAGGGAGAGATTGAAACATTAAGAGATTTTGTAGCTCATTTTGATGTGGCCATACTTGAGGTCAAGGATCTCAATGAAAATATGGCTATATCGGCCATGAAAAAATATCTGAAAAGATCTCAGTTCATATATTTTTGGGATAAAACTCTCCTCCAGACTTATGCTGAACTTCTGGAGCATGAATACAAATATATGCGTATGGATGAAGGAGCTTCTGACCGGCGCCAGACAGAAAGTAAGGGTTAGAAGAAGAAGAAACAGAAGAAAGAAGGAGCTCCGGTCGAATCAAGTCGGTCACCTTCCAAAAAGCGAGCTTCGCCACAACGACGGAGTCCAAGGTCGAGTTACGGCAGGTATGACTCCTATACTCCTCTTTTTGCTCCTCGTACGTAGATTCTCATGGAGATCAAAGAAGTAGAATATCTATGACACCCTCCACCAATGAAAGCGCCATCGAGGAGCCGCGATTGAAAGAAATACTGTCGGTTCCATCGTGATCACAGTCACGATACCGAACAATGCATCCAACTCAAGGATGAGATAGAGGTCCTGATTCGATGAGGCTACCTCAGAAAGTACCGAAGAGATCTACCGACTTAACCTCCTACTGATCGATGACCTTAACCGCAAATGAAAAAAGCTATAAATAATCAGCTGACTATAGGGGTGATCAACATGATCTCCGGACGATCAAACTAGGGGGCAACTTCTGAAGAAGAGTCGACGAAAAGACGATGACTCAATAATGTAATAACTTTTTTGAAAGAAGATGTTCGGGGGATTCAGACTCTCCATGATGATGCTGTTGTTGTTTCAGCAACAATAGCTAATATGATGTAAAAAAAATTTTATAGATAATTGAAGTTCGACTGATATTCTCTTTTACTCGATTTTTTTTGAATGCGACTACCAACTGATCGACTTAGAAGAATCTCGACTCATTGGTCGACTTTACAGGAGATGCTGTCACAGTGGAAGAAAAAATCTCTCTCCCCTTAATCGCTAGAACTAAACCACAATAGAGCACTGTCTCCATAATATTCACGGTAGTTCGAGTTCCTTTGGCTTATAACGCCATACTCGGACGATCTGAACTTAATGCTCTGAAAGCAGTGGTTTTGACATACCATCTACTAGTTCGATTTTCAACGAGAAATAGAGTCCGAGAGATGCATAGAGATCAACAACTTGCCTGATGCTGCTTCTTTGTCTCCACCCAAAATAATAAACTTGAAGACTCTCTACCTGTCGATAAATTGATCAAAGAGAGAATCAGGAGAGGGATGAATCAGCTGAACAATTGGTCTCTATCCTGTTAAAAGAAGAAGAATCGCAACTGTCTGATCCAGAGCGACAGCAGTTAGTAAATTTACTCAGAGCAAATACCGATATTTTTGCTTGGTCGGCCACTGACATGTTCGAAATTTCTTCGAAAGTAATAACTCACTGACTTAATATCAACTCGAACGTTAAGCCGGTGAGACAAAAGAAACGCCCTTTTGCCTCTGAAAAATAGAAGGTTATTGATGAAGAAGTCGAGAAGCTCCTCACGGTGGGTTTCATCTGAGAAGCCACATACTCCGATTGGCTTGTCAATGTAGTGATGGTGAGACAAGGCAATGAAAAGTGAAGAATCTGCATTGACTATACAGATTTGAATAAGGTCTGTTCGAAGGACAGTTTTTCATTGCCGAAGATTGATCAACTGGTTGATATGACTTCAGACCATCGACTTCTAAGTTTCATGGATGCTTTCGCTGGATATAATCAAATCTAGATGGCACCAGAAGATGAGGAGCATACAGCCTTCGTAACCGACAAAGGCATATACTACTATAAAGTAATGCCTTTCGATTTGAAAAATATCGGAGCCACCTACCAATGGCTCGATAATAAGATTTTCAAGATGCAGATTGGACGAAATATAAAAGTATATGTAAATGACATACTGGTGAATAGTTTTCAAATAGTAGACCATATTCGGGACCTGGAGGAAGCCTTTACCATACTTTGACGACATCAGATGAAGTTGAATCCGACTAAGTATGCGTTTGGGATAACCTTCAGAAAATTCTTTAGACTTCTTGTCTCACAACGAGGAATCGAAGCTAATCCCGAAAAGATAAAAGCCATCATCGACATGAAGCATCCGAACTCAAAGAAAGAGATACAGTAACTCAATGAAAGGATCACCGTGCTCAGTCGATTCATTTCTAGATCGATTGAGAGATGTTTGTCATTCTTCAAAATCTTGTGGCAGACAAAAGATTTCTCATGTCGGATGAATGCCGACAGTCCTTCGAAGAGTTGAAAAAGTACCTTGCTTCTCCACCTTTGCTTACAAAATCGAAGGTCAGAGAGATGCTGTATCTCTATTTGGCGACTTTCACAGAAGCAGTTAGTTCGGTACTTGTTCAGAAAGATGAAAACCAAATCATCGATCAATCTACTACACCAATAAAGTGCTTCGCAATACCGAAGTACGATACTCAAGAGCGAAAAAAATGATTTATGCTCTAATCATATCGGCACAGTGATTTCGTCTGTACTTCCAAGCACATCCGATTGTAATCTTGACAAATCAACCACTGAAGGCAATCTTACATCGATCTGATACGTCAGGTCGGATGACGAAGTAGGCAGTAAAGCTTGACAAATTCGACATACAATATTATCCACAACCGTCCATGAAGGCATAAGTTTTAGCTGACTTCATCGTCAAATGTACAATACCCGATAATAAATCAGTGGATATAGATAACAGCATAATAAGGCAGGCTACGACTCCTGAGCCTGACCAAAGGTCGGCATGGGTGCTGCACATTGACGGAGCATCTAATGTGCAAGATAGTGGAGCCGGTCTCATCCTCATAAATTTTGAAGAAATAGTTACTGAATACGTCCTTCTGTTTAACTTTAAAGCCTCAAATAATCAAACCAAATATGAAGAGCTCTTAGCTGGTTTGAAGATAGCCAAAGAATTTGAGATCGATAATCTGAAGATCTTTACTGACTCACAATTGATCGCTGGACAAGTCAAGGATGAATTTGAGGCCCGAGACTCCATTATGATGAAGTATCTTCAGAAGATGAAATATTTTATATCAACTTTGAAATATTTCGAGATCTTTCATATTTCGAAAATCAAAATGCTCGGCCAACATACTCTTCCGACTGGCTACTACTATTTTCAACTCACTGGATCGGACATTCATTGAATGTCTTGAACAGTCAAGTATCGACAAAGTTGAAGAGATGTTACAACTCACTATTGAACCAAACTGGATGGATCCGATCATCCAGTGCTTGACTGATGAGATTCTCCCTGAAGATTTCTCAAAAGTCAAATGACTTCGATGGACGGCCTCTCAATATGTAATAATGAATGGTCATCTCTACAAAAGATCGTTCTCCCTTCCCTTACTAAAATGTTTGGGACCAACAGATGCCGACTATGCACTTAGAGAAGTGCATGAAGAAATTTGTGAAAATCACTTGGGGGGTAAGTCTTTAGCTTTAAAGTCCTGCGATAAGGATACTATTGGCCCACCATGAAGAAACTTATCCGAAGGTGTGAACCATGTCAGAAATATACAAATATACAGCATCAACCGGCTAGTCAGCTGACATCGATTATGGCACCATGGCCTTTCGCACAATGAAAAATTGATATACTTGGTTCTTTTTCCCCTGGCATTTGGTAAGAGGAAGTTCATAATGATCGCCATCAACTATTTCACTAAATGGTAGAAGTTGAATCTCTGATACAAATCACTGAAAGTAAGATGGAAGACTTCATTCAGAAATTCATCATCTACAAATTCGGTTTATCGCATACCATCGTCAATGATAATAGTCGATAATTTGATAATCAGAATTTCAGAGAGTTTTATGCAAAATTTTATATTACGTACAAACTCACATCAGTCGGACATCCACAATCAAATGGAGAGATGGAGGTAACCAACCAAATAATTCTACACGGGCTCAAAATTTGACTAAATGAAGCCAAAGGCCTCTGGGTGGAAGAGCTATATTCAGTCTTATGGGCATATCGAATAACTCCTCGCATATTGACTGGAGAATCTCTCTTTAATTTAGCTTATGGACGGAAGCGATAATCCCACTTGAAATCGGACTGCCATCAACAAGGGTGGAATAATACAGTGAGCCGAGCAATTTCAAATGTCAGAGATCCGATTTAGATCTACTTCCAAAACTCCGATAGCAAGCTCAAGTTCGGATGGCTGCATATCGGTAAAGGATAGCCCAGTATTATAATGCAAGAGTCAAGTCGAAGGTCTTTCGACCAAGAGATTTGATCCTAAAAAAAATAAAAATCTCAAAACCTTTGGATCAAGAAAAGCTGTCTCTAAATTAGAAAGGACCTTACAGAATATCTGAAATACTTAGACCAGGTGCATATCGACTGAAAACTCTTGAAGGGTCGGCAATTCTCCGAACATTGAATGCTGACAATCTAAAGGTGTATTACCAATGAAGTTGCTCATGTATACATTGTTTGGAATGCAATACAAAATTTCAGAATCACAAGCCTTGGTCAATTTTCTATCGACTATATGTCGGCTTTCACTGTAAAAACCAGAGAATTAACTGTCTCAATGTCGACTATATCATACCGACTGTGATTTTTCACTGTAAAAACCGACATCAAGTATACATGCTTTCACTGCAAAAGCCATAGTACCGACTATATCTTGGTATTCAATGTCAGCTTTCCGTTGTAAAAGTCGATTATAGTCGAAAGATTAATATACCGACTTAGTCCTAACGAAGCAAAAATACCAATACGATCAAGGTCGAATTGAAAATATGCCGACTTGACTATAGTCAGTCGAAAGATATTTGGCTTACCATCGATTATCAGATAATTTGATGTATAAATCCTACCTAGAGTCAGATACAGGATATTCGACTTACCATTAAATACGTCAAAAAGACTACGCGACTAACGGATGATTCTACAAGTCCTATCGAATGTTCAGATTACCGATCAATGTTCGATGGCTGCTTTACATTACAGACATTGCATACTTAACATTACAAACAAGCGAAACAAAAAATTTGGACTTAGAAGAAAAAATTTTTTCATTCATTCTCAAAAAGAGATTACAAAATTAGACCGAAGTTCGATTACAGATATTTGATTACAAAAAGAGAAAGCAAAATACACTGATCAAGGTTCGTTGCCATCCCTATTCCTTTGCTTTGGTGTAAAGTCAGCGACTTGAACAACTTCAAGCACGATCAGTTTTCCACCTTGAGTCGGTGCTGCTTCGTCTTCAGCAATCCCGTCTTCTGACTTTGGGGGGATGATATTACTCAAGTCAAGATTTGGATATAATATCCGACCGCATCCCGATCGTCTTCATACCTGGCGCAGTACGAAACGAAGCCACCTTTGAGGATCTCCTCCTTGAATTCTTTCGAACCCCTGAAGTCCTCGATTGCCTGACTCAATGCCTCCCTTGCCGACTCCACTTCCACCTTCACCAAGTCAGCAATTGGCTCGTGTAGAAGATGACTCCTCTTCAGCCAGTGCCAACCTTTCCAGGTTGGCCCGATGTCGTTCACATTCGACTTCGAGTTCTATAATGCATCCGTCTCGCTCCCGTCGAAGCCAGTGGATTGAGTGTTTCTTGCTCTTGACCCGCGACTCAAGAGCCAAAATATTCTTGCGAGCCGACTCAAATTTGGCTCTAGAAGATGCTAGATCATCAGTTAATCGAGAAATCTCCTCCTGAAGCTTGGCTTCCCGCTGAGCTGCCGATCTGAGTTGTTCGAAAGCAGCCGCCTTCTCAGTATCAGCGGCTGCCACCTTATTCATCCACGATCGATGAAAGTCGCCAAACTTCATGTAGCTGGCTTCCAAATCGAATATGTCGTGGATCAACTGCAGACAGAAGATAAGTCAATTTAAAAAAAAAAAAAGAAAGAAAAAAAACTTACCTCGAGTAACATCGCGTAAAAGGATGAGAACATCTCGACCACCGTTCGTTCCTCCGATTCTCTCGATCAACCATAAGAAGGGCGGCTTGGAGCAATCACTTGGCCAATGCCAGATTTGTCAGAGCCGACTCATCTCCAGGTACTTGAATGTCGAAGTGAACCGTGTGGCCCTCCGATGCTACGTCTTCCACCAAAGTCATCGGAGCTTTCCCCCGATCCCTTGTCGGCAACCCCACATTCGAAAGTGAGGGGAAGCTTGAACTCGATTACGCCAAAGAAGCCCCAGCTGAAGGAGCAACTGGTGCAGTTGCAGATTCTTCGGACCTCCTACCTCGGCCCGAACCTCCTCAATTGGTGGAACTACCGATGTTGCCTCGGCAGTTCCCTTCACCGCCTTTCTTCAGATGGTACGGTAGGAAGTACTGTCGGGCCGACAGTGCCAGAACCGGCTTAGGAACCGACGCAGATGGTGCATCAGGTTCCCTAGTCGGTGTTGAAGCAACGGCTGGAGCTGGTGTTGAAGCAGCCCGAGTCTACATCGAAGCAGCAGCTTGATTTCTCTTCGATGGCTGGGAAGGTCCAGCCTCAGATGTTGTCCTCTTTCTGGCAGCATGTTGATGAATGTCGGCACTCGACACTCGCACCTTCGGCTGCGTGGCTGCAATTATAACAAAAGTCTGCACCACTTAACAAGCAAAAGAAGAATAAAGTAAGAAATGACCACTACACTATACCTAGATGGGTGACCGAACTAAGACTGGCATCGTAAAGGGCCTGTTCGATCACAAGCTCCTTCTGCAATGGGACCGTCATGTCCTTCAACCGATGGAAGTCCTCCTGATCACCGACCTTTACTCGACTGTTGTCGTTGGGACTAGTTCATGGATCACCCCAACGGAAAGAAAAATCCCAAAGAAGAGAGGAAGAAGCAAAAAAGAACTGATTCTTCTATCCATGAATGGACGATGGAAGATCGGTAATAAAAGAAAGACCTTTTTGAGGGTTAAAGAACCACCACCCTCCGACCTTTGGATAAGGTCGGAGGATAAAGAAAGTATGAAAAAAGAAGGATGAGGTTCAGTCGGCAACAATTGACACAGCAAGACAAAACTGATTATTAGCCGGACTGAGTTCGGTACCAGCTGAGCACGGCAAAGACCATAATAATCTAAAATATTTCGGACAAACTTCAAAATCGAAATCGAAGATCTGTCCAAAAATATTCGACATAAAAGCCACCTAGTCCGAAAGAGGGATATTCATCCGACCGTCGACTACAGGGGCGAAAAGCTGATATTGCTCCGAGATACAATACTGCTCCCAGAACCACTCGACATTCGACTCTGAAAGTGAAGAAGCATCCACCTCCAGACCCGACTGGGACTCGTCCGTCGGATTCTCCGACCGACCATCCCGAGAAGGAGAGGTCCTAGCTATAAGAAACGAAGACTAGAGAAGAAAAAACTCAAAAAAAGACAAACTTGACCTGAAAAAGATGGGAATAAGAAAGTCCTCAAACGCTGGGGCGATCTTCTGACAGAGTCTCAGCACCAAAAAAGATAAAATAAAAAGTAAAAGTTTGGTTGGAAGCGACCTATATATATAGAATCTCCAACGGTCGAGATGAAGATGATTGAATCAAAGACTTACCAGATGACGACACATGACAACATCTGGATCGATCATCGATCGGACGATTTGATACACTTGCTCCAGATTCAGCCACATCACCCTTATGCGCATGAACAGCTCCGATCCAATAACATTCGAACATGTGGCAAAAATCTACTTGTCAGAATCATATCATCTGGCACCGAATCGCCTTCCTGAAACGACGTCTGATACTGACATCTGACACTGAATCATCCTGTTAACATAGCAATTTAAAGACGACTCTGTACCCACCAAAACGACAAAGCGGCCAATCGCCCATACCCCAAAAAAAACGGCTGCAGAATCGAGGTTTGATATGATAAGAAATAACTCTTTTCATCCAACGTGACAAACCACGTGGCAATATACACGTTAGTTCACCTTGAACTTGGGAGTGGAGGGCAACTGTTGGGGTAAACCAATCAACCTCCGACTTTGGTCACCACAACTCCGATTGTGCATCAGCTGAACACGACCGACTGAGCAAATCACACTGACTTATAATCGGCTGATCGATGAATGTTTGACTATTATCGATCAACAGTGGACAACTTGAACCGTCAGCATAACTGAACTACTAGCCGACGGTCGCTCATAGATTGTACCGATATATGATCGATTCTACCGATATATGGTCGGTTAATCTACTCTACATATCATAACTGTTGTGAACGATTATTGACTACGTTCACGGCTATTCAGAAGAATTAATGACCCACTAACTTCACATTTATGATCTGATAATTCAGTGCCATAAAAAGCGAAACCACGTCCTCAACGGTTACATCAGAATTATCTATAAAAAGGAAAGGTAAGTGAACCAGAAGATAAGACACTTTTGAGTCAGAGCTCTGCTACTTTCAACTTTCAAATCTACTGTTCATCAATTTTCTCTCTGACTTAAGTATCGGAGGATCTCCATCGGACATAACTCCAATCTGTGAGGATGCTGTTTTTGCAGATGCTCATCACCGACGACAGACGACAGAAAATTAACCACAATAGATTGCTCATCACCGACGACAGAGAGTTGACCACAACAACACCAAAAATACTAGTTGGAATATATATTAATTTTCTGTGCCAGTCGATTTTTATGGCTAATAACACATTCGAATATGGGAAAATGAACTCCAAAACGTACCACATTCCCATAAAGAGGGGTAAAACCAGGAGAGAGCTTGGATTTCATTTTTCTCCCTCGGTATTAGACATGTATTTAGAGTTATACTAGAAAAGATTTATTACCTATTATTTTTATAAATATTGATTATATATTAAAAAATATATTATACATAATAGTATATTATTATTGAATAATTCAATATTAAATATTATATACCACAATTATATAAGATATTATATAATATCTTATATTATAAAGGGATCTTACATATTTTCTTACTCATACCATATATTGGATAATACAATATCATATATTATATAACATTGTTGTATTATTATAAATTATATTCGTGTTATATGATGCTTATATTATTAATAATAGTATTTGATATTTTATATTATCAATAATATTATATTGTTTATTAATAATAATACTATCTTCCTAACTTAGCGCTCCGCTCCCTCTCTCCCTCTCTGCCCCTCCCCCAACCCCCTTCGTATGTTTTCAAATAAATCTACTACCACATATAAAGTCGAACAAGCTAATCCATGCAAAACCCTGGCATTGTTTGTGCGTAAGGATCCACCTTCCATATACCAAATGATCAACTTCAAGTTAAATTGAAAATCTCAACACAAACAGACCTACAGGAAAATTGGTTGGTATAGGATGGTTATATATTGCACCATTCATATTCCTTATTTGATTGTGTAAGACTATATACATAAGAATTTTTATGATGGAAATCACTGAGAATCTGATATGGAGGTCAACTAGAATATAAAATGAGAATATTGTGGCTGCACCCATAGCCGTCAGCCAATCTTCTCTGTGTTTGTGTCATCAGATGGCCATATGACGGTGTCCATTAACCGTTCACGCATTAACTGCAAGTTCTCATCAGAAATTTGTTGATACATTTTCGCATGATCACATTTCTGAGCATCAAACAAGAAGGATTAGGTTTACTTCTTATATCAAATAAGCTGTGATGCTAAATTTTATTTATCCAGATTACCTTGATCCATTTTCCATATAGGTGAAGGCGTGTGATCATAACTCTTTCCGCTAGGTCTTGCTTCTCCTACAAATTTTACGAGAGGAAAAGAAAATGTGAGTATGACTTGGCCATATAAATTACTGCATTCTGATCGCTCAAAAGGGTATATAACACTACCTTCCCAAGAATACGTAGAAAACGTTTACCATCACTTGGTTTGTTGGTTGCAACAAAACTGTTTAGACATCTTACAATCATAAGCATGCAGGCAATGATATGTATAATACTAACAAATTTTGACAAATATCAGCCGTAAATGATGTCTAAAAATATCAAATATAAGTTGACTTACTTATAGAACCACATGTAGCTTGGTGGGTTCATTTCATAAAGCTGATGAAGAACAGTCCTTGCAGCTTTGTAGGTGAAGTAATTGATAAGTTGCTGAAAGGCAAGAGGTTCACGATTAGGACTAAAAAACACCATACATTTGAAGAAACAGAAGACTCTGAATCTAGTTTGTTTAATTATTTGACCGGCCATCTCATACAAGATAACAGTTAGCCAATACTCAAAAAGAACAGAAATCTAGATAAGTAGTAATAGCAATAACTTACAATTTGAAAACAGATTATGGAATTAATATCTTAAGCAATAAATTATCACGTTGGAAATGTTCACAGCTAAGTTTTACTAGAGTATCTGCAGATAGACAACATTGCAGATCCAGCATAATTTTGTGCATTACAGTAATTAAGTTATGAGTAGATTAAACTGCAGCCCTGCATAGAAAATGTATATAAAACTATGAGCATAAGAGAGATTTTTTTTTTTCCAGCA
Source organism: Elaeis guineensis (assembly GCF_000442705.2). Lineage (NCBI taxonomy): Eukaryota > Viridiplantae > Streptophyta > Magnoliopsida > Arecales > Arecaceae > Elaeis > Elaeis guineensis. Next base: position 86,614,976 of record NC_025994.2, read on the forward strand.
GAAAGACACCAACAACATCTTGTAAGCAGGCTATTAAAATATTTTCCTTTAAAACAAATTCTTCTGGGCAGGATCAGCAGACAGATCTCATTACAATGTGCTAAAAGCACGGTGACTCAAATAATGCATGTCATTAGATGTTACTGGAAGCCCCCTAGTGTGTTCCACCAATACAGTAAAGCAGTTTGCTATCAACTACCAGGTTCTTTAAAGAAAGTATAAATAGAATCATCAAAAACAGTATCTGAAGTTAGAATTAAAGTTCAGAAATGACTTTGCCATGGAAGAATCCTATCAGTATGTTCACATGATCACAACAATTATTAGTGATGTATATTTGTATGCAGGTATCCAAAAAGTCGGGAGAAAGTTGCAGCTAAGAACAAGTTGGTCGTTTTAACTTTTGGCTAGTAATGATCCTCAGAATGTTTCCATAAACAGCTTGAAACTGAATGTCACCAATCTTGCATATCCAAGCAAAAGTTGGGCCCGTGAAACCAATAACATATAGAAAAACTGATAATCAACTATAATAGTACAAAAGACATGACCATAATATTCATAAAATCTTCTGCAGCCAGTTATCAAGATTTTATGAGCTGCATTTGGTAGAGGAGATGAGCTTTGGAATGATATCTGTAGAAGGGATAGGCTATTTTACGGTTAATTCTTCTTTTAGTGTTTGTTTAGAGGCGTTAAGTGCAGGTAATAAGTGAGTACATTGGTTTTCAAAATAATTTGGATTTTATCATAATGAAAAAAAATTGCACTCTCACTTTTTGTGTATTTAAAGAGTGGATAAGGATAAAATAGTAATTGGAGGGAAAGAGTTCCCCCATTCCATAGGATAACTCTATTCTACCAAAATGTCCGAATAGAATAATCCCTTCTCTTACTTTTTGTACCTTCTGCATAGGCCTATTCCAGGCTGCTTTTGGAGTGCTTAGCAAGATATACCCTCGCTTATTCCCTTTTGCAGCCTTAGAAAATAACAGAATTGAAAATAGAAGTTCCTTGGAATCCAATACCTCTTCCAACAGCCCCACCCCCAACAAAAAAGCCCAAAAAGATATGTAGGTATGTATAAGGTAATCTTGCTGTGTTCAATCTGTAAAGAAATCAGCTCGTACTCTTTCAGATGGAGTCAGCACAGATATTTCAGCAACTTCAAAAGTTATAGTACAATAATTATTTATCCACTAACTGATATTTTGCACCACATAGAACTGTATAACATGCACATCTAGCAGGTTACAAATCAACATTGTATTACAACTGAGCACCCGGTTTAGTGACAGACACCTTAGTTCTGTGACTTAGACCGGTGATCAGAAAAGAAACCCACATACCCATTTTACATATGAGTGACAAGTTTAATAATTAAAGTGATGTTCCTACCATACTGCATTTGCAATAAAACTTGTGCTTGAAAGTTATCAACACAGTGAAGGGCTTTGTATGTCCACATTATTGGTGACACCTTGTCTTGATGCGCATAAGTCCACATCTGTGTATTGAAATGATAATCCCGTAAAGACCAATAAATAAAGATCTAGGCTTGTACCTTATCTTTCCATTTTAAATGTGTCTAGCCATCTAAACAGCCTTAATACAACTTTATTTCTTCCAATATCACTTTCTTTTATTAAAGGCTAATCTACAGATTGGACACAAGAAAAGCAAAAAAATCAACATTCTGCATTAACAAAAGGTTAAAAATTAACTCACAACATGTGAGCTTCCATGTACGAGCAGTGCATAAGACCAATATATGTATGGCTACTACAATACCTTTCTAATTATCAACATAGGATATGTGCCCCTACACATTTATCATGAACTTTGGGCTTATTTGTGTTGCCAATATGCAATATGTTTGTATAGCATCAATCCCACAGCAAATTACATGAGAACTATGCAATGCACATGATAAATAATGACAAGACATATATATTTAGGATTATTTATGATGTTAGATTTCTATAATGTTAATTTGTACAGATTAGACAAAAGCTAGCTTATCTGTTCAAGACATGTTCATATAATTGAGTGCCCAAGTATTTTCTTGATAATGCTACCATGCTAGCTCATAACCAAAACAAGCATGACACCAGAAACTTTAATTCTCGAATAAAAGGTATCTTCAATCAATGCAGTAGATATCAAGTGCTTAACAACTACATGTGACATGTGAATGATGAGCATCACTTCTACCTTGTGCAGCCTGTCCATTTTGAAGGCCACATAAATAAATAGTGATTTTTTTTTTTTCATTCTTTTAACAAACACTAGATATTGACTTGACCAACTACATTAGCACCAACCACAAGTCCTGCTTATGCGTATGATCAATGTTTTATTGGCAACAAATCATAAATAATAGAATGGCTCCAAATAAATCATAGCTCATTAAAGATTTCTGAGACATAATATAGAAAGCAGACCTTATATTACAGGACAGTGCTTACATATAATGTTGACTCCTACATGACCAAGTTGTTCTCAATTTGCAGACCCCAAGGTTGCAAGCACTCTAAAAAACAAAAAAATATATTGTTTACAAGTTTAATCATTTTCTCAGTTAATTGTTTACAAGTTTAATTGGTCCATATTCATATGGTCTTCAATCTAGGACTGAAGAACAAGATCCCAACATAGTGTATCACTATGATTACAGGTCATATACGTCCCTTACCTACTTTCTGTTGGAAGAAATTTATTTACCCAATAAGGATTGCAAAAACTCAATGATACCCAAAATCTGACTTGAGAGAAGAAACAACCTGATACAGAATTTCACCAGAGAAGCATACACCTTCAGAACATGCCCTCCTGATTTGTCCTCTTGTTCACTTGTCACATCTGTCTAACCTCCTCTCAAGCCCCTCTTTCTAGCAAACACCAAATTCTTGATAAGGAATATTCATCGTAAACTTTAATTGTTTACTTTCCAAAATAAATGTTGAAACTAGATCTGCAGAGAACTCTATAAAACCCAAATTATTAAAAGAGAACTGTAGTTCTCAGCTAAAAATTTTAGTTTTACCTCTATCCAATGCAATGCAATGCAATGCACATGAATTACAAACAATTCTCTAACACAAAATCCCAGACATGGTGCGTATTTCTTGATGGCATTGAAACCTTAGCATGGACCATTTATGCATCAGATTACTTTGCCAAGATAAAAAGGCTCACTTTCACAATAAGCTAGCTTGGCACACCATCTTCTAGTTAACCTCCTACCTGTATACATGTCTAGATTGATTTAAATACTTATCAACCAACTTCAAGCAGATAACTGCAAGCCACACCCTCTTTGCCACATAATGTATTCTTTTTCTTGTTTTATTCCTCACACCTAAGCACATTCTTTACCCTAGGTAACTCCACCAAATTCAAAATCCAGGATCAACCAAGACAAGAATTATATTATTTCATCATAATAAATTTCAGTTTAGCATTCATTAACCCATATATCTTCAAGTAAGACCAATAAGCCTCTATGTGATATCTGTGCCTGTAGTGGTAATCTAGGAGGCCTTCTATCCAATAGTAGTAGCAAGTCATCTCATTTTTCAAATTTTCACATCTTTTTTCATTTGATACAAGATGGAATTTCCTTATATCTTTGACCAGAAACCTACAATGAACCTAAGTGTTTCTACTAGCATTCAAAGCTCAAAAAATTGGTATTGAAGATATGTAGATTCTCGAATAGATTTCTCTATGCTTGGCATATTCCATGTTGTATTCTTGAGTTTGGCACAGAACTTTGCCTCATGTTCATGCCTCTAATTAATAATGGTAACTCCTTTGTTCTGCTAGATGTTCTTAATTTTCTGTCTCTTTTTTTTTTTTCCTTTCTATCTTTTTCAAAAGGTCTACTTTATCAAAACGTCCAAGCACACCACAGCCATCAATCTTTAGACCAGAAATCAAATAATGCCTCGAGTGATTATTGTAGGAGGCCTTAACTCGGCAGCTAGCACTTTAACTCGATTCATAAATCCAACAGCATCAGCAAACATGGCAGATAACATAAATATATGAGTGAAATTCTGTAGGATTAATTCAATACAAATATCTATTAACACATGGACCGGAACAAATAAGAACAAAAAAGTGGGAATTAGAGAGCAGTTCCACTTACCACATGAACATCCTCGAAGCCCTCTTCATACTGCCCGCCCAGTTCATCCACGACAACAAGGCTCCTGTTCTTACTCTTGGTCTGCCGCTTCCCGGATCGCCCCGAGGGACGCCGCCCCTGCCAGGTGTCCACGAAGGAGCTGCTCAGCTCCAAAGAACCCGGCCCCGACCTCGACGGCTTCCGGCATGTCGTGATCCTGTGAGCGTCCCCGCTTCCCCTGAAATTGAGATTGGAGAGGGGCAGAGCATCGACGCAGAGGCAAGGGGAGGGATGGGAGTCGACGGCCACGGAACCGATCGCCATCGACCGAGCTCCAACCATCTCGTTCAATTAACAAAGAGAAGCTTCCCGAGATCAAATCTTTAACTAGGATTCCGATGGAGTGAACACAATACTACGAGAAGGAAAAGAATTGGCAATCAACGAGGGTCGGAACAGATTGCACCAAGATTTAGTCGGGGTAGAGAAAGGGGGCACTTTCCTCTCTTGATTGGTCTTCGGCTTCTTTCTTCCTTCTGGGGACCCTAGTTTTAAGGTGGGGTTGGGTTTCAACCCTCGCCAAGCAAAATTCTGAGGTCCAAATCGCCTCACCAACCCGGAGACAGAGAAGACGCCTCTCCGCGGCATCTATTCAACACCTGGCCTCTCGACGCTTTCTGACCGTCGGGCTTCATTTGGCGTCATTCGTGGCGGCGACCGATCGGACTGGTCCGATGCGATATTCTAAAGCGAGCTGGAAAGATGTTCCAGTCCTCCCTCTCGGCCCAGGAAATTGGGGACAGGGATTGTATCTTTCACGCGAAACAAGGATTCACCTTCCTTCGCGAGAATCCACCGTTTGATGGCGTCGTGATCGTTGTTTGGGGTCCTTTGGGAGCTGTACACAGCGCGATCCAACGGTCGACGTCATAAATCAATATTACGCGCGAAAGACACAAAACGAACCCGGATATTGCAGCTCGAGAAGCCCTTGAACCACGATTACGAGAGGCGCAGCATACCGTCTTTCAGTTGTTCGGTGTAACGTGATTTCTGTGCGTTTGATCAAATATCAGGTCACCATCTTCTGTGGCCGGGAACACCAAGTTGGGCGGCTGCTTCTACGACGAGGGCAATGGTTGACGGGGACAAAGCGAACTTTTTATTCGCTAGCTAGGAACATGGCCCAGTTGCTCTGAGCTCAGCAAGAAATACAATGCACACACCTTGACAAGTTTACCGCATGTTGAAATGATATAGAGCTGATAATAATAGCATGCATCTTTTCTCAAAATTAATTTTGATGGCAGTATGTACAACAAATGCCTATACGATAGAGAGCTGACTTCGTTATCAGAAATCATTATAGCTCCCTGATTGTGGCAAATGGTATCTGAGTTTTTGATACTATTCCAAGGGTAGAATTGCATAATGCATGGAAAGGATTAGCATACGCTACGAAGACAAGGAGGACTTCTCATATTGTGCTAGGGGACGATGACTCCACGGTGGTAAAATAGTTGTCAATTTCCACCCAGTGATGCCATATCTTCAAAGAAGCCAACGGCGCTATTGATTGGGTGGATGCTTACATGGCCAAACACATAATGACTATGCCATGAGACCCTACTTGTATTGCCTCTTCTATCTCATCTCTCAACTCATGAATCTCATATACTCTAAGAGCATATTTGGTTGAAAAAAATTGAACTCTGGAATGAGGATGAAAATGAGTAACTTCCTCTCCAACTATTTGGTTAGAGAAATTTTATTCCCACTTTGATTTAAGAGGGGGATGGGTGTCTTTACCTCAAAATCTAATCTGGACTCTCACCTAATATTCAAATCATACTTGATTATCCTAACTCTCGAATTATATAAAGAATATTTAATATATCGTCTTATCAAAAAAAAAAAGAAGTGTTTTTTTTTAAAAAAATATTGCGATCTCAATTCATGCAACAATGTGAAATTTTCATCATATTAAAGCTGATATACCAAAAAAATCCATCTTGCTTAACTACCTTGCAATGCAAATTTATTGCATAATTAGTCAATGCATAGCATAATTATTCAACAAGAAGATAGCATATCAGTAGTAGGGCATTAAGGTCATTATATGACAGCATCATTATAGGCATTACCATGGAACATGTAATTTTAGACCCAAAAATATGGGTGGTCCAATTCAGTTTGATAGCATGCGTAAGAAGGATATCGTGAAGCATGTGCAGTCTGTTGCTGCAAGGTTTCGGAGGATAGATAGCGAAGTCAGTCTGGAATGAGCTGAAGTGCTGCTAAGGGTCAAGTCGATGTAGACCACGAGTAAATCTGCAAAAGAGATCTTGAAACCGATGGAGTATCCTCCAGCTTAGGATTCTCCGATGCTTAAGTTAGTTGAAACATTTAGAACAGATAGTGAAAAATGAAAAAATAGAAAGCAAAAAGTAGAAGTTTAAGGTGGAGAGAATTTTGATTCCCTTCAGTGAGAGAAATTCAGCAAAGTTTGGGCTCTATGAGTTTTTTACTTACCTCCCAGAAAGTACTTTGCCGCACTTTATATAGAGAGAGTTTGTTTAGGCTTTAAGAAAAGTTTGTTAGGCTGTTATGAGTCTGTTAGGCGGTTAGGAGTTTGTTAGGCCATTAGTTTGTTATAACAGAATGGCCAGCTGTGTAGAGATCATGAGCGGTTGCCCATGCGATGATGAACTGGAGCGTAGCTGAAGATAGCTAATGCCGAGTCGGATGACAGCTATCAGATAACTACCTGTATCTTTAGGGCACATCAATAATAAGCCGACATGACATAGGTGAGATCAGTGACTAACTGAACTGAGTATCACATCTTCTTTAGTATTAATAACCATGTCAGTGGAATACCGAAGTAAATTACCACAGATCGACTATAAGCTAGATGGACATTATATTTTTAAGAGCAGCTTTGGGTGAGGCCGATTCGGATGTTATACTGAAGGAACAAATCGATAAACTATCGATGTGATGTCAAAAAATATTTGATTCAGATAATAATTTGTTGCCACATCTTTAGATGATGAGGTCGGATAGTATGTACCAATATGTGCCCCCCACTTTTCAAACTGAAGTGAAGTTCTTCATATTGCGTGTGGAAAGCCTTTTCAAGAGACCTCATCTGAATTGTATTATTATCATAAATATTCCATATCATTGACAATTAAAAATAAAAAAAAAATTAATCATTCGAAGCGACACGTCGTTTCTCAAAAATGACTCATCGGGTTGAGTAACGATGAGTGCTTAGAAAATCAAAATTCATAATTGTTTAGGCAGCTAATCTTTGAGATTTGTGTGCCAGATGTCACATGTAATTAGATGTTTCAGCTATCACACGGATTCTGCTTATGTGGCTCAATTAGGAAGATGTGCGTCGAAACGCTCTCTGCGGAATCATCGAATGGCTGACAAGTGGCACCAATCTGAAAGTGGATCAAATCAATTCAAACCATTGATAAACTTTATAAATAAGTTTGTACTCTATTTGAAAATCACTTTATTATTTTTTTTTGCATCGAAACTCAATCAAGTTTTCTCCAGAACCCTTACATCATCAATGTTGGAGAAGAGATTCCTCCAAAGTCATCGGAGCTAGAGAAGAAAGAGGTCAAGAAGTTCTTCAAAAACTTCCCAGATCCTTCTCTATCTGTTTAGGTATTTACTTTCAACTCCTGCTTCAAAAACCTAAGGTGGTGTTTAGTACATCGCCAGACAATCTGGATTGCCAGTAAAATAAATTATTAGTAATGTAGATTATTAGTAATGTTAATTACTGTGTTTGATATATGCAGGTAATATTAGAGTAAAATTACTGAGAATCTTGATTGACAAGTTTGGTATGACAATCATATTACTGATAATGTAATATCAAATTTTCAAAATATCCTTAATCAAATTATTAGTTTAGTATTTTAACATATATTTAGTAGAATCAGTGATCTGAATTCTTAGCCAGATCAATCTATATAACATATATTAAAAAATTAATTTTTTGATAATTAAAATTTAAAATAATTAAACTATTTATTTTTTTTTATTAATTTTTTTTATTTTTATTACTATTTTTAATACTTTTATTATTTTTATTATTTTTTAAAAAAATTATTATTTTTTAATACTTATTTTATTTTTATTTTTTTCCTTTCTTTCTCCTTCTCCCGCACGCTACACCCCGATCGCCCCTCTCCCCACCCCCCACGGCCCCCGGCTACTTCGTGCACCCTACCTCTAGCGGCATCCTGCCTGTCGTGCCTCCAGCACTGCCCTCTGGCCGTCCGGTGAACCTACACCCCGTGCCCTCTGCGGTCGCCTCCATTGTCACCCTCACCACCCTCGCCCCCACACCCCTACAGCCACCTTCATCGCTGTCCTCACCATTCGTGCTCTTCCCTCACCCACCCCATCAGTCTCCCACATCCGTGCCGAAATTTGCTATGACCTCATGGGTGAGATGATAGAGATGTCGGCTATCGCCACCGCCGCCTCCTCCTTCCCCGTCGTGTTCTTCAATAGAGAGCAAGATGTCGATGCCCTCACCCACCTCATCGGTCCCCCATATCCATGTCAGAGTTTGCTACGACCTCGTAGGTGAGATGATGGAGCTGCTGGCTGCCGCCACCGCCGCCTCCTCCTTCCCCATCATGTTCTTCGATAGGGAGTGGGATGTCGACATCGACACCGTCTCGATTCACTCCACCTTCGACGGAGAGTGGGAGGTCAACATCGATGGGGATTGCTCCTTATCATATCTCCTTCTCCCTCGTCTACCACAAGAAGGCCACACCTCGCTAGAGGTCCGCCACAAGGTCCCCATCGATGAATCCTTCGATTTTGCCACCATCGCATGCATGGGATGTCGCTACGAGGACAGCGGTGGTGCTAGACCGATCATCAGCATGTGAGGAGTGCGAGAGAGTGAAGAAAGAGGGGCAGTCGTCGGAGGATAATTATGTTCAAAAATTTTATTACAAGATTACCAAAGTGGTGGTAATCTGGATAGCCACCCTTCTCCTTAGTAATTCAGATTACCTTATGGGAGATAATCTGGATTGCCACGGCAATCTGGATTATCAACCCAAAAAGCATACCAAATATGGTAATCTAGATAATCACATTAAATTTTCAGCAATCTGGATAAATTGCCAGCTACCAAATGCAACCTAAGATTTTAGATCTTTTCATCTTTACTTTTCTTTTTTGGATAGTTCTTATTTTTACTTTATTCTTTCTACTTATTTTTCTTTCCCTGTCTATCTTTGTCTTCTCTTTCTTTCAAAATATCTTCTGAGAGTAGCAATGAGACAAGTCAGGACAGTCAGGTATCTCGATCGATCCAATCATTGCTCGATTTCAAGATGAAAAGTTCATCTCAAGTAGCAGCTGAGGTCAGCATCTTAGGTCAAGATGATCCAAAATCTTCTAAAAGGAAACTTCTAGATTATCCCGGGTCAAGTACCAAGCAGTCTGTCCTGACCGATCTCGATCTTCATGTACTTAGAAAAAAATATTTGATTTCTGAAGAATTTCAACTGATAGTTCCAAATCGAGATGGTAGGATAACTGAACTTTCAGAAGGTTGTACCATATTTTATGATGAGGCACTTCAGTCTGATCTGCAATTTTCTTTGCATCTTTTTTTCAGTTATGTCTTAGATTTCTATAGACTTCATCCAGCTCAAACCACTCCCAATGCTATTAAGATGATCTTAAAGTTCATTATTTGTTGTAAATTTTTTGCCATAGAACTTAAAATTTTTCTCTTTAAGGCACTCTTTATCCTAAAGAAATATCCTTATGAGAAAGATGATGGTACTTTTCACTCGATCTAAATGTAAATTTGATCTTGCCCTTCCTTTCTCTATACACATTGAAAAAATTACTTTTTCTTTGTTTCTTCTGATGTTACATGGGGTTTCAGCTGTAAATGGCGTAATCCTGAACAAAATTGAACTCAAATAATGAAGTATTACCTGAGGATGAGGAGGCTTTTGCAGAGCTTCTGGATGTGAAAGTATCCAAGTTGAGCTTAGTGTATCCGACCAATTTCTGTTTGATGCCGATATCAGTCAGATCTCTCCCTAGGATAAGTTTGATATCAATTTTTTTTTTTGTAGCTTTATCACTTTTTATCATCATTTTTCTTCTCTAATAATCTTTTCTTTGGTGTAATAGTAATAATGACGTTCAACCCATAGAGATTGGCCGAATCTAAGAAGAGGAAGTAGGTTCAAATTGATTAGCCTGCTTCTAAGAAGACCAAGGAGACTGCCACTATTCCTCTAAGGTCGGCCCCCCTCGATCATCACCTGGGATGATAGTGATCGACACGGATGCTGTGTCGATCTTCATCATTCCACTGGTGAAACCAACTCGCCAAGCTACCGAGGTGGCTCATTTGCTGCCTCCTAAAGAGTCTGCACGCCCCAAGCAAGCGCCTTCTCCTCCTCTCACATCAGTCAAGGTAGCTCGATCGGGCGATCAGTGTTCAAAGTCCCAGATTTTGATCATCAACCCACTATCCTCTTCATTAGAGAAGATTGATTTGGCGAAAGCATCATTACTGGAGATGCCAAAGTTGGGCAGAGACCTGTTTGACAAAATGATGCCCCAAAGGAACCTGGATGCTCGAAGGAGGGATCTCTCTCTGGAGCAGTTAATAATTATACTTTCAACAATATAATGGACATAAGTTTTCATTTTCTTTCTTTTTTTTTTCATCGGCTATTTGCCTATATGACCATGTCCTTTCTTCTTTGCAGTCAGCCATGTATTTCAAGTTGCTCTATGAACATATGATATGATTTTATGAAAATAAGAAGTCTCTAGAAGAGGAGCTTAAGGCTGAGAAAGAGGCCAAAAAGACGGTCGAGGAGGCCAAGAAGGCAGTAGAGAAAAAGACCACCAAAGAAGGAAAATGATAGAGGGGTTGAAGAAGCAGCTCCATGAAAAAATGGAGTCTATCAAGAAAAAGAATAAGCAGCTTCTAGACAATCAACGTTAGATGAACGACAAAGACGAGAAGCTATAGAGACAAACTGAAAAAATCTTGAAAATAAAAACTAAGTTGAAGGAGGCTGAGGAAACAATTGGAAAGTGGGATGCAGTCCTTGTTTCATATCAGAGACAACTTGATAAGGACAAGGAGCGGCTGTCTAGGATCACTGAAGACTACAAAAATTCAGACACTTTTCAAGATGAAGTGACTGAAGCCATAGAAGGAGCCTTCGACTATGATTTTATGAGTTGTAGGAGTTTGATCATTAAACTCTTTCTTGATTTTGACCTTAGCAAGGTCATGATAGATGCAGCTCTGGAAGCAACAGCCGAAGTGATTTTTGGGGCTACTGCCATGCAGCATCCTCCCATTCCTACCCTTGAAGTGCCTCCAACCGAAGTCCCAACGAGTCCGATCGAGGTCATCGTTATAGAAGCCACTCCAAAGGAGGAAGTTAACAAAGATTCTAACTCAGTCCCTCAGCAGATAATTCTCTGGCTAAAGCCTGAGTTACTATTTTCATTTTCTTTTTCAAACTTCTGTATCAACCCAACATGGGCACTTGTAAATATTCTTTCTATATTAATGAAATGACTTTTTCCCATGCTCACATAGTTTTCTTTTTATTTGATCTTGAATGACCCAATCTGGGTTTTGCTATTTAAAAATGCCATTCATGACTGGTTAATTTTTTGACATCAGTCAAGCAACCATGATTTCATGTAATCTAAGCTCGATTAGGTAAGTAGTTGAATATTAACCATTTTCAAACCAAATAGATAATGAAATCAATGTGACTACTTTAATAAGTAATCTTGACATTGAATGGAATTGAATTAGATCAGGTAACTAGAGATAAATTAATCTCTAATAATTTAATGCAAAGATTTTAAAAGTATCTTTAGTTGTGTTTGGAGCGGTAGGTCGGATTTTTTCACTCATAAGTTTGTAATCCACACTGCCCTTTCATAACCCTTATTAGCGAAAACCAGCTTATAAATCTGAGTGCTTTTTTCATTGGACCAAGTTTATTTGATCTACGGATCAAGTGTTTCACATCATATATATTATGAGGTTTAATTCGAAGATCGGATGTCCCATATCATTTAGTAAGGTCCAATCCGGAGATCGGGTGTTTCACATTGTTTGGTGAAGTCCAATCCAGAGATCAGGTATTTCATATCATTTTGTGAGATCCAACCTAAAGATCGAATGTCTCATGTCAGGTTGTCCTGATTTGGTTAGGATTTTCGTAGCCTTAGTTTGACTTTTCTCGACCTCGTTTGGACATTGAAATTTTCTTCTTATCATCATTCTCGTTTGATCAGTTTTATCGATCTGGTTTGGATGAAGAAAAAATCTTCAATAGAACTTTGTGATCATAACTTTGTCTTCATTAGGACAGAAATCGAATGCTTTATTAAAAAAATTTCATTGATAGTTTATTTTGAGATTTTCAGCATTCCATATTTTAGAGATGATTGTACCATCCAGATTTTCAATTCGGTAAGCTCTTGGATGGATTACTTTGGTAACCTGATAAGGTTCTTTCCAATTTAGAGCGAGTCTCCCATGCTTTATTGATTTTGAGACTTCAGCTCATCGAAAAACCAAATCATCTTTATAGAAAATTTTGGGCTTTACTCGAGAATTATAATATTTGGCCACCTTCTATTTATAAACCACCATACGGATGTAGATTCTTCCTCGAGTTTTATCAAGTAGATCAACATCATTCCTCAATCGATCTGAATTGCTTTCTACATGAAATTTTCTATTCTGGATGTAGGTAGATCAATCTCAACTGATATTATGGTCTCTGATCCAAAAGTGAGTTTCAAAGGTGTTTCTCTAATTGATCTTCGAGGTGTAGTTCTGTATACTTAGAGAATATTATAAAGCTCTTTTGTCCAAAGTCTTTTAGCTTCAGCAAGCCTTGCCTTCAAACTCTGAAGGATAGTTCTATTAGTGACTTCGGCTTCTCCATTTGATTGTGTCATCACCTACCGAAGTAAATCTATAATCAATATGGAGCTAGAATAGAATTTTTTGAATTTTTGATTATCAAATTACCGTCTATTATCAATGATTATGACTCGAGATAAATCGAAACAATAGATAATTGATTTTCATATAAAATCTTATATCTTTTTCTTAATGATTTGTGCTAGAGGTTCAGCTTCCACTCATTTGATAAAATAATCAATAACCACAACCAAAAATTTTTTTGAACTGTGGCCATTGAAAAAGATTCCAGAATATCCATTTCTCATATAGCAAAAGGCCATGGCACTGTAATAGAAATGAGCGCAGCGACAGGCTGATGTTAAATATTGGTATATCTTTGACATTGATCACACTTATTAACAAGATCGATAGAATTTTTTAGAATAGTAGATCAATAATAATCTTATCGGATTATTTTATAAGCTAAAGACCTGCCCCCCAAGTGATTGTCATAAATTTCTTCATAAACTTCTTGAAGGACATATTCAGCTTTTGACGGTCTCAGGCATCAAAATAGTGGGGATGAATACGGCCTCTTATATAATTGATTGTCTAGAATGACATACTATATGGCCTGTCTTTTAATCTTCCTTACTTTAACTGGATCAGCTAGTAAAATTTCTTTAGTAAAATACTCCATTAATGAATTTATCCAGCTTGGCTCATGCTCAATTTGGATAATTGACAAGGTCTTGGTACTGGACTTTTCAAGAATATCAATGAAAATACTTTGATTAAGCTCGGAGAATCCTGACATGGCCAAATGAGATAGGGCATCAGCTCGGACATTTTCCGACCTTAGGATCCTTGAAGCTTTTTAATAATTCTCTTACATTATGTAAATATTAAGATATTATAAAATCTTTAGCTTCAAATTGACCTTATACCTAATCAATGGTAAGTTGAGAATCTATGAAAACTTGGAGTCTTTAAACATTGACTTCTTTAGCCATCTCAAGTTCGGTAATTAGTGCCTCATAGTCTGCATCATTATTTGATATATCAAAATTAAATCTCAAGGTGTGTTTAGTGACAATGCCTTCTGGGCTCCTCAGAACTAAACCAGGGTTACTTTCTTTCAAGTTTGAGACTCCATCGACATGCAATGTTTAATAAGAGTCTGTGTTGACATTTTCAAACCTTTCAAGATTAGTTCTTTATCAGGAATAAAATATTTGATAATAAAATCAGTTAGTACTTGAGCTTTCAATGAAGATCAAGATCGATAACGAATATCAAATTTACTCAATCAATGGCCCACTTGACTATCCAACCCGAAAGATCAAGTCATTACAAAATCAATTTTAGAGATTGGTCAGTCAAGACTACCATAGAATGAGCTTGAAAATAAGGTCAGAATCATCTTGTCGATATAATGAGAGCATAAATTATCTTCTCAATTTTAAAATACTAAGTTTCAGCATCTCTAAGCAATTTGCTTGTATAATAAATTGATCTTTGTATATCTGCATCACTTCGGACTAAAATCGAACTAACAGCATTAACTGAAATAGATAAATACATGAATAATTTCTCACCTTCCATCGGCTTTGATAGCAATGGAGCTGTTCTAAGATATTTCTTGTTGTTGAAGGCAACTCGACGTTCATCTGATCAATTAAAATCTTTGATCTGCCTTAAAATTTTAAAGAAAGAAAGGTATTTTTCAGCTGGCCTAAAAATAAATGGCTGAGTGATGCTACTCGTCCAGTGAGCTGCTGAACTTCTTTAATAGAGCCTGGATGTTTCATGTTGAGTAGAGTTCGGATTTTCTCAGGATTGACTTTAATTTTACTTTGAGTTATAAGAAAATTCAAAAAAAATTTAAAGTTACTCTGAAAGCACACTTGTTGGGATTAAGCTTCATCTGATATTTTCAAAGTTCACCAAAGGCTTCCTCCAAATCAGCAATATGCGGATCTGATTCAGTGCTTTTTACCAACATATCATCAACATAGACCTCTATATTACGATCAATTTATTGCTTAAAGATCTTATTCACCAAGCGTTGATATATGGCATCTGCATTTTTAAGATCGAAGGCATCATTTTATAACAATACAAACCTCTTTCAGTGATGAAGGCTATATTTTTTTCATCCTCAGGTGCCATTCTAATTTGATTATAGTCAGAAAAAGCATCCATAAAGCTTAGTAATTATATTCTGAAGTAGCATCAACAAGCTGGTCAATCTTTAGGAAAAGAAAGCCGTCCTTCTGGCAAGCTTTTTTAAGATCGGTATAATCAATACAGATCTTTCATTTTTCTTTGGCTTTTTTAATCATGATGATATTTGAAATCCACTTTGGGTATTGTGCTTCTCCGATAAATTTAGCCTTTAGGAGCTTGTCAACCTCCTCATATATTGCTTTTTGTCTTTTCGAAGCGAAGCTTCTTTTCTTTTGCTATACTGGCTTGTACTTTGTATCAACATTAAGCTTGTGTATAAAACATCTGCTGAAATTTTGGATATGTCGGAGGCTAACCAAGCAAAGATATTAGCATTTATTCGAAGAAAAGATATCAATTTCTCTCGTAGGTCAAGCTCTAGTAAAAATCCAATCTGAACTATTTTTTCTGGATCATCACCCAAAAAAATGGATGATAAGTTTCTCGATCGGTTCTCCTCGATTTTTACCAACATCAGATTTATTTTCTTGATCAGGTATTTCAATTGGCAGAGCTTCCACAGGTCTCTTCATTTTTGTAGCTATCAGAAAGCACGGTTTAGCAAGTATCTAATCTCCCTGCATTTCTCTAACTCCATATTTAGTTAGAAATTAGACTAATAAGTGATAAGTGGAGACTACAGCTTTAAAGATGTTAAGCCTAAGTCGGCCAAGAATAGCATTGTAGGCTTATAATACTTTAATAACCAAGAAAGTGAGTCTAACAGTTGACTGATGAGGTTCTACTCCTGCAGTGACCGACAAAGTAGCCTCCCCTTCCACAGCTACAGAATTTTCAGAAGAGCCGATTAGAGGGATGCTGACCTATTTTAGTTGATTTGTCGTATTCATGCATTATAGAACAACTAGTAGAGCTTTTATTATCAATCAATATTTTTTTTTACATCATATTTTGCTATTATTATAGAGACAACAACAGCATCATTATAAGGAGTTTGAACTCCTTTGACATCATCATCAAAAAATAAAATTATATTATCTTTGCACTGCAGCTTTGGAAGGCTTCTAATCACTTCAGCTGTCTCCTCAGTTTCTCTAAGGCTTGAAATCATGTTGATAACTCCAGCAGTAGGTTTATTAAGATCATTTTTATTATTGGGCTTTTGTTGTTGGTCGGTAGTTTGATTTGTCTGATCTCAGATATATTTGCTAAGTTGACGTCGGCAGATTAGAGCCTCAATTTCATCCTTTAGCTGTCGGTACTCCTCAGTATCATAGCCATGGTCTTGATAGTAACGATAGTATTTTTTTATCTCTCTTTGCTGGTGGAGCCTTCATATGATTAGGTCGGCAGAGATACCCCTAATCTTCGTTCTTCAATAATATCTAAGCTCGAGGAGCAGATAATGAAGTGTAAGAATCAAATCGTCAAGGTGGATTTCTTGACCTTGAAATTTTTTGATATCAATCAGATTTGTTTTGCTAATTTCTACAGTCTTCTTCTCGATGCCGCTTTTTTTCATTTCCTTCTTTCTTTGCCTGATGAAGTATATTTTCTTCATCTTCAGCTTAAGCATACTTTCGAACTCGAATCAGCATTTGCTCATAATTGTTCGAATAGTTTTTATTAAGAAAAAAAATCAAATGGTTACTTCTGAGTTTTTACTTCAAAGCTATTATTGCAACGAACTTGTTGAAATTTTTTACTTCCAGTGTGGAGGCATTGAAGCATGCCGCATATTTTCAAAGAGATTCATCTTCCTGCTGCTTGATAATAAAAAGACTATTTGTATTCTTTAGGTGAACCTGATTATTACCAAAATAGGTGATGAATAGTTTGGCCAACTATTCGAAGGATGAAATAGATCCTAATTGGAGGTCAAAAAATCAGATTCTTGCAGACTTTGTGAGGATAATCAGGAAAGTGATGCAGAGTAAGGCATCAGACGCCTCTTACAGCCTCATAATGGCCCTAAAACCTTCAAAATGGTCTAAGAGATCAGCGGAGTCATCGAATAATTCTACAACAGGCATCTTGAATCGAAGAGGAACTGGTTCCTTAAGGATTTGTTGAGAAAAATGGGGTCATAGGCTGAAATCCCTTCCTCCTTGAGAATGATTTTCAATCTGTAGTTTCATTAATTTTTTCTTAAGATCTTGGATCTGTTGTCTAAGATCTCCTTCCACATTCAGCTTTTTATTTGGAATGGATGATTCTGCCTCCAAGGACTGATCAGTGAGATCAAGAGCATGATCATGGCAAGGATCTTGAGGAGTCAATTGTTGAGAATGGTGTGATTGAACTACTTGGAGGGTTGCTTCTTGTTGCAGCTCAGTAGTACGTTGAAGCTGCTATACCGCAATAGTAAGAGCTTAGACTTGTTAGACCAGAAGACAGAATTATTATGGATCAACAGTGATTGATGGTTGATTATTTTCCTACACATCTTCAGAAGAAGATGGAGGAGGTAAAGGATGATTCGATGCCTTCTTGTTCACTATTTTCATCAAGATTTTTTAGAAAATATCCTTCCTCTGGCGTCAATCTATTGCTGCAAGGCTCCGGAGGATAGATAGCGAGGTCGGTCTTGAACTGAGCTGGAGTACTGTTAAGGGTCAAGTCGATATAGATCATGAGTAAACTTGTAAAAGAAGTCTTGAAACTGATGGGGTACCCTCCGATTTAAGATCCTCCGATGCATAAGTCAATCGAGGTCTTAAGAACGGGTAGTAAAAAATAAAAAAGTAGAAAGCAAGAAGTAGGAGTTTGAGGTGGAGAGAATTTTGATTCTCTTCAGTGGAAAAATTCAGCAGAGTCTGAGCTCTGTGAGTTTTTCACTTACCTCCTGAAGAGTACCTTATCACGGTTTATATAGAGGGGGCTTGCTTAGGCCTTAAGGAAAGTTTGTTAGGCCATTATGAGTCTGTTAACCCATTACAAGTTTGTTAGGCCGTTAGTTTGTTATAACAGAATGGCTAACTATGTAGAGATCGTGGGATGGTTACCCACACGGTGATGAACTGGAGTGTAGCTAGAAAATAGCTAATGTCGAACTAGATGACAGCTATCGAATAACCGTCTGTACTTTTGGAGCACATTAATTATAAGCCGATGTGACACTGCTGAGATCGATGACTAATTGAACTGAGTATCACATTTTCTTTGATATTAATAACCATATCGGTTGAATACCGAAGTAAATTACCACGGATCAACCATAAGCTGAGATAGACATTATATTTTTTAACAGCAGCTTTGAGTTAGTTCGATCTGGATGTTATACTAAAGGAATAGATCAGTAAACTACCGACATGACTTGAAAGAATATTTGATTCAGATAATAATCTATTGCCGCATGTTCAGATGATGAGATCAGATAACATGTACTAACACAGTCGATACTGTTAGTACATGAAACCTGTTAGGGGTAGGACCGATACTTTTAAAATGTAACTTTAACCTCTGAATAGCTCTGCAAACCATGCAACACCCTGATTGGGAAAGACAATATTTGATACATAGTTGTGTGCGTGAGAGAGAGAGTTAAATTCTTCAAATTTAGGGTCATTTGGTTGGGATAATCTGATATTGAAAAATGATTTCATATCAGATTATCATATTTGATATGAAAAAAAGAAGAAAGAGATAGTAAAACTATTAATGGGCTCCATACATATTTTTTGGAAAGAGAAGTTTAAACAAATATCATGGGAGATTTGTATTTGATAAATTTTCGAGTGACAGTAATCCATACTTGACAAAAATATCTTCAAAAAAATTATATATGTAATTATTAAATTTATTCTGATATCTTTGCAAATTTATTAATAAAAAACTTTTACAAAAAAAATTAAGATCGAGATGGTACCACGTAAAGAACTATATGATTATAGTCGGTATATAAAAACTAATTAGAGATAACAATGCTATCCTAATATTAAAAAATTATTTTATATTCAATGATATATTTGTAAATTTAACTATAAACCTATATTCCTATATAAATTTACCTCCAACTAAACATAATAATCTTTTTTCAATGTCATTTTTTGAAATAATTTTTTCACCAATCAAATATAATAAAAATTATTTTTTTTATAATTATTTTTTTAAATAAATGATTCTAAAAAATTATCAAATTATTTTATAATCTGATATATTCAACCAAACAAATCCGCGAAGCTAAGTTTTAAATCTCAATAGCATTAAAGCTGACTTCTAAAATTAAATACAATATAATCTGCAAACGATGCAACACCCTAACCAGCAAAGACAATATTTAGATAATAGTTGTATGTGTTGGCTTGGGGTTGGGGGAGGGAGGTGTTGGTGGTTGAAGTCCCAAATCCTAATACCATTAAAGTTAACTTCTCAAATTACATAAGGTATGGTCAGCACTTTGAGGATCCGTTTGGATAATTGGATCCAAAATCACATAACACTCATGATCCAATCATCCAAAATATTGAATCATAAATTGGATTAGATTTATACCTACAACCATCCAGAACCATCTTTTATATGGCCGACTCAAATCTGATAGAGGGAGGAGGTCATTTTTTCAAACCAACCCTAGATTATTGTAGACATAAACCTATTCTATCCTATAATTCAATATTTTTGTTTGTTATACCAGTCAAATCTATGAATTCTATGAGATTTTGGATCCAACAATCTAAATAAGCCCAAAAAAAAATCAGGAGATGCAAAATATTTTGTCACGAAAGAAAATCTGGGAATTCCTGCTATGATCTATTGTCAAAAAAGAATTTACGAAATATTTGAACGAAGAAAGACCACATAACTCGTTCACTCGACCCCCAGCATCCTCGGGGAAAAAGCATGGGCAAGGTAACAGCATCACTCTTCAAAGCCGATAACATGCAATTTGCGGGACAAGTCTTGTGTGCTGAACCAGAGATTGTTCAAACCCATATCTTCAGTTAATACCGTAAGGATAATAAAGGAACAGATTTATTTAATTTAAAAAAACAAAGAAAATCAAGTAAAACCAAGGGGCCCATTGTAAACAAAGTGCAATATAGCAGGCAAAAGAATGGTGCATAGATGATAAAACTCATGGCTCGGTCCTGGAGAACACCATCGATATTTTACTGAAATAAAAACCCATCAGCTGTCTATGCATTAAAAAGAACTCTTACGACACAAAACAAGCACTTATATAACTAAACATTCTGCTGTCTACGCATCATCCAGGTCTGATAATCTCCTATAAACCACAACGCATGACGGACAAAACTGGCAACTATGAAAGAACCTAAATTTCTCAGCATTTTAAGCTTCCACTCTTTCAGGATCCTCGATGACAATTGCCTTGGTGGGCTTTGCAAGGTAATCCGTATACTCCTGGAGTGGTGACTTGGTGAAGCGAGTTTCTCTCCAGAAGTCAGGTGTCAGGAATCCATAGGTCTTCATGAGACAGTCAAAAGTAGCCTGCAACAACATTTATCCTATTTTATATCGCATCAAAACTTTATCAAATCAAGCC
The DNA here is from genome assembly GCF_000442705.2 of Elaeis guineensis. Lineage (NCBI taxonomy): Eukaryota > Viridiplantae > Streptophyta > Magnoliopsida > Arecales > Arecaceae > Elaeis > Elaeis guineensis. The sequence goes on from NC_025994.2 coordinate 86,635,781, forward strand.
TAAACTAAACTGTATGCAGATGCAAGACATTCAGATACTTATGCAGAGGTTAATAAATGACTTGGGTTAAATCACCACATTCATAGAAACATGGTCATACACAGGTGTCCATGTCAAATGGTAAAGATGATAACATGGCAACCAACATGTGAAAATATGATAGCAACATCATTTTCAATGGCTATATAAACAGAAAATATAGAATATATACTTCAGTGATCAACCTGAACCCCGCTCACAGGGTTGGAGATAGATTTTGCATTCAGCTGCCTAGCAACCCACCAGATGCAACCAGAAGTCAACCCGCAGCAGCACAACCTAGCTCATCCCAAAGTTTTTAAATATTTATATGTATGTAATATGTCTTTGTTCATAAAAATATAAACATAACAAGATATATAATAGCCATTTTATCTCTCTACAGAGTATACATTCAAACTGACCTACCAAAATCAAGTAGACCTGACTACTTGTCAATCTAATGCAACCCTCCTTTATTTAGCTTAGAGTTACATAGAATAAATTGCAAAACAAGACTGGGCTGGATCAATTAGGTTAAAAGATATAGAGCTCAAGCTACCAAATCTCCACCCCTCCGACAACCCAGAACTAGGCCACTGAAAATTTCAAGCCTGTGTTCCTTCAAATAGAATATTAACTCTTAACTTAATTAAACTATAAAGTTTAGTGAACTCCTTAGATCATACTGTCATCTGATGTACGTTTTAAAACAGCACTGACTTTTTCTCTTTTTTTTTTCTAAATCTTCATAACCTTAGTGCACCAAACCTGCCCCTGCATAACCATTATTAGCTTCAATCATGATTTTCAAATCCACAAATGCTAGAATATATAAGATATTAATTTATCATGCAAAATTGCAATAATATTCCCTCACACTAATCTTGTTACGTTGACCTCATAATGGGTGGTCTAAGATGATTAAGCTGATCTATTGAAATTGACAAATTTCTTTCATAAGCTTAAAAAAATAGGAATAACACTTTATGTAGGTTCATTAGTACATGTAATCTGGACAACTAGATGGATTTTAAATCTTCCTAGTGTGAGTTAAATTTAGACATCATGAGCTTTTATTAATTCCATTTTACATAATAAAAAATTTAAAACACACTAATTACTCAAATATACTGACAAGGCTACAAGAGAATACATGATAATCAAAAACTCAACAGGAAAAAAAAATTTAAATGGAACTTTAGAACACATTATAAGAAAGAACATTATGTAACATTAAAAAAAAAAGGATAGAAAAAAGAGGCATCTCAAGATCATCAATCAAGATAGAAGCCCCAAAAATAGCCTTATACTGCACATCAAGCAGACTCCTGATAACATCTCACTAAAAGCTTTCCAGCTTTGTTTCTCAGTGCATCATACTGGTATTAGTTGCAGTACCTCATGCAAATTTCAGATTAAAAAAATTAAGATGATTGAAATGCCACAAATACTCGATAAAATTTAAATTAGATGCCATTGCTCATGCTAACTGCTTATTTTTAGCATAACTGGTGACAACATCCAAAATAATTCAATAATAGAACCATCATCTAAGAATGCTACAATGCACAAACATTATCGGTTGATTGAGAAATATGCTGCATTGAACATGAGCCATACAAATCAAGGCAATTGACACATGAAGCATGGAGATGAGTTTCAACAAGTGGCTAAAAATTACCATTTCTGATTATTTAAGAAGCTTATACCAAAAACATGCAAATAGACTAAAGAATATCCACTGCATAACAAATTGGTTGGCAGATTTTCGAATAAAGTGATGAATATAGGAGGGAAAAAGACAGGTTTAGATAAGTAACATACATCAGATTTCTATAAAAGCCTATGACTCAATATTGCCAAATACCATTATTTCCTACAACTGAATAATATCTAAACATAGATTTCCTCGAACAAAATTATCCATTAGGGCAAATCAAAGTCAAACAAAAAAATATCCAGACTCCAACATGAAAATCAAAAGTCTCTAATAATAAGACAGCAGTGCTTAACTAAATATCAAATTCACCAGCATTTCTTCCTGTGCAAGTGTCTAGCTTTTTATTGAAAATACAATCACTGTGAATTTCCAATACTGAAAGAACAAGATTCAAAGATCAGAAGCAACACTAGAAAAACACCACCATGTATCAACAGACAAAACAGCTAAGTTCCTAAAAAAAATATACATAACACGGATAATATTTACAGACAACAGCAGAGGAATAAAAAAGCATAACTTTTTCACTCTAGTACCGTTAGATTTTATTTTCTAAACCATGAGAAGTCATGAAAGTCGTTTTTACATTGCATCCTCTTTCCAAGACTATTCATCCGAAAAAAATTTAGCATAAACACTTTTTATAACCAATGAGAACGCAATCCAATATCAAAGCTCCTAATTCTAAATCAAACATATAGAATACCAGCAAGCAAATCGTTAAAGACATTCTTCCAAACCATCTCCGACATTACATAATACAAACCAAGTAAAATGTAGCTAATCCGACGCAAACACATCGTTGCCAATCCAATTAATAATAAGTTAAAATAAAAATTTGCAGGTATACAAAGGGGGGTGTAGGGAATATTCAGCACCTACTTGCTTCGACCAATCCAATAGTTCAAGAGAAGTAAGAAGACAAAAAAAAAAAAAAAGTTCTTTTTTTTTTTTTTTTTGAGGAAACAAAGAAGTAATTTTTATCATCCAAACCTTGACAAAGTTCCCGAGGGTCTTGGTGGAACCACGAGATGACGTGAAAACGTCCTCGATCCCCGCGAACTGGAGAACCTTCTTAGGGACACGGGCAGCAACGATACCAGCACCGCGAGGGGCCGGGACCATCCGAACGGTAACCGACCCACACTTTCCGGTGACCTTGCACGGCACGGTATGGGGCTTCCCGATCTTGTTCCCCCAGTAACCCCTTCTCACTGGGATCACCGAAAGCTTGGCCAAGATGATAGCCCCGCGGATGGCGGTGGCAACCTCCTTGGAGCACTTGACGCCGAGCCCGACGTGGCCGTTGCCGTCGCCAACGACGACGAAGGCCTTGAACCGGGTCCGCTGACCGGCGCGAGTCTGCTTCTGGACCGGCATAATCTTCATGACCTCATCCTTGAGCTGGGGGCCAAGGAGGGTATCCACGATCTGGTGCTCCTTCACGGGGAGGGAGTGGAGGTAGATTTGCTCAAGGCTATGGATCTTTCCCTCCTTTACCAAGCGGCCGAGCTTGGTGACGGGGACCCACTTCTCCTCCTCTTCGCGCCGCCCGCGACGCCCGCCGCGGCGGTCACCCCGCCCACGGTCACCGCGGCCACGGCCGCGGCCGAATCCACGGCCGAAGCCTCCACGGTCGCCGCCTCTCTCCGCCATCGGGGGTGTGGAGATGTGGGGTTTAGGGTTTTGGGTGGAGTTGGGAAGTAGACGGAGCGCCTGAGAGTATCGTGGCTCAATGCTGAGGAAGAGGGATATTTATAGTCGGGACACTAGGGTTTTCTTTTCAGGTAACCCCGATGTAGGGCATCGAATGGGCCGGGCCGTCGACGGTTAAGATTAAGACAGGATAGTTATGGGCCGGGAGATATTCTTTGTACACCGCAGCATGTGTAAAAAAAAAAAAAAAAAAAAAAGAGAGAGAAATTCCCATGATGCACAACGCACGCATCATCCACGATGATTAACTCATATACGGAACTGAGATATGATGTATAAAAAAAAATAATTTCTTTCGGCCCATGCGTGAAAACTAATCATCGTGAGTGGTACATACGGTTCTGCACCATCCGTGGTATATAAAGAAAAAATATACCACCACTATCTGATTGAGCTATGTAACCATCACTTTTCGATGCACATTTAATACTTATATTTTATTTTTTTATTTAAAATTTTGAAATATAAAAATTTTCATCCTCTTATGAAAAAATTGTCATAAGGAAGAGAGAGGCATTTTCATCATTTAAAAATTCATAAATTTTCAATGATGAAAATATTCTTCCCTCTTTATGATTTCTAAAAAAAAAATTATATCATCTATACACGAAATCATAATTTAACCATAGGATGTCATGATATGGTCATAGGATGTTATAATTTTTTCAAAAAAGAAGAGATATTTTTATCATTCAAAATTTGAAACAAAAAAACATAACTACAAGGATTAAATACGCATTGAAAAGTATCGTATTTTTTCAATGACGAAAATGTCTTTCTCTCTTTATAACTTTTAGAAGAAAAATTATGACATCCTATGCAGAAAGTCATAATTTGATCGCAGGATGTCATAATATGGCTACAAGATATCATAATTTTTTTAGACGATGAAGATCATTTTCATCATTCAAATTTAAAAAAAAAAATAAAATTATAGATATTAAATACATATTGAAAAGTGGTGGCTACGTGGTTCAATCAAATAGGATGGTGTATTTTTTTTACACTAGATGTGATGTATAAAAAATTTCTCTATGGGCCGGATTCGAGCTCGAATTATGGGCCCTCTAGTACTAATACACCCTTTTACCCAATTACAAGTAGGGCATGCAAGCAAACCAATCAAATTGCAAAACGGACCCAAATAGCTAATTTTAATTTGATTTGGACCGATTTTTTTAAGATTTAGTTTGGCTTTGGTTTAAAAATTTTAAAACTCCTAGAAAATTGATCCAGCTCCGATTTCAATATTAAAAAATATGATTTAAACCGAATCAATCTATAAGTGTATATTAATATACACATATTATATGAACAGCCACCGATTCACTTATATTTTATCCTAATCCTACTGATTTTTCAATTCTATATCTAGTCCATTTAGCCCATTTCATAAACTACCCATTTAATCTATCCAATAAACAATCTGTTTAGCATAATAAGAAAAAATAGATAGCAGCCTATTTAGCCCATCTAATAAGTTGTTAATTTGACATAAACACAATAGCCCACAATCTAATAAACTGAACTGAACCGAACCAGTTTCTTCAGTTTGGTTTGAATTGATTTTTTTGTGTCGGTTCAATTTTGGCTTCTATTTTAGGAAATCAATTCAAGGTGGTTTGGTTTGAAAATTGACTCCGAACGTAACCATGCACATCCCTAATTACAAGAGTGCTGCCACTTTGGGGATTAAGTAGACGAATTACTCACCTAAATTAAACTAGAAATTGTGCTGCATCATTTGATAGGGTTTGATCGGCCACTTTATAGCAAGTGTAGCATAGAAAGATCAGTAAGGTTTCAGCAAATCTGAAAACAAACAACATTTTTTTCAGATTCGTTTAATCAGTAAGTTCCTAAAAGTTTAGGTTGTCAATAATGAGTCGGATGAAAGAATTATGCAGCAGCTATTACAAACTTCTGCATTGGATTTCTGCTTTTTCAGCATTTTTCATTTGGGAAACATTTCTACAATCAATTCATCAAGTATTATATCAAATCCAATTAATAAACCAACAACACTTAGACATTAGAGTTACATTAGATTTAGCTCTTAGCCAAGTATTTAACAGACTACTATGCTTAACAGGCAACACCTAGTTGGCAAACTTTGTGATAGCTCTGACTCTAGGCTACGCAATACGAATGGATGCACCTCCGGAAGAATCTCATAGTTTCGTAGAGAAATGAGATCCATGGATGAAAAATCATCTCTTTCTTGAGTCAGAAGGACCAATGTTTGGAGCAAGCAAAGCAAGAAGCAGGCCCGAAATGAAAACCGATAATTAGACCGGTTATTCTACATAAATAGAAAGAATTTCGTATAGTAAATTTTGAGCCAGGAGTGAGTCCGATCGATTGGTAATGAAGTGTGCCCGATGTCTAACCATCAAAACGATAGGTAAAGGGCAAGAGACCCCTGAGTGATAGATTCAGAATGAACATTTTCTATACAGACATATGTCCAAATTCTTCAAATTTTTATCCTTTACATGTTACTGCTTTCATCCTAGCAGTACTGGGTAGCCCTATTCCTATATAAGAGTAAAAATTTATGATCCAACCCACCAACCTGACCCAAGAATGATTTGCCTTAAGCAAGTTTAGGTTTGACGTAAACGGATTTAGATTATAAAATGATCAACCCATTTAGATATATTTATTAAATAGATTAAGTTTGGGTTTAGATTTTTGACCTATTTAATCCGTTTTGGCCCATTTAATAATTGGACTAGATTATAATCTGATCTAGTTAAGCTGTTTGAAATATGCTTAACTTATTTCTGAATTGTTCAACCAACCTATTTAACATGTATAACCATTTAACTGAACTTAACCTATTTAATAAATAGATTATGTAGATAGGATCAATTTATCTATTTAGTAAATTGGTCGAACTCAAATCTAAATTTTTAATCTTTTTAATAAATACATCAAATTTGGATAGATAAATTTTTTTGATTCCATCTACATCTGATCTAATCCGATTGTCCACCCTATTCTTATGATGGCTGCACTTTGATTATTAGGTGCCTTCCGTAGGTAGCTCTCGCTCTAGCCTTTTTCTTCTAAAGAGTCATTTATGTGGGTCATGACATGAACTCCAAACATCATGCTAGCTCTAATATCTAAAGTTACAACCCTAACCAATACATAGAAAATGATCGGGCATTAGGGTTGTATTAGATCTTAGCCGAGTATGTAATATATTGTACACCAACAATGAACCAGCGACAAAATTAACCTGCCTTCTACCTCTTTAAAGCATGTGATAGTTTTTACCAAATGAAAATTGCAACTTGGGATATAGACTAGCGCAGGAATTTTGAGCGACTATGAATTACTAAAAGCTATCATACTATGGACAATACTGGTTTGATCATCATGATTCATGCCAATTTCTCTTTATTCTGAAAATAAGTTTTGTCATAAAACAAAACCACTAGGGTTCTGTGTTCTCCGGTTATCTGTGTATATGAAGCCAATTTTGTGTAGCAATTGAAAGCAATTGCAACCAATTAACCCAGTCATGTTTGTATTCATTAGATGATAAGGAAACATGTACATCCATTGGTAATTTTGAGGGTATGGTTGTAGCTTGGCATAAGAATCTTGAAGTCATTCACTTCATGCATGTAGATAGACAAATTGCATTTGGGGTCATTTCCATTCCTAATCAACCCACTTGGCTACTAGGTGTGGTTTATGCTAGTACATCCTTTATTATGTGTCATCAGGTCTGGTCCCAGGTGCACCCAGTGTTGAGTCTTGGTATCCCTATACTTGTAGTTGGGGATTTTAACTGCATCTTGCAACCTAAGGATAAGGGGATAAGCCTTTCAATATTGATCAGAAAATTAGAGAATTTAGGGCCTTTATTTGATCTACTGGTCTTCTCGATCTTGGTTATCGGAGACCTAAGTTTACATGATGCAATAATCAGTTTGGATTGATTAGGTTTTGGGAGCATCTAGATTGGGCATGTGCTTCTAAATCTTGGTTAGATCAGTATCCTGAATCCACTGTATCACACCTTACTCGATTTGCCTCTGATCATTATCCCTTACTTATCTCCATAATGAATATGATTAGTAGAGGCTCATTCCATTTTGATTTGAAAATCCTGGAGTCTTGGAAGTTGTTCAACAAGCTTAGCAATATCAAGGTCATCACTCACCTAAGGTGAAGTAATCTCTATTACTTGCTAACGTTCATAAAGCTATTTTTTCATGGAAGAGAAGAATCGAAAAATTTTTACTCACACCAACCAACTCTATAATCAGATCTATGATTTACAAAATCAAGAGGCCAGTTTGGTGCTTTGTTTGTCCCTATGCAAATGCACTTGATGCACCTTTTAAGAGAATATAACATTTCTACCAAAAAAAGGAGAGAATATAACATATTGCTTACTAGACAAGAAATATTGTAGCACCAAAAGTCTTGTATGTGTTGGTTGATAGAGGGAGATGCTAATACTAAGTTCTTTTATTGGGCTACTATGCTCCGCAAAAGACAAAATAAGATCCATAGCATCTGCAATAATGAGGGGGTGTCCATCACAGACCAGGCTTAGATCACTGATATCTTGATGAGTCATTTTATGCGCCATTGGTTTGCTAATTATTCTGTTAGATCTCTAGATTCCCTTTTGATTTCTCCTATTCTTACTGATGTTCAAAATGAAGGGTTCATTGCTTCTGTTTTGATGAAGAGGTTGAAATGGTGGTTCGGTCTTTTCATCCTGATAAGACATCCAATCTTGATAGAGTTCTACCTTTTTTTCAACAGTATTGGTATCCTATTAAGCCAGAAGTTCTTCATGCTGTAAAGCATTTCTTTCTTACTGCTTGTATGCCACACTCTTGGAAACAAACTTACATCATTCTTATTCCTAAAAAGTCTAATCTTACTTTAGTTACTGATTGTCACCTCATTAGTTTATGCAATACTAGTACAAAATTATGGCCAAGGTGTTGGTTAATCAGCTTAGAGTCATCCTTCCTAGTCTAATTTCTAAAGAGCAAGGAGCTATCATGCATGGCAGATCTATTACAAATAATATCTTACTTGCTCAAAAATTATGGATTCAGTTGTCCGGGCACTGCCATCTAGAAGCTTAATGATGATCCAACTTGATATGAAAAAAGTCTATGATAGAGTTCATTGGTAATTTCTCTCTCAACTTCTTTATTATTATGGCTTCCATCCTAAGTTTATAGGTTGGGTCAAGGCTTGTGTTTTTCATCCTCAGTTCTCTTTATCAATCAATGGCTCACTTCAACATGATTTGCTGATTATAGGGGACTTAGATAGGGTTATCCTTTATCTCCTTATCTCTTTATCTTATTCTATGAGGATTTTTCTAAGCTCTTACACCATGTTGTACAATCTCATTTACTGAAAGCTTGTCGACCACCAGATGATCCAGTTATTTCACTTGTCTTTTATGCTGATGATTTCTTCTACTAGCTCAAGTAGCAGTCAAAGATGTAGTTTATTGATGCATGTTATACGTATTCAAGCCATGCGATGAACTACAACAAATCTAGCATTATATTTAATCCTTCTACCCCACTAGCCATCAAATAATCTGTCTTGCAAATTTTAAGTGTGCCAGTTAAATCTTTGCCTGAGCATTATCTTGGTGTTCTGTTTGTTGGTAGATCATTTATCTCTTAGTGATTTTCAATTTTTGATTGCTAAGGTTAATCATAGAATGGCTTATTGGAAATGGAAACATCTATCTTTTGCTGGTCGCCTTGTTCTCCTTCAATCAATTTTGTCATCCTTGCCACTTCATGTTTTCTCATTTGTGCATGTGCTTTTGGATCTAATCCAGATGTTGGAAAAGGAGTTCAGGGCATTTTTTGTGAGGGTGTTCAACTAACACAAGGGGTTTTCATTGCATTGCTTGGGATAAAGTTTGCTGGCCAAAGGCTCAAGGGGGTTTGGGATTTTCTTTGTTAGTCTCTAAAAGGCAGCAATCAGTTTGTAAAATGGCAACTCAATTGCTGTTACATCCTATGACTTTGCGGGCTCGATTGATTCAGGCTAAATATCATTTTGCTGGCAATTGAGTTTCTTATCATCCACCCTTGAAGTCTTCAGCTATTTGGGCAAAAATTTGAACTGTAGGCCTTCAGGTTCAGTTCCAGATTCAGTGGATGGTGAGCTCAAGTACTGAGATCAATGTATATACTGATCCTTAGTTGTCTGGTTTGGCTTTGATAGCCTGGCCTACTTATCTAAATATTGATACTTAGAAAGACCTTGATCTTCATGTTGCTAATTTGATTAATGAGGATAGCTGGATAGGACTTGGAATTTGGATCACTTTGCATTCTTATTTTCTGCTGAGGATGTCCCTTATTACTTCCATCCCTCTTGCGCAGCGCAGGGTTTATGGGCTGATCAGCTTGTGTGGGAACACACTAAACTGCCTAAGGTTTCACTTGTTGATGCATACTTTGGTCCCTAGACAACATTTCAATTAACATACTTCTTCCTTTAACTGGAATTGGCATATGCAAGTGTCCCCTAGGTTAAAACCTTATGGTGGTAATTGAAATGAGAGAAGTTACCTACTAAGGAATTGCTTACTTGGTACGATATTATTTCCTCTCAGGCACAATCACGTGAATTATGCCCAAGCATTCTTGTGGATTGCTCCCATGTTATTACTTCATTTGTCTTGGCTCAAGAATGTTGGAGGATTCTATGCAATATGTACCAACTACAATTCTATTTTGCAGATTTGCCAACATTGTGATATTTTATGGAGCATGCCTTGGTAGATCTGAATCAGAAAATAGTAATGGCATGTTTTGCATGGTTGTTGTGGCAAAACCGAAATGATCGTAACTTCAATCAAGCTGAAGTTTCTGCAGTTCCATTAGTCTGAAGAATTATGGTATATTCATCTTCAATGGCTCTATCTGAGTATTGGGGTAATCCTTTTCCTTCTTCTTCCTCAAATTCTATGTCAACTACAGTGGCTTGGATAACCCCTCCCTTTGGAGTTATTGAAATCAGCAGTGGGCTATGTCATTAGAGATCATTATGGCAGATTTGTTCAGGCAAGGGATAAGTCTCTCATGTATGCATCTATACCTTGCTGAATTGTTTGCTGCTTGGCTTGATATCAAGGCAGCTGTGCAGGAGCTCCATGCTACTAATTTCATCCTAGAAGAAGACTCAGCTACAATTGTCTCTTGGCTCCAAGCTCAACATCATTCTACCGTGCAGCGTATTCCCTTTTTCCAGGATTTGCAGGTTTGGGTGCTGGTTCCTTCTTCTATTAAGATATTGCATATATTTAGAGAGACCAATCAACTTGCTGATTATATGGCTAATGCAGCACCGAAAGGTGATTTTCTTTGGTGTTCTGAAGCTGATTTGGATTCTCAATGCAAATTGATTTTATATGCAGATGATTATGGTGTTCATTATCATCGGGTGTAGCTTTGTGATTTGCCTTCGGTTGAGCCCTGAGATCTCCGGAGATTTTTATGTGCTCACAACCTATCTTTGCTACCTGCAATGGCGCTACTTATGTTGGGTCTGCGGCAAGCATCTCATGGTCACACTTACTTTCATTTTTGGATTTCTCTCTCAGAATATTGCATGCCTTCACTGATCTACAGTCCTAGCTTTGCTTCTTGTGTATTCTGTACATTCTGCTCACCTTGAATTGTTTTCCATACCTTATCATGCTACTATTTGGTCTCCTTGTATTAGATATTATATCACTGCCTGCTATGTCCACTGTGACACATCACTGCAAGGCCCTTACCAAGCCGTATCTTCAAGCTGTATTCTTCAATCTCCTGGTGATACACTTAATTGCTTTATATTTCATACCGTTCCTTATGTTATGAATTCTTGCTGCTTTGTCTCTGGTGTGGACAATCAAAATCACAACTCTTTGTTGTATGTCTCTCGCTTAAAATATCAACCATGTATCTCAGCATATAGGCTTCTATCTGGCTGCTGTTTTCTGTCACCAAAACTTTGCTGCTATCATCTGGATAGCATACAGGATTTGGTCGTTTCTTCTCATACTGCTGAATGCAGCAAACTACCTCTTTGCAGTTTTTGAGTCTGCCACAAATACTCTCCGTTACTGGGGCTTCATTGGGCTTATTTTGGTTTTAGTTTCAGCTCATAGCCTCTACATTGTACATCATCTTCTCTTTTTCTTCTGTTCTATTTTGTAAACTTGACATTTTATTTGCAATACAGCTTCGGCCTCTTACCTACCAAAAAAAAAACATGTACATCCATGTTGTGGTCAGAATTCCATATTTTAATAACAACTTTTTAACTTCACATAAAAGAAAGCTATAACGGCAAAATTTGATTGACCAATCAGTATTACCCTAGACCAAGCCCTACTACGGTTATTCTGCATTAAACTAATTTATCTAGCATTGGTGTAAGAGTTGGCCGATTCAACCAGGAATAAGCATCAGTCATGCTCATCGGTTATGGTAAAAGTAAATCAACAAGACCAATCTAAGTCAACACATGTCATTTTGATCTAACAACTCATATAACCACTAAGGTAGTTATTGAACAGTGTACAAATCAAAACAGGTTGGCCAGGATAACCTTAGGAGGTAATGGAACAGTCTTAAAGCTTGTTTGGATGAATAGATAGAAAATCCAATTAAATTCATGGATTAGACTATTACAACCAGTTAGATAATAAGAATACAGGCTAAGCTAAGGCTATATTCATAAGTACCTATGAATGCTTTTGGGGTGGACCGGCTCGAATTCTATAGAAAGGTTAAAAGAAAAAAAAGGCCTATCATTGGATAACTACCAATGTGACAACCACAAAACTAACCATATTGCTGAAGAAGGATTGACTAGCTCAACAAAAGCCCTTAACATGTCCGTAAAATCCTTTTTTTCCTTCGTATCAGATTCGAGCTGGCCCACTCCAAAATTATTTCTGAATAGTCATGGATATAAGCCTAGCCTAGATTGTACTCCTATTATCTAACTAGTTGCACTGAGCCAATCCATGAATGCAATAAGGTTTTCAGCCCATTCATACAAATAGGTACTATTTGTGACTCTTTTCCACTTGAAGACAACCGAACACAGAATTTGAACTTTTAGTTTCTAATTATTAGCAACCAAAACAACGAGTTACTACAGCTGCACCTGCTTGGCACCAAAACAAATTATGCTGGTATCCAGCTCCAATTATAATGCAATATCAGCTACAACCTAATGACCTTGGACTCCAAAAGAAAAAAAAAAAATCAGCAGTAGGTAGCATCTTCCGGGGTATGATTAATTGCTAAAAAAAGAGTAATATATGCCGAAAATCAATATGCAGAAAGAACTTAAAAGCAAAGTATAACACCTAAACTTTATCCAAGTCCACGGAGTACAGAAATTGAGATTTATCATAGCCAAATCATCTTGCATCATCATCCGCCCACTGAGATGCACCAGTTCTATGCCGTAGCATCCGGCTGCATGTACGTGCCAACGCCCTGTCAGTGTCAAACTCTACTGGGCTCGTCAGATGGCACATGACACAGCAGGTTAATTTGACAGGGTATAAATAAGGGTTCAGCTTCTCCTACCCAGCCTTATGCTGCAGATTATACAGCCAATTATTTTTAAAAACAAAGCCACGTTCCCCTCCCCTCCCTCGATTTAACCATGAACACCAACAGTATTGCATCTACCACATCATAAAAGAATAACAGTACACAAAAAGAAACTCGAAGTCACCAAGAGATAACCTCTGAGGAGAATAGGGCAACGAGGAGCTTCTTGTTCATGCCATACTAAGGCAATGAAACTATTCCAAGTTGAACTTGATGCAACAGTTCAAAAGCATGCTTGACTGGAGGAATCATCAAGCTTCAAGAGATGAGACCATACTGAACGGGTTATTTGTTTGCCTTAGCATTGTTGTGCCTGCACACCAACACCAAAATGGCTGCACTTCTGACGAAATAAAGGAGGGCACCAATGCACCCATGTTAACAGGGAAAGCTACTTGCAGTCAGAAAATACAGGCGACAACATTTACAACAGTGAGGCAGTACAGAACATGAAGGTGTTACAGTTTTGCCTTTTTATGTTTCTGAGAGATGAAGTGCACCAATGCACCCATGCGACCTGCCTGCTTTCCAATCTCGAACTCCCATCATCTAGACAAACTGATAAAGATGAAGTGCCTTCAATAGCATAAGAAACCACTCCCTTGTGCCTACATTACAGAAACTTAGACTTTAGCCAACAATATGGGCCATCTCCATGATTGGACCACCAGCTCAAATTTGTTGCCTCCCATCGAGAGAGTAGACTACTGTCTTGTAGTAAAAAATATCAAATATGGATAGTGATAACACCGTCTGATGAAAAAGTTCAGCAATAAACCACAGGCATGAATACAGGATACGGATATGACGAGATATGAATATGCTGACATGCCAACCTTGAAAAAGGTAGGTTACAATTCAGCTAGGATACATCAATTGGTGTATATTTTATACATCCATAAATGCATAAGTACATACACAAAAACAATTATATAATAATATATATGTATGCATGCATCTATATGCATGTAAAAATTCATCCAAATATAACAATAAGCTATCAAAATAACAGTCCCTACTTTAGGTGATAGCATCAATTTTACAAGCTTATTATTTAGTCATTATTGAAATCCACAGACCCCAATTACTAGTTTATATTTTAATATTAACATCATATCATACAAAACTTACCATGCATTATTAAAAGGTTGACATTAGAAAAAGAAAGAAAACACCCTCCTAATTTTTGGAGGCATCAAAGTAATAAGTATCTCAAGTGTGTTATCTGAAGCATTTGTTATTTTGAAAAGTAGAATCCTCTACATAAGTATCAGACACATATCCGAGGAGTATCCAGCAAGGACCGCTGTCCGATATGTATCCGATCCAGACAAAACATGTGAATTGATGTATCTGTGATTTTTCGGAGTTACCAACCAGTAGGTTAAATCATGGAATGCTAAAAGCAGCCTTTGACCTTCTGCATGGGATTCACCCCATTTATTTACTGCAAGGTTTCTGTCTTTATTACATGGCTCAATGATAGTTGATAGAAAGCATGAAACTTTCAGATACATCCATAAGATAAATATATGAATTTTCTGCAACATTTTTCAGCATGCATTAGTGTTTTCCAAGAAGGTTAACAACCACATATCAAGGTCATGTAACAAACCATCCATTTCTCATTTAGCATTAAGCAGCACTTTTCAGATTTTATTGAATCCAATGATAAACTAATGGAGAACGGAAAATGCAAGGTTTGAGTTTTTGTCTAGAGGATAAACTGAATGGTCAAGAAGGCACACATGATACTGTGGCCTCTAGACTACCAGAAGATACAGGTCTTCAGCTTATCTCTGATATATCAACCTGAGAGGAATTTGTATTGTTCATCAAATTTCTATAATAAGAATTGCATATTATGTCCAGCTTTTACAAGTCGTAATATTATGGTTGCATACTAAGTATTAAAGCAAAACTCACCATGAATTATCTGATGCTTCATGAACTTTTACTCTTTCCAATCGCATCCTTGCCCATCTTCTGCAATATCCAGTTTGCATCAACAACTTCATCTATTGGATCTTCCTGATTTGGCTGTGCATTGTTATCATCCACCTGATTATTTTCTTTCTGAAACAATGGTCTCTTCCTCTTTGATCTCTGCCCTTTGACAGGATTCTTCTCCTCTCCTTCACTAGGTGCCCAAGAGCTTCGATGTTCAAAATATGGGTTCTTGAATTTTAACTTCAACGATGGTTTGGGATCACTGGAGTTGGAAGTAAATGGTGCTTCACCCGCATTATGGATTTCACTTGGCAAATCAACCACTGTATTCCAAGAATTTTTCCTTGGCAAATCATCATTATCTGTCAATGTGGTCTGAGACCTGGTCTTTGTTGCAGGGTCTACCTCTGTGCTTGCTTTTCCTATCGTAAGAGGACTTCTGTGAGTGGTCGTAGGTTCACACTCAGCAATATATCATTTCCTGTGTGTCTCAGATATCTTTCAAAGCTTTATCACACTCTCTTCTTTATCTCCATGTCTTGAACTTCTAATCTGAGTTGAGTTTTCAAGTTTAACTCCTGAAAAAATTAGACACTTATCTTAAGATTTTCTGCCTAAGAATTTAGTCAATTAAATAACATCATGAGAGGGTTGACAGCTTTTATTAATACAGAGGAGCAAGAAGGTACTGAGAAAAAAAATATCAAACGAAAGTAGTTTGCTTAAAATTTAATGCAGGAAAAAGGCACTACACAAGAAAGAATCAGCTAACTTATGATAAAATTACCTTTTCCATCATGATTTCTGGCAATTACAGGATGAGCATCAACAACATAGTTCTTAGATTCTTCCACGTCTGGCCGGCTCATGCCTTCACTCCCTGTAACCAAGGTAAGATAACTGCCACTAAGACGACAGTTAAATAGATTATTCAAATTTCAAAATGTAGGTTCATATCTTTGTTTTATTGTCAATACAATGGCTCAATAAAGATTCAACAGCCGAGTAAAAAAGCAGGGATAAAGGGAATTTACGAGGAGTTTCCCTAGGAAAAAGGAAAGAAGAAGTAGTAGCTTCAAGCAAATTTAGTATAAGTTCATTACTACTACAAATTTTTGTTGAAATACCTCGATTGCGGTAATTTATCATAATGATAAATCAGTGTTGCTTGACAAGTACGGTGCATGCAATAGATAAAGCTACAGCCAAATACATTATGAGTATCAAACAATTCAACGACATGACCAAATAAAGTTAGGTAATGTTTTGTGATAAGCTTTCAAACTATTGAAGCAATGAACTTGTCAAAATCACACAGACTAAGGGCAATAGGAGTGTCGAGTGGTCGTACTATACCATTAACCAGCCGCTACTTGATCCCGTGCGTAAGCTTTTTTAATTTCAATCAATAAGAGAGAGTTTAACCAATATCTTTTAGGATCCGTTTGGTTGAGGTATGTCAAATTATAGGGCAATTAGATGATTCCTGAGAATCATTTATCTGAAAAAATAATTACAGAGAAAAATAATTTTTACCATGTGTGGTTAGTGAAAAAATTATTTTGAAAAATGATACTGAAAAAAGATTATTATATATTGTTGGAGATAAACCTATATAAGAATATGACAAAATTTACAAATATGTCTATCAATATAAATTATTTTTTAATACCAGGATAGCATCGTCATCTCAAATCAATTTTTATACAATGACTATAATCACATGGCCCTTTGCGCAATGCCATCTACATCCTTATTTTTTTGCAAGAGCTTTTTATTGAATGAATTTGGGAAGACATCAAAACAAATTCAATGATTATATTGGAGGTATTTTTGTCAAGTATAGATTACCACCACTCGAAAATTTACTAAATACCAACACCTTTATGATATTTGTTTTACCTTCTCTCCCCGAAAAATAAAAATGGGACCCATCAATTTTTTTAACGATCTCTCTCTTCTATTTTTCACACCAAACATGATAATCTGATATGGATTTATTTTCCTACACCAGATTTACCCCAACCAAACAAACCCTCAGATGTGAAAGATAATGCTCTAAAACCAATAACATTTAAAAACAGCTTAGTATGTAACTTGAAAAAAATTATGGCAGATGAATTGATTGATTTCTGATTATTGATATTGGTGGTGACAAGTTCTTGCAAACAGTGATATAATGGCATGCCTTAGCACAATGTTAACTAGACAAAAACAAGCATGGCAATTTCCAAACCAGGTGTAAAATTAAGATCAGAGAAAACAAAATTGAGTGAATAATTGGTAAAGGCACATACCTTTGGAGGTTTTAACATCTTGATCCCTGCGAAAATTTGAAGCTTCAGATTTAGGGGGTGCATTTCTATTTTTTGCACCTATATGTATGACTAATTTAGTTCCTTTCACAGCCTCAGTTTTGCCTGATTCTTTTCCAACACCCTCTTTCACATGCAGGCCTGGTGATTTGCTACCTTCTATATGGAACTTAGTCATCTTATCAGAGTTGTTACTTACAACTTCCTCAATAAACATTTGGTTATTACTTCCCATTTGATCAAAAGAAGATTTCCCTTTATCATTTCCTAGACTTCTGGTCAAGAGAGATGAGTAGTCGTCCTGTGCGTCATTTCTGTATGGCCTTGTCTCATCAAACTTAGGGTCTCTGAGGCTGCTCTCCAGTAATCTCATCACATGCTGCCTTTCATTATGTTGATATGGCTCTTCAGGCTTACCCAAAAATTGCACGTGGTGCTCCTTATCTGTATTTTTTTTATTGGATGATTTCTTGGAGAAATTTATTCCATGTTCGCTAGAATTCTTGCTTGATGTATCTGTCAAAGATTTGACAGAAAATTTTGATGATCTCCCATAACCATTCTTTGGTATAACTGGACTATTTTCTTCATCATGTGAGTAGGGACAAATAGAAAATATCTCCTCCTAAGTTGGCAGTCCAGCAGCAGCTCTCAAGCTTGCAGTTAGACCAGTTAGACCACAGTCAGCTTTATCTCTCCTCCACCAAAGCTCTTGAACAGCATCTTCCATATCCTTAACCTAACCATGATGTAGTGCATCAGTTATAACACAAACAGGCTACAGAAAATTTTCTGCCAACTACGAGAACAGTAAATGTCACCTGGTAACAATCTCCACGACATGCAGGACATTTGTAGTACAAGTTTCCATCTGCTTGGAACTGCTGGTATTTTTCATCACTGCAAGAAATGTGGATTGAGACAAGAAGCCGATGATTGTGTATAGCAAATTTGATAATACAAAAAGATAATTCTTCTTCCACAAAACTATAGTTTTAGACAGGCAGTCAACTCACAGATGCATCAAATGTTCAATGCAAATAAAGTTGGATCCAGGACTCAGGTTTGCTTCCAATACATCATCACATCAAGAATAGTTAACCTCTTTTAATATATATATATATATATATATATTATATTTTATATATATATATATATATATATGAACCTCCCAACCAACATTAACAATATTTATTAGGAAATAAATTGTACCAAACCATATAGGGGCAGATTTGGGTAAGGCCGTCCGAATTTGGACTCAGATACATCATGTCAAAATTGGACAATGAGGATTCTACATCGATGATCCAAGCCGTTGAATGTGATCTACTATCTCAAAACTGCTTGCACACCAAAAATCATATGATTTGAAGACCTCTAGCCTATGCATCAAGCAATCAAAAAATACATCTAATGCAATTTTATTTAGGCTATCCAATTTTTAACTACTTGATGGATGGGCCAGGAGTCTTCAAATCATATGTTTTTTTGTGTGCAAGCAGTTTTGAAATAGTAGATTACATTTAACGACTTGGATCATTGATGTAGGATCCCCTATTATAGAGTTTTGATCTGATCGGATCTGAGTCCAAATCCAATCGACCTGATTCTAACCTAGCTATATATACAACACGCACGCACGCACATATGTCCATGTTTCAAGAACCTCTCAACCAGTATTAATAATATTTATTAGAAAATAAATTGTACCAAACCATTCGTGATACTGACGAACAACCATGTGTTGATTTTGTCATAATTAACTGACAATAATAATAGTTCCATTGCTAATAGGTAGAATACCACATGTGCTTTAGATAAGATGGAAAGTGGATGCAGAACTTCAGCTTTGAGGGAGGCTACATATAATTTCTTTTAGGAGAGCCTGTTCTCTCTCCACTTTTTGAATTCAGAGTTCGAAGTTGTTCCAAGCTCCTTTAAAACACAGAAGCTCTTGGAGTCCAACACACACATGCAGGACTCCAAGGCCAATCACAATATACGTACGTACCTAACTACCAGTATATATATCATACATAGTCCCTATCTATACATAGTCTGAACATGCAAATGTCGCTCTTTAAGAAGATAAATGAAACAGAATGAGAGATAAGGGTGAAAAAAATGTTAAAAGGCAGTAAGCCATTAGACAATTTAATACAATCCTGATGCCATCACATACACAGTGCACCCATTTTTGGCACACATCACAGCAAACAATTGGTGTCATTTCAGAATCTCTGTGGACCTACAAAATTTAAACATGAGAAAACTTAGTCACTCATTAAATCTGAATGGACAAAACTTTCCACCTGCATGCATATCAGCAACAAACGAGAAAAGAAGTTCAGAAAATGAAAGGGGAGAACATATCTAAGCTTAAGGTATGCCTACACTACATGTCTTGAGGTATCTGTAACTTTGTTTTACAATATATCAAAGTGTCTTTGAAACAGAAGCAGCTAAGCATGAAAACCAAGCATATAAACCAAAAGCCCATTACCTACCAAAAAACTTTTAATCACAATTTCAACAGCAAGAACATTTCCATAGACACTAATTTTGAATTCTGACTAGAGATATTTCAGTAGAAAATCAGTTTGCTTATGGATCTAAAAACCATCAACCAGTACCTTCAAACAAACAGGACAAAATTTTCCTTTCACAAACAATCTTCCACAAGCATCACAGAAGTTATACCCTAAAAACCATCTGCATGACCAACAAACACATCATGCCATGTCAGAACAAGTTACTGTACCAACATATACACTGATTTCATTAACATTGTTGTTGAAAAACACTTCATGCATCAATGATCCAACCAAAAGAAGCCTAAAGTCCCCAGACACAACACGTAAATACACAAACCTTTGGACAAAAATGAACAGCCAATACCTTGTGCTAAGTCCACTTCCAGGGACAGTAGATCCACAGCTACGACATCTTGTATGTTTTGGACATAAATAAGGCCCACAAACGACATTCTGAATTCTTTTCAAAAAAAGATAATGTTAGTTATTTCAAAATTTTCTGACAACTAAACCAAAGAACCAAATGCACCTTGTGTGGAGGCTGTTGACAATAGCAATGTAAGCACCATCACACCTTTAACAAAACATTAACTTAGCGGGATCACCAGCACTTCGACAAATCTGAAGAACAAAAATTTAACTGACATCAACACCTACATGACGTCCAGGCTACTGGCAAAGGCTACCTGATTACTTTCAGTACATCTATTTGGAAGGTAGTAAACTTTTCTTTGCAAGCAAAACTCCAACCTGCTGCGAGTTGAGCAATATGGAATAAACATCCATGCTATGTACCAACAGAAATAGGCAAGCAGTACAATAATAAGGTTGTTATGCCATACATTTGTTAGCCAAACCTTGGAAGTAGCAGAAACTAACAGAAACTTATTTTTGTGGGTTAGTTTCAGCTTAGTTCCAGATGAAACTGATTTGTTTTAATCCATGTCCAGCAAAAAAAAATCTCTTTTGGCCTTAACTTCACATCCATCTCTCCATTTTTTTAGTTCAAATCCCATATTTATCGAAAGCCAGGATTTATAACATGGAGCAACCGAGACTTCATAGTTCGTTCTACCATATTAATCAGTGGATCTCTCAAGAAGAAGTCATAATAATGGAGGATTGAAATTTGAACAGTTATATATATATAAAAAAACAAAAAGTTGTGTATGTTCAAGAGTCTCTTCTCCCAAAAGGCAAAATCTGAGCAACTTCTCTAACCACCTCTTCTTGTTTGTAACTTCATAAGTCCACATACTTACCTGTGAACCATAAGAAGATGTTTACCTCAAAAAGTATTTAATACTCAACAATGTCTTTCTCCTCTTATGATGAAAACTTACAAAGAAGCTCTTTTGGGAATTCCACCCCCTACTATCTAAAAGTTAGGTATCATGCCATAAGGTTAAGTAGATAATCAAGAGAGAGTAGAAGAGCTCAAAGCCTTCTCACACAGGAAAGAACTACTCGAGATAAGGCACAACTCCTGAAGCCTAAGAAACTTGTCCAAAACAAGATCAGCAGCAGTAGGAAAAATAACAACTGGAGATTATTCATCAAACAAATGAACGGTTAGAAGAGAGTAAAGAGTCCTTCCAAATCTCAAAAAGTTATATATTCCAAAGAGGAAAACATTAAACCATATTGACAAGCAGTAAACAACATCCCTACAACTTGGGCCTAGTTTTAAGAGTAGACTAAAACTAAAATGCACATTCTTCATGTGACTCATGATGCATCATTGTGGATTTTTATGTATAGAAGGTTAAGTTAATACCTTGGAGCAACATAGAACTAACCTCACAAATGCGGCAAGAGGGGCATGCCCATGAACTCCAATGAAATAGATCTGCAAGTACAGTACGTTTAATTACACAAGTAGATGTAAATGGTTTTCTAAAAGAACTCAGAGGTTTAAGCAGAAACCTCTATATTCAGCCCAAACTTTCAAGCAACTCCTATGGTATTTCTTATGGCAGAATTCACATGGCAGCATCTTCATAGCTCTTTCGCTGCCTTCACTCTCACCAGAAAAGCAAATGCGGCACATAACCTTGATTGAGCAACATTGATCTTCTGTAACAAGAGTATTAGCTGATTCTCCTGGTACCTCCTGGGACAACACAAGCAACTTTGTCAAACTCCTTCAAAAGGATTATCTACACTTTCAAAAGAAATCATTAAGCAAATAGGAAAACTAAAATATTCAAGTGATGCCTCACTCCTATCAGATTGAAAACTAAATTACTGACATCTGGATTTCAACATAGTAAGAAATCCGTTCACAAACTGAACTATTTAATAAAGCATCATAAGGACGTTCAAATCAAATTATGTGCTTCAGGATAATGCAACCTGATCCTCATCACAAAGTCAAGAATGTTTTCTTATTTCGATGCATAAATGCTCAATAAAGTTATAATAACTAGCACTAACATCAAAGTTGAAATTACTTACTAAAGATGAACTCTGTATAGTAGGGAAATGAGATGAAGGAAACGAAGGGAAAGCTCACAAATTCATACAATGCGAGAATAACTTCCCATAGTTAAATAGCAAAGTTCCAGATGACTCAGTTAAGGACCCAAGTGAATCATCAGTTATTTGGAATTTCATTCTCAAGTCAAAATCATGCCGAGAGATTCATCAACTACAAAATAAGTAATAAACAGGTATTAAATGTTCGTCAGAACATTGAATAAAAAGCAAGTTAATCAAATACTTGGGTGCCATGCTAATTGCCAAACAAATATGAAGCAAATTAGGGGACATATCTGGACCAAATATCCAGCACCACCATGCAATTGACCCAGGAAGATAAATGAGTCAGTTGTGGATAGAACATCAATCCAATAAGTCAATCATATATATGCATATACAATGCAGGAGCATTGCAGTATAGCTGCATATGTTGCTAACATTTCAATATCTTCAAATCGTAACTTATTTTAGAAATTTTCATACAAGTCCCGAAATAAATGAATGATGAGTTCATTCATGTAACCAATGACCAAATAGAAAAAAAGTGGGCAACATAGTCAAGCAAAGTTCAAGAGATTAGGAAAAAAAAAATTGTAGTATATTTCAGTAAGGCTAACTCAATCTGAATTTGAACCGACCCATTGCATCAACAACCCAGCATACATTGATTCTAACAGAAAAGTATTGAAGCACAAATATCATAGGACAGACAGATTCAACATCAGTTAAACTTTATACAGGGAGAAGTGTTGAAGCTCCCACCAAACACAAATGTGATAATGGCCAGTAGAACTTGGGTCCACTGTCAGGCACCCCTCTTGTAATTCCATGTGCTGGGGAGAGGCTTCCAGCTAAAAACCAGACGGTGGCATTCCCACTATATTTCTCAAATTCAAAAAGAATAAGTTGACAACAGCTTAGCAGAAAATTTTGTATAGTTTGGACGCCCTGGAAATTGCTGCTGGATTCATAGTGTGGAAGGCTGATAAAAGCCGAAGGTTTGGACAGATATTAGTGTTGATTTCAAGACTTCTCATATTGCTTCTTAAAGAAACGTTGTCGTAAATAGTTATTTTGAAACAAAAGGTGAAGCCATGGTCTGTTCCCTAAGGACAAAACTAAAAGCCAAGTGTAGCATATTTACTCTCAGTACTTTGGTGGCATTTAGATGCCTAGATACCAAATTTATATAATATCTCTTTTATATGGTTGTAAAAAAAAAAAAGATTTTACAAAAATCGATATCTCAGCATCCTAATGGGTGGTTGATATGAAAATGAACTAAGGTCGTAATTTACCATGATGAGGTACCAAATTTATGTAATATCTCATATATGGTTATTAAACAAGATTTTCTAAATACCAATTCTCAGCCATCTTGAAGGGTGGTTGATACCAAAACAAATCCAAGGCTTATCTTATCTTCAACCAAGAAAGAATTCAGACAATTTGGAAAGTACTGAGATATTTTGAAATCTGCCAATATATAGGAATAAGAACCAATATACAAAAGTATCACTAATATGAAAACTAAATATCTTTTAAGGAGGTGTTTTTAATCTTTAATGGTTAAAAGTAAGGTTCGCCATCTTGGTACCCCGTATCAATGCCAACCAATTACAGTGTCAGTATGGGGCTGGTTTGGTGTATCGAATGTTGGCATACCCACCCGTATTGCATACAGGTACCAGATCAATATAGTGTGGTATCCGTATACTATCTAGTTCGATACGGTACGGCAAATCTTGATTAAAAGTATTTAAATTTATTCAAAAAGATTGAAAAATCTACACTAATCTATTGATATTGTTATTCAAACAATATTTTGAGTTACATTGGCCAACATAACAAGGGCTAAGATCGAGTGTGTGATGAAAATGGTTGCATATAGTATTGCTGAATTCCATATATTGGTAGAAACTAATATCTTCGTCAATGTGAAAATCATTGGCAGTAAATACAAAGATAAGACCTTAATTTAATTAGGAATGGGTGGAAGAGGAGACGGAAGAAGTAGGAGGGACTCAAGAGGCAACTAATCTTACAAGCTCAATACATTCAGATCATTGAACAAATTTTGGTGTCTGATCCTGAGACGTAGTTGGAGAGTTCAACCCTAACTCAAATCAATATTGTTAAAGGCCCTAGGCGCACCTAGGCACTCGGGTCCCTGGAGCCTAGGTGCATGGCGCAAGGTGCAGGTGCGCGCCTGAGAAAAGTCAGGCGCCAAAAACAGAAAAACAAAAAACTAGCTATAGGCAAGAATTTCAGCAAGTAAAACTAGCATCCTGTTTTAAAAAGTAAAAGCAGAAAAAGATCAAGCTATAAGCAAGAAGTTTAACATGTAAAAACTAGCTCTAACCTCAAAAACAATCAAATAAGTGATTTCTAAATTCCTAATTGGCTAATCCTCCTCTTCATCATCATCAAGCAAATCAGCTTCATCATTTTCTTCTTATTCCTCTCCAATATCTTGCTCATACTCATCATCCATGTACCATAATTGACCTCATGTAGGTTTTTAAAACCCGTTTGACTTTCAGTGATGCCTTTCCAATCCCTATACTATAATTGACCTTTTCTATTTCTTAAAAATTAAAAACTAATACTTGCTGGAATCATATGTACTATAATTGACCTTTCCTACGTAGTATGTGCTATAACTGACTTTCCTATGTAGTATGTGCTATAACTGACTTTTCCTACGAACTATAACCGACCTTTCCTATGAACTATAACTAACCTTTTCTATGTATTATAATTGACCTTTCATATGTACCATAATTGACCTTTTCTATTCCTTAAAAACTAAAAATTAATACTATAACCGACCTCATTGCGCCTCTAAACAATGCAAAGGCATGCTCCTGAGGCGCAGCTGCACCTGAGGGCTGTCGCCTCACCTAGGGGGTACAAAGGTGACAGCTCTTGCGCCTTGCGCCTTTTATACCTGAGTCGCGCCTTTAATAACACCAACTCAAATGTTAGGAGGGTTCTCTCCCAAATTATCAAGCCAACTGCTCCTCCCCTCCATATAAGGGATACCCTTGTATATTATACTCCCCCACCATCCCCATTTGATTTCTTATTTCTACCAAGATATGGCAAGTTCACTGCCCACAAGGGTAAGATCAACTTATTTTAAATATTTGTTACTAATAGGAAGGAGCAACATGGTCAATTTGGATCCATTGAAAGGAAAAGTGAGAAAAGAAGGAAACAACCAATGATATAGATGAGCTCATGCAATATATATATATATATATATATATATATATATAGAGAGAGAGAGAGAGAGAGAAGGGGGGTAGCTTGGGATGGGAATATTATTAACAAGAACAAAGATGGAAGTTTATTATTTCAGTTTCACCCATATAAAATAATCTATATACGGTAATATTATGGCATTGTAAATATTGCTTTGTCATTATGGGCAAAGTTAACACAACTTTTTGCTTCTGACATATGTTCATATCAACATCAAGATCATGTCATGATGTAAAAAACCTGTCAGATTTTTTTTATCTATTTTAAAGGTTAAAGTCAACAAATATGACAAGTGAAAAACATGACTGAATTATATTTGAGTAAAAAAAAAGAGGATATAAGTTCACTTTTTAGTAATCCTATATTCATCATATCCAAGAAACAAGCATTATGCTTAATCGTATAATATAGTTGTATACTACCATATAGTCCATAGATATCTCAAGTTGACTCCTAAACAATGTATATCAAATAAGCCTAGAAAAAAGAAGCAACATGTCATCATCATCACCATCACCATCATCAAGTTAAAAGTGCAAAATTGCCTTCCTTCTTTTGCTTCTTGAGGAATAAAATTGTCTTCCTCAACGAACCCTAGACATCACATTAACATGGAGTTTTCTCACATGTAGAAAAAACCAAATCCTGATTTTGTAAATAACCAACAAAATATGTTTCACAGTGAGTTTTCACCAAATCCCTTAGGTAGAAGATCGTAGAAGAAAAGGAATCTATAACCAAAAATGATTGCAAAGGTATCAAACTCTACTTCTAGGTCTTAGCTTTCAAATAACTAAAACTCTTTTTCCTTACTTTTGAAATTTAATATCCCGAATAATTTCATGTTTTAAAAGCTCATTAAAGATGAATGTGTCGTTCTAAAAGAGAAAAAAAATCGAGTAGATTGTAAAAGATGGATCATATAAATGCTTTCATATGTAACAAGGTGATCTAGATATGGATCCGATGATCCAAGGATCGTATGATCCATCATCCAGGTCTCAAGCTCCAGGTGTGGATCTTATGATAAAAATTGATCCTTATCCAGGGAACCAATCCAACCTGGATCTTACAATTCATTCCAGTTTGGCTTTATATTCATAATTATCAATATTTAACCAAAAATACAATAACATTCCTTTTTGGGGAAGACAAGTTGTGGTCTAAATGTTCAAAACAATCAAAGACTCAGCCAAGAACACAGAAGTGTGGTAAGGTTAGTTCTTCGAACATGGCTTAAAATAACTCCAAAGGAGGTTGCTTTTCTTTCACATATTTCATTCCAAGGCATTTGCATGTCTCTTAATGAAATGATATGACATGATATATGAAGACACTCTCATGATGAATAGCAGTGCTAAAAATGATCCAATGAAGGGTTACACGTGCAGCAAGGGCCACTACAGAAGAAATATTTATTTGAGGCATCATAATCAGTTAAGGGGTTGTCAGGTTCAAGTTGTCTTAAGTGGGCATCATGCATTCCAACCATGTATCTTCGGCATCTCTTACCAAGTGCCGGATCACATGTTTGCAACCATCCATCTAAACCAATCAAGCACACCAAGTTGCTAGGTTTACTACAACAAGGTTTTTAAATAGGCATATTCAAAAGCAGCACCAATACAACTTATCAAAAAGAATATGTCCATTCTCTGATTGGCTACTTCTGAAATACTGCAGATATTTAGAGGTTTATCATAAATACACAAAAGATTCATTTTCTAAGTCTGAATTGGAAAAACTTTCACAAAGATATCTTCTGTAGTTTGTTTAACAAAGGGGCTGACACCAGCATGCACTTCACTTGACTGTCCCTTTACCAGACTATATCAAAGTTAGAGACAATGAATATCGATACCAAATAGCATAACAAAATAGAACTATTTTTTGACCAGAATCTAGGTAATAATCCACGCATTATAGGAAATTGTATGCCATGCCATGCCAAGCATGCCCTCATGCAACACACACCATAGGCCTGAAATCCAAGTTCACAATAAAAATAGGAGTTTTTGTAATTAGAATAAATAAGAAAGCATATAAATCTTAACCTTTTATAGGTGGACATACACATATCATATGGATAATTTGCCAAAAACATTAGGGAGTCTATTCAGAGTTGAGGAAAAATGAGAAAGAGTCCAGCAGGGTTGCAAAGAGACATGTAAGTGGTGTGCAAAAGCATCATAACAATGTGTCTTCATCAAAATTTATCTGGTTGCATCCATTCATCAAATAGCACTTTTGAACCAGTCAGGCATGCCAGACATGCCAATTTCACTACAAGGAAGGATGCAACAAACAGAATACTTCAAAGGCCAAAAAAAATAGAGCCTATCAACCTGAATTTCTGCACTTTCTGTCTATTGAAGGGAGTGTTCAAACCTACTATAAAGATATATAGATGTTTCATCCTAAAGATAAATATTGTATCTCACATAAATTAACATTAGTAGGAGAGAACCATCCTTTACTAAACCCTGTGAGTAACAGTTTGACATCATACTAGAACAGTAGAACTACATGTCATCTCATGCCTATCATGTCCTTACTCAGTATGTAACATAGGCTGGCAACCTGAGGAAACAACAAGTTGGTTTAAACACAAACTTTCATAAGAAATTCCAATAAATCCTGTCCTCTTGCAGATAGAGGGCTGCATGTCATACAACTAACTAAACGTATATTCAGGGAGCTACCAAAAATTAAGAAAGTATAACAAGAAATTGGTCGATGGGGATTCTTCTAACCAGGTGCAAAAGGATGCTGTGGATTGAGCAGGATAATAAGGAAAGAGGCTATGATGCCTGAAATTAATGTGTGTGATGGGGGCAGCTCCCCTGATTCCACCACTGAAATCATACATGCTTATCATGGAAAAAGGGAAATTTTGGAAGTCCAGATTAAATTAGTGCATCCTTTGACAGCACATCGTATCTTTCAATTCCCATGCATCAATCTCTGGTACATGATGTCAAAGTGCCGCATCATGCCCAGCCTTTAACAATGTGAGTGCGATATGAGAATATCTTCAATTGGCTCTAGGACAAACTCGACTTCTTAAGGAAAAGAAAAAAGGGATTTTAATGGCCGCTCCATTAGTTGACCGGACTTCAACTTTTAATCCCTATTGACCAATAGTGTAACTTCTGGTCCATCAGAAATAGAGATTAAATTTTAAGTCCCTCATGAGACGAAACTACCCTCAAAACAAATACGGAAGTTCCAGTTCTCTACTTCCCCTCTTCCCAACGAAAAACTTTTTTCCATCTTCCCCTCTTCCCAATGAGAAACTCTTTCCCGTCTCCGTACTTCCCCTCTTCCCAACGAGAAGCTCCGATTCCCATCTTTCCACTTCTCCTCTTCCTGGCGAGAAGCTTCGGCTCTCATCTCCCTACTTTCATCTCGACGAGTAGCTCCAGCGACCTGTTTCGTGGCCTTTTCTTCGACGCTATCGGCAGCGAGGGCTGCGAGGGCAATGATAATGGAGGTGGCAAGGGCTGCGGCGTTGTTCCGTGGCCTTTTCTTCACAGCAACAACGACGGAGGTGGCGGATGCAGGTGGAGGCAAGGCCCGCCGGTAATTTTCTCTCTCTCCCTCTCATCTCTCTTCTCTCTTTTCCCCCTCTCTTCTCTCTCAATGGATTTTAGCAATTTCATTCAGTGTGTTATTAGAGCAGGGGTTCTCTTATTTCTGAATAGGACTGCATTTTGTGGAGCAGGGGTTCTCTTGATAGCCTAATCCTCCATTAGTGCTTATTTCAAAAATTTCATGTCAAATAAAAAACAATTGGCAAGGATTTACAAAAATAATTTGCTCACAAGCTTTCAAACAGATTTTGTTAAGATTCAATCATTCCTTTGAACATATTACATCAATCATGGACTTCTATCTTTCTTAATGCTACTAGATTGACCTAAGATTCCATTATTATTTATGAAATAGAATGATGCTTTTCTAGCATAGCTTTGCATTCATAATTTTTTCTAGATTTTTTGAGTTTATTTTGATTGATATATGTTTACAATATTACAATGATGTTTCTAATATGTATCGTTTGAATTTGATTTTTGATGCAGTATTAAGATGGGTAGTTCAAGGGGAGGCAAAGAATTTTGTGTTGGCCCAACAAATATAGTGAATGGAAGGTGCTATTTCAGCCACTACATCGAAATTATGGACATACTTACGAAGTCTATGTCCGAGGAGCAGAAGGCAAGGTGGCTGCACTCTATTTGGCCATTTGCTCCGACTTCCATATATCAAGCAGAGCAGGCCATTATTAGATACATTACTCTCCGTCTGAGATGATAGAATGAGGACTTTAGGTTTGGTAAGACTGTGATTCTTTTGTAGGGACCGACATTGCCCTCATCCTTGGTTTGAGGGCTACGAGTGATGAGGTTGAATTATATAGAGAGGGGAGGGTTCAATCGGACCTCATCACCCGATTTTTTGATGGTAACCACAAGAAGACTACTAGGAATTTAGTTAAAAATAAATTGACATCTTTTGTTAGAAAGTTTGGGTTGCAAGATGTGGAGGACTTTACTAAGTGTTGGGTTCTTTATTTTTTTGTAACTATTCTCTTTTCAACTGGACGCTACCATGTTCCTAAGGCATTATGTCCATATCTTGATGATTTGGATCATCTAGGATCATTTAGTTGGGATCTTGCAGTTTTTTCTTTTCATCGACAGTAGATTCTAGCCCAGCAGAGAGTGTGCGCATAAAAAATACGACCGGAAGAGGCTCTACTGGGTATATGGATGGATGTACAATGGCTATAGTGGTAAGCTTGTCTATGTTTACTTTTAATTTAGTTATTTGATAGTCAATCTAATATAATATCAGTTACTTTAGCATAGTACATAATTAGTCTAGCATGGTACATAGTTAATATAGAATGATGCACAGTTAATCCATTACGGTACATAATTAATTTATTATGGTACATAATTAATGTATTATGGTACACAATTAATCTATATTGGTACACAATTAATCTGTATCGGTATACAGTTAATTTATTATGGTACATATTTAATTTATTATGGTACACAGTTAATCTCTATTGATACACAGTTAATTTACTAATGGTACACATTAATATATATAAGTATAATTTAATTTGTTATGGTACACAATTCATTTATATTGTTACATAGTTAATTTATATTGATACACAGTTGATTTATTATAATACACAGTTAATCTATATTGGTACACGGTTAATCTATTATGGTACATAGTTAACCTATATTGATAAACAGTTAATCTATATTGGTGCACAGTTAATATGTATTGGTATACAGTTAATGTATACTAGTACACAGTTAATTTATTATGGTACATAGTTAATTTATTATGATACATAGTTAATTTATATTGGTACACGGTTGAT
Organism: Elaeis guineensis; assembly: GCF_000442705.2. Classification (NCBI taxonomy): domain Eukaryota; kingdom Viridiplantae; phylum Streptophyta; class Magnoliopsida; order Arecales; family Arecaceae; genus Elaeis; species Elaeis guineensis. Next base: position 86,666,830 of record NC_025994.2, read on the forward strand.
TTATTATAGTACACAGTTTATCTATATTGTACACAGCTAATCTATATTGTACACAGTTAATCTATTATGGTATATAATAATCTAACATTATTTTAGTATGGTATACAGTTAATTTAATATCGTACATAGTTAATCTAATATTATTTTGGTATGGTATGCAGTTAGATTCCTCTAAAATATAATGCTTATATTGCTTTATTTGTGCAGACATGGGCTATTAGGCATGCCAACAGTCTGCTTGAAAATCATAGATCACCATTCATCTATCCCCGTCTCTTGCGTTGGAGCAATGCCCTTTCTCTCGCAAGGTGGAGGCAATCACCGAAGCTATAAAGAAATTAAAAAGATTTGAGGTATTAACTTTTGTATCTAACATCATACAAATTTTAAAAAAAGCATAACTAAAATTTTTCTTTTGTCCTTGACAGGTGGTCTAGAGGATAGATCCTAAGGAGGATGAGTTGCACCTCCTATCACAAGGAAGGCCACAGGGGGTGGTTCCGATACAGGGTCAGGCACGTACAAAATCTGAATTTTTTATATTTTTAATACTTCATATTAGTTACATGACTCACATGTTATTTTTCATTTGGCACACAGTAAAGTCCACCCCATACACACTTATAATGTCATTGCACACAATTGATATTCTGCTACATTCTTTTTTATTTTTGTACCATGTAATTGTCTTCATGTGCCATACACTTATTTCTGTTTGGCACATAGCTGTTACGCACCGGCATGCTGTTTGGTACACTATATTTAAATGGCACACTTAAATTTCACTATGTAGGAACACATATAGCTCCTCACTGCACATTACCTATTGCATATAATCTTTAAGATTTTTTGTGGTGTTTCAAGTACCGTCATCTAGCCAGCCCAAACAACATCCAATTCATGCTTTAGAGACATGTATGATAGTGGTTGAGAGGTCCTTGATTTGTCATAGTTTTCACTTAGAGGATCCTCAACCTATCAAGGATTTGCAACGGAGGATGCACAGATTCTTGCTTCGATAGGAGGCTTTCGTGCATCGAAAAGATGCTCCGTGACAAAGATTTAATGCGACAGATGACATTGTAGGTATGGATGCAGATCCTGCTGAGGTGAGTACGATGCTATAGTTATAATACAAAAATTTAGATATGATGTTATTTCTGACCTAAATAATCTTAATTATTAGGTGAGGGCAGAGCATTTTGTTGCACATGAAGAGCCCCACTCAGCTGAAGTGGACCCTACTATTCCTCGTAGTAGTGAAGCTGTGGAGGTAGTTTTTATTAATTTATGGTCAAAGATATGATTTTATATTATAATAGGAATCCTTATTGTGTCCAACATATTTGTTTTTAACAGGTCAGTTTCATGGTTGAAGTTGATTGTGAGAAGGATTGCACCACCACGAAATATGTGTCCTCATTATGTAGGTGAGGAAAATGGGAGCTCGTGAGAGAAAGCCTATGGAGAAGGGAAAGGCCATATCATACCTTCCTAAGATCTATAAATGTGCAAGGAAGAAACAACAAGAGAGGAACATAGATGAAGGAAGTATGGCCTTACCCACTAGCGAAGTGATCCAGATGCTCACCAATCTTCATTTTAAGAGCCTATCACTACTGCATTGATGGAGCTACGTCAATCAGTTAAGGACCAAGAAGATAGATCCCCCTAAAGAGGTTTAGAATTTTTTTCATGTATTAATTATTAAATCGCTGTGATGTTTTTTGTCTTTGTATCGTGTGCTTGTATAACATATATTAAACATTCAATATACTTACTCAAAATATTTGCTTATATTTCATTACTTTTAGCATATTCGAGATTCTAGTACAGTTATAAATGTTGAAACATTGGTGCTGTCGGATAGCCAATACAATTGGCACGGAGGCGCACCTATCACGAGAAGGAGAAAGGTATACTTCCATCATTTTTGAACCATCAATTGATTTCTATGTCAATGGAGATCACTCTAAGTAAGTCAATAGAATATATTTTCTATATCACATTGTTCAGTATGAGTTCTTTTGTTAATACTTGCATCTTTTATGTAGTGAGACTATCTGGAAGGACCAAGATACATCTAAACCTTCTTACACATGTCATTCATTGGATCAGCTCCTTCACGATGGACTGCTACGGAGTGATGTATAAAAATTAACTGCTCACCTATTTTCCTTGCTCCTGTATTTTTTTTGGTCCTAATAATTTTTTTCTGGATCATGTACAGCTCATTAATGTATATTTCCGTATTGTGGAACTATTCCATGTAGAATATAGGGAGTCCGTGGAGAATGCTACTTTATTTTTGCATTGCGAGATACAGGTACAAAATTTATTACAAGCATGCACACTTATTTCAACTAACGGACATCACGAGTTACTCATCTCTTTTTCTTTTTTTATGTAGTCTGTTGTGCTTCAATGCTTTTCGAGGGACATAATGGTGACCCATGAAGTCACCAATCAAATCATAGATTCAGCACTACCGAGTATACAAAAATGGATGGCTGATATCCGATTAGTTGATCTCGAGCACTATAGGTACTTGTTCATCCTGATGAACACATCATGGCATTAGTACCTCTTAGTCTTGGATTTGAAGGAGCAATGTTTTGAATGCTACAACTCGATGTGGAGCTTCAACGTATCAGATGATGCAAATAAATATGTGTGTAATATTGTTTAATATTTGTTTGTTGCTTTTATTTATAACAATATCTATTTCTAATATATTATATTTTGTACCATATTTTGTAGGCAACATTCGTGCGTTTTTGGTTATCAGAACGAGTAGGAATCCATATCCCTGAAGCTCAAGTTCGAGATGTTCGCGACTGTACGCAGCAGCACTATGATGCCTTAGATTGTGGGTGCATATGCTGATGTTTGCAGAGATCCTCACAAAAGGTAGCAAGAGACCATTGCACGATGAATTTAAGGATGCTTCATTATATAGGAGTTGGGTTGCGAGGAATATTTTTTCCATGGATACTGTGTTACATATAAAAAATTTTGGTCATGGTATGAGAAGAAGATAAATACAAAAGATTAGGACATGATGTACTATGCAAACAATCTTGATAGTTTATGTCAAATGTAAACAATCTTGTAAATTCTGTTCTTGTACCATTTTGATACATATATTATATTTAATAGCATCCAAAATTTTTCTACAATATGACATGTTCGAATGTGCAGCAGGTAAATATTATATTCACTGTGTATGTGTGGCAATGTAATTGTTTACAGTTCAATATTCAATTTGTACCAGGTACGTATAACTGCTCTGCTCATGTGTGCCAATGCCGGTGGTGCTGGAGGCATCATCCTTTAAAGATGAAACTTCAACTTCTATCTGTTTAAATTCTGTGTATCTCATCAGCCTGTGCAACATTAAAAAAACAAATTGATATCACAAAAGCAAATATAATTTAAACAAAATGGTACTATTATCATATAAGCAATTGATATCATATAAGCAAATTCTGTGTATCTCATTGGTTGGTCTTCGAGTTGACTTGGCTGGTCTTCGAGTCGACTTGTTCTCAATCGCAGAAATACGGCTCTCTGTTATTTTTTATCCTCTGAGACGGAGTCGGCTCGATTTTGCTGGGAGTCGGCTCGGTTCCATTTCAAGTCAACTTGAAAATATTTAGAGTTGACTCAGTCTCGGACCGCAGAAACTAATCTTCTGTTCTCTAAGATGGAATCAACTCGATTTGGTTCCCAGTCAGCTTGATGCCGTGCCAGTCCTGCGTGCCATCCCAAAATGTGCCAAAGTCGATCCATTTTGGGCATAAGTCGACTCAACCTTTTCAAATGGTCTTACACATGAAATTTGACTCCACCCCTTGTCTCAATTGGCTTCTACTTCTTTTTCAATGGTGCTTTCTCTTTACAAAAATAATCTTAAGGAAAACTTGAAGGATATTAGTATATTTTTATACTCTAATGTTTGGTCATCATGAAAATCATTTCTGAGATCAACACCTAAGGTCATCCCCTAATCATTGTGCTCATTAAGGAGCTTAGGTTAATTGATGTTGTATAAGTTTTTTTGTGTGTACAAGTTTTGAGTATTCCAAAAATTAGGGAAGATTAACTGTGTACCACTGCACAAAACATATCACTTTTAAAGCACATTTTGTGATATTCTTCACTTAAACATTTTAAAGAATCCAATTCACCCCCCTCCCTCATGGATTGCATAGCATGGGCAACAATACCATATATAGTTAACTGTGTACCACGTTTAGTTAACTGTGTGCAGTGCTCATTTAACTATGTATCATGTTAATTTAACTATATATCATGTTTAGTTAACTGTATATCATATTAATTTAACTGTGTGCAGTATTAATTTAACTGTGTACCATATTAATTTAACTGTGTATCATATTAATTTAATTATGTTTCATGTTTAGTTAACTATGTACTATGTTAATTTAACTGTGTGCAATATTTATTTAACTGTATACCATGTTAATTTAACTGTATACCATATTTAGTTAACTATATACCATGTTAGTTTAACTATATGCAGTATTCATTTAACTGCATACCATGTTATTTTAACTGTGTACCATATTTAGTTAACTATGTACCATATTAATTTAACTATGTGCAATGTTCATTTAACTATGTACAATATTAATTTAACTGTATACAGTATTCATTTAACTGTGTACCATGTTAATTTAACTGTGTACCATTGTTTGATTCAAATTTATTAAGATAAAACACAAAATTTACAATAAAAAAATGCATATAAGTTCAAGTCAAAGCATTTGAATAACTGAAATAGATACATATTGTTAGGTTTTATAAGTTCATATCAGATAGCACTTTTGCAACATTCAACCATTCTACTTCTCACAAAATAACTCCAATCCTACATGTTACTCAATAGCCCTATTACAAGTCCTTCTATTATGTCTTTCTTTCCCACATCACCTACATTTTGTATTTCTTGATGAATCCATCTGTGAAGCTCTTCTCTTCTTCCTAGGCTGCCAGAATGAGTCTTCGTGATAGGAGGTAAAATATGTATCTCAACTGATGTACTATGACTCAACTCGATATCAAAAATTGGATTGATAGATTCTGTATATGTTGCTATATACATTTCAGTCGAAAACAATTATCATAAAGTGATATAATGATCTACCGGCCTTCTCAATGCATACACATGCACGCTTGCATGGCATCCAGAAGATTTGCCATTCACCACAAGAGCAAGTGCATTCGTGTAGGTCAACTTTACATGAGTACTTTGTGTCCTTTATGTCATAAATCATGATGCTTGATATAAAGACAGATAACCTCCGATCTTGTTCTGCATTTCTGTACAACACTTTTTTAGGATTGGGGCAAAGATGGGTTTGGATGCTATAACCTTGAGTCCGTCTATTGTGCATCAATTGCATAATTTGGAGTCTTATATAATCAATCATCTGAGGAATAGGAAGATGTCGAGCCTTTAGGTTCCAACTATTAAAACACAGCTACATTAGATGTCATGATACCCCAGTGCGAAACTGGAAAGACTGAATTTGCCCAACGCTCCAACTTCGCATATGTTATAAAATTACTTGCACCTGGGACTTCTATTATAAGTTTGCTCATTAATTTTTGAAAAATATTCAGTCTTGGAGTATATATAGCAGCATTTAATAAATCAACCAACCACTTCCTTTCAACTGCACGATAATTGACAAGCACCTACATGTAAAACAATGAAATGTTAATATATACGGCACTTGTATGTTAACATACTCAAATATTTTAAAGATGAAACTTAAAAAATCAAAAAAAGATGCTGCATACCTGATTTTTAAAATTATTTTTAATGATATGACGGATGTAGTAGGAGTGGTAGTTATTAGTAAAGTACTTCAGTACTACTTTCATAAGCCCCTGATGTCTATCTATCATAATCGTGAATGGTTGTCTATGATAGTCGACACAAGACTCCAAGGCTCCTTTCAAAATCCGACAAAACCAATCCCAATTGTCATCGTTCTCTATATCAACAACAACATAAGGTATAGAGAAGATATCATCATTCGCATCTTTGCCCGTAGCATCAAGTATAACTCCTCCATCCTTATGCTTAATAAATGTTGCATCCATGAATATCAGAGGTCTACAACCTTTTCATGAAACCATTGATTAAGGCTTTAAAAGAAATGAATAGATGTCTGAATCGATTTTCAAGGGTTTCATACTGCGGTATGCTGTCAAGGTTGGTCTCAAGAATGGCATCACAATACCACCTATCCGTTCATAAGATACTGATCTCTGATCACAGAGCTCCTTGATAGCTCTTTCTTTCCCATGCCAAGCTTGATGATATGGCAATTCCACACCAAATTCACGACGAATATCTTTTACAATTTCAATTGGCCTATACAAAGGCATATCTTGAATTTTCTCCTTCACAATATTTAAAATCCAATGCTTCGAAATCTTGGGATGAGATTGACCTTGCAATCCTACTCTGTATATATGTTCATTGTTCATTATTTTAATTGCAAATCTATCTTGATTTTCAAGGCGAGATGCATGAATACACCATCCACATCCTTTATATGCACACTCAACGGTCATACGCTGATGATCATTCTTCACAAATACAAAATCTCTACAATTTGCAATACAGAAATTACGAATTGTATCACGAAGGATTTCCACATCCTTGAATTATTGACCTATACCTCTATAGAGTTCTTCCAAGCATCCAATGTGTTCTTTGGACTTGGTTCATCTTCAATGGTAGCTCTTGTTTCTTCGACTACTCAAATAAAAATACTTGAGTTGCAAAACGAGGAAAAATGAGATGAATTGCTCTTCTGACAATTTTTGGAACAATGTATAGGTTCAGCATTTTGGGATGGATCGCTATCCCTGCAATATAAAAAGATGACATCATGTTGATTATCATATTAGGCAATTCAATCTAATTAAAAAAAAAATCTAAATAAATTGTAAATAGATTTTGTATTACCTTATATTGATTATCACATTAGGCGATTCAGTTACCACGCAGAATAATATACAACTATGTCAATTATTGCAGCTTTTAACTTTAGATGTTTTTCGTATATATTCCCAACATCCTTATCTGTCGTGAGCGTAACGAGCATTCTCGAATTGTTAAGGATATAGAATTTTATATCAATCATTGTAGGGGATAAATACTTCCATCTCTCCACTATTTCATTGAAAATATAATTGAGAGTTGTATCTTGAAAAATTGAAATGATATGGACTTCGATACCATAAGAGCGCAGCCATAAAAAGAGGATTTTCAATGTCCTGACAATTCATGACTATTAGAAACCTAAATGAAATATTTCAAAAAGGAAAGACCTTTAGGACTTGAGCACTTCAATGAAACAGGAAAAAAAAAATTTATCGTGAAGGAGAGACTTCATACATACCTAAATCTTAGTATCACCATATTCTCGACGTGAATGAAATAGGATTCAGCAAGGCTAAGTAGATTTTCTAAATGGGGTAACTTCGTCAAAAGGAAAAGGCTAAGAACACCTAAATAGGGCAGCTTTTAAACCCTGTTATTTCTGACCATTTCGGCGTGAATGAAATGGGATTTGGCAAGGCTAAGCAGATTTTCTAAATGGGTAACTTCGCCAAAAGGGGAAGACCAAGAACACCTAAACGGGGCAACTTTTAAACCCTATTATTTCCAATCTTAATCAGCAGGTTTTTATGATGTAATAGCACTTCCAAAAAAACAGGGAACCATGGAATACAACATCCAAAAAATCTGAAATCCAAGGAATAAGGAATGTTTCCAAAAGAGGAGTAGCGTCAAAGTGTAACTTAAGTATTTTTAAAAGTTAAATGGCGCCAAAAGGATGTCCTATAATGGTAAACCTAAAAGGAGGGATCGGGAGTTACACTTTTAGTCAATAGGAACTTTTTGTTAGAGTGGCGTCAAAGGGGGGAGCGGCAATTAAATCCCGAAAGAAAAAAAACCATATATCAGCAAAAGTCATTAATGCACATAAGCATCAATTCTAGCAAAAATGGAGATTAGTATATACCAATTCAATTTTAGCTCAATTTGATAATCGCTTTAAGAGCAAGAGAGGTGGGGGGGGGATCTAGCGATGCATGCTATCTCAAAACTGACTCGAGAGAAATCACAAGAGACTACACGTTGCATTTGTCGCGCAAATGAAAGCAAAAGTAATATACTACGAAAACATGGAAGTCAGAAATAAGATTAAATCTTTTCCCCGTCAAATTCATTTAAAACCTCAAAACTTCCCAAAACCCCGAACGGACGACGGAATCAAACCCCGATCAAACAAGAAACCCCATCCCATGAATCAAGTAACACGAAAGAACCAACAAGAACTCACCGCGGCCCCGACGGCCTCCAATCGCCAGACCTAATCCTCGGCGGCCATCGACGCGGCCGCCGCCTGCCGCTGCAGCAGCCCGCCGGGCCTGCGCCGAAGACAGCGCATCCTGCCCGCCTCCGTCATGGTCCACCGAGGCCGATGGCGGCAGGGGAGGTGCCGGCGTTGGCACGACCTTGAGCACAAGAACCTGCACGGTGCCCCCTCCTCCACCACCGCTGCCGGCCCTCACAAGCCACGGGTCCTTCAAGAACTCGTCGAGTCTCTCGGCCTGCTCCTCGAACTCCCTCCTCGCCCGCGGGTTCCGTAGCTCCTCCGGGAACCCGAGCTCGCAGTCGCATATCAGCCGGCTGCCAACACTCACGAAACTATTTAAAAAGAAACGCGAACAAAGGAGGGTCTAAAGAGAGAGTGGAGGTGGGGGGTGGGGGGAGGAAGAGAGATGCGAACCAAGTGATCGGGCAAGCGACGTGAAAGGCTCTTGGGTTTAAGCGGGGCATCGCGCTGCGGCTGATTTGTTTGAAAAGGGAAACGAAATGAAAATATTAAAAAAAAAAAAAAAAAAAAAAAGGAAATGCGAGGTGGGTGGAATGGGTGGTGAAAATATAGTCAGGAGAAATGAGCCAGGGGACCGGGAGAAAATGCGTGGGTTGGGGCGGTTGTTGGATTAAGATAGGAAAGAGGGGTCTGCGGTGCGGATTTGCCGGATTGACACGTTGTGAGAATCTTGATGAGAGGAGGAAGAATCTAAGCCATCCACTTTCTGCTGCAGGAGGATAACGGGAATGCTTGCCAGATGGGGTTAACGTCAATGAATATTTGTGTAGGAGTCGCAGAGGGAGGGCAATGAAAGATGATGATTCTCAGAAATCAACATACAAAGCAAGATGCTTTTTGGTGGTGCTCTTCGCCTGTCTTATCTTTGGGGGTACTACAATTAAGAGGCAGATTTGGTTAGGAATATATTTGGCAAGTTTTAATCTTTTCAATTTTTGTTAATGATCATCATTTTATATTTAAGACACATGCCCATTTTGGAATAGCATTCTAAATGGCTAATTTATGGATGTTATGGTTTGTATGATTAATTATAAATTTTAGTTGGAATGATTAGATGTTGTTTAGCATAATGAAACATCGAATTTGCATATGGGCAAGAGGACAGTATCAAATCTGCCATTTGCGTCCATCTTTGAATTGCAATTTGACTCGTTTGCCAATGGGAGTGATAATAGCTTGTAAACAGATCTAACCTTCTAGAGTAGAATATCTTGATCTTGATATTAGCATAATGCCATCAACTTGATTGAGTAGTACGTATCTTGGTGCTTTCATGTTGCACCTTATCATGGAAAAATCTTAGCATTTCTCTAGAGATTAATATGACCCCAATCTCTGATAACAGAATTATGTGGATAGCTTCATCTTGATTGTTATGGTTATATAGTGCGGTTCTTCTAACATATAGCCAATTATCTTGAGGTAGTTGTTGAAGCATGGTTCATGAAATTTGCTGAATGTTATCTAAAATAATTAACAAAATTTATTTTTTATAAAAAATTTAAAAAAATGATGTAGCAATGTAAGAATATCATCCAAAATACAACGATATCTTCTACCTCCATGAATCAAACGATGGGATAGGATTAAATAAATTATTTTCTCATATAAAGGACTCAAACAATCTTTTTATTTTCAACGTGGGATAAGGACTAAAAAATCTCAATCAAGACGGTCAAAAAAAAATATATTTGGAGAAAATTATTTAAAAAGTTTTGAATTTTTAAATTTAAATTCCCCTTCAACAGTAATTTGGTCCGAGGAATAACCTATGGCTTGGAATATATTTTTATACCTGCAATATAGCTTTTTTTTTTTAATAAAAGCAATATAGCTTTCCGAAGCAAGAGCAACTGGAATTACCTATAAGGTAAACATGTTGTTACTAATTCGTGCTTTCCTTTTTACCTGACATGGTCAAAACTGCCCTTAAGCTAAAGCCAATCTAGATATTCTAGCAATACCTCATGGAATAGCAATCCTAAAAGGAAAAAACCATTCCAATTCCACTCATACCATTCCCAGAAGAAAACACAGCTTTTATATGCCATATAACAGTAAATGTCACACTGCCAGCAAAAGAAATCGAAGAGTGAGCGCGTGTGAGAGAGGAGCCGTAAACAGACTTCTCTTGACCTCTATTTGGAGAATTGAGAGGATAAAATTAATCTCAGCCCGAGGTTTAACAAATGCGGTAGCTAACTAACATTAGCACCAAAGTCTTTTAGTGTTGCTATTGCATTATAATGTCAAGAATCGTAGATAACGCACTAAGCTTGCCCATGCAAAGGATATGTTAGACATTAGGTTGCCTTGATCCGGATAAAATAGAGTTGTTTCTTAGAATAGGGAATTTTTTAAGCTTTTTTCCTGGTTTGTTGGGCTTTCATCTTATTTCCGGGAATGGGATCCTTTTGAAAAACACCATTTAGAATGGTGTTTAATCGGTAAAATATTGTGGCTTTCATTTTATTTCCGAGAATGGGATCTTTTTGAAAAATATTATTTGAAATGGCATTTCTATTAGTAAAAATATCATTCGAAATGGCGCTTTTAGTGCCCAATCAGCACCCCACACCACTATGCTGAAATTTTGCGGTTTTAAAAAAAAATAAAAAAATCATATAATCACCATTTAGAATGGCCTTGAATAAACGCCATTGAGAATAGCGCTTTTAAGAAACGCCAAAAAAAAATGGTGTTTTTAGAAACACCATTATCAATGGCATTTCTTTTTGGTCCCCACATATCCCGATTACTCACTCTCTATCTCACTCACTCTGTCTCCTCGTACCGCCTGAGACGAGGTCCCCCACGCCGCCTCCAGCCCCCCCTCCCTCCCTTCCTTCTTCCCCCCATGAGTCCCCCGACCTCCATGCGCCCCCAATTGCCTCCCCCCTCATGTCGCCTGTGACCGCATCGCCCACGGCCGGCTCCCCTCCCCCTCTCGCTTTTCCTTCTTCTGCTGTAAGTACCCCGACCTTCGCGCACCCCCGACCGCCTCCCCCTCGTGCTGCCTGCGATCGCGTCATCCACGGCCAGCTCCCCCCCTCTCCCCTTTCCTTCTTCCACCGTGAGTCCCCCGACCTCTGCACGCCCCAGACCACCTCCCCCCTCACACCACCTGCGACCACGTCGTCCACAGCCGGCTCCGCCACCCTCCACCCCCCATCCCAGCACCGGCCCTGGTGAAGCCCGCACCCCCTGTGGCTCTGAGCGCCTGCGGCATAGAAAAAAAAAAAAAGAAAGAAAAATGTGGCCCCACCCCCTACTAGGTTTTTTTTTCCCACATTTTCTCTCATCTAGCATTTCACATGGGGAATATATTTTCCTATGAAGCCCATATGTTTTTTTTTCACATTCTGCCCTACATTGCATGCGTAATCTAAGATATTTAGTTAAAACATTTTCATTCTGCCCTTACAGATCAGTTTATTTTAATCCAAAATGAAAAATGTCATTGTTAGCAATATGTAGTTAGAACAGACAAGTTCATTTCATTCTCTTTTATATTTGCCCATTTTTGCTTAATGTTGATATATTTTTGTTGGTTGTTTTTTGTTAAGTTGATGGCTACAGAATGTGTTCATATGCTATTGTATTGTGACAGCACAATATAGAGTTGTGTTGATGGAGTAGAATATAGTGTACATCCTACTTCTTCAATCAGATTAAGGATTACAACAACTTAAAGTTGAAATGGCATTGCCCTATTGTTTTTGGACCGTCGATGCAGATTAAATATACTGTGACATTGGTTGAGGATGACGAAGTTGTGGAGGAGATGCTTTTATTTTCTATAAAAAATTTTGAATGCAAGTATTTGAAATTATATATTGAGAAAGAGGAAGTCTACTCCTATATTGCAAATGCTGTAGCCACCATCCACAATAAAGGGTATTTTAGAAGCTTACTAACACAATCAGGAAATACTCCATCACTTTCTCCAAGGTCCATACATGGCTGGTCAAATCCCACGATTAATCATGGTTATAGGATGTGGGTCCCGCTGCCCTACCACAGTGCCATCGTGCTATGATTCTTTGAGGAATGACGAGGAGAGGAGTCATATGATGACAAGACCTATGATCAGAAGTTCTATTATGACAAGCCCTATGATGACATATCCTATTATCAATGAATCCTCATATATGGGACAAACTGATGAAATTAACACAGGTCATGAATGGGCAATCACTGTAGCCAATGTTGCTAACCGAGGTATTGAGTCAGATGAAGATCATGGAGATGAATATTGGCCTGGTGATAGTATGCATCATGATGAAGATCAAGATGAAGACCAACTTGAACGACTGCATGACCCACCATAATTTTTTACTAGTCTGGACATGCCTAATGGTAGTGGAATGGCTACTAGTTGATGCTTGCAGGACGGCTATTTATTTTGAAATTCAGAAATGAATAAATTTTTTATAGGCATGGCCTTTCTAAGTAAAGAGGAGTTGAAAAGAACTGTTGATCTATATCATATAAAGAAACACCGAACATACATCGTAGTTGAGTCCAAGTCAAAAACTTAGACAATCCAGTGTGTATCATGTGGCAGTGCAAATGAATGCAAGTAGAGGTTACGTGCTTCATTTAAAAAAAAAAATTTGGATTGTCAGTAGATATGAGGGTTCTCATACTTGCCTATATGAAGGTTTAAGTCGAGACCACAAGCATATGAGTTCAAAACTCATTGGTACTATGGTTCGACATATTATGGAGAAAGATCCTAGTGTCAATATTGAAGCAATTATAGCAAGTGCCAAAGACAATTTGGCTACATTATCTCATACAAAAAGGCATAGGATGGAAAGTAGAAGGCCTTGGTTGATATCTATGGAGAGTGAGACACCTCTTATACAAAGTTGCCTTATTACATAACAGCCCACCAAAATGCAAACCGCGGTACCATTATCTGTTGGAATTTCTGCAATACTGGTGCTTCTGATGTAAGACTTCTTAACTATTTCTTTTGGTCTTGTAGGCATCCATTGAAGGATTTTAGTATTGTCATCCTTTTATCAACATCGATGGCATCCACCTTTATGGAAAGTATAAAGGTAAAATGCTTATTACCACAGATACTAATGGTAAAAATGAAATGTTTCCACTCGCATATGCCATTATCGATGAGGAAACACTCGTCAGCTGGAGTTGGTTTCTTTATAATTTAAGAATTTATTTTGTGGATGAAGTAGATGGCATATGTTTAATTTCTGACCGGCATCCTGAAATTTTAAGTGTCATTATGGATGAATCAAATGGACGGAGTCCACCACGTGCACATCATCGATTTTGTTTGAGGTATATATGTACCAATTTAACAGTTGATTTTTCAGTATACAACTTAAAAGGATGGTTTGGCTAGCAGGTAGCACTCATCAAGTATGTAAGTTCAACTTCATTATAAAAAGAATTAAGACAGTAAATGAGAAGGCTTGGAATTGGTTGTCTATGTTGGAGTCTGAAAGTTGGTGTGAGAACCAGACTCTTTGAACCCGATTCAATGTGATCGGAGCTTCACAAAAAAAAAAAAAAAAAAAAAGAAGAAGAAGAGATCCATCAAAACCTCATTCCCTACCCGATCGTGTGCCACGAAGGAGGATAAGGCCGTGTGGGAGCCAAAGGAGTGCCTATGCCGATGAGCAATAGCCGAAGGCTGTTTGGTCGGGATATGCCGATGAAATCGACTTTATCCGAGGACCTCGAGCATATCCCTTTCCCTTTTTCTTTATTTAAAACCCATCTCCCCTCTCGATTGATCCATCACCGAAGCCCCTCGCCTCCCTCTTCCTTCTTCCTTACCTTCGATAGTCATCGAACTCCATAATCAAGCCGCCGTCGCCCGAAACCCCTTTTCTCCTCCCTGTTTCTTTGTTCTCTGCTGGTTTTGTTGCGAATCTATAGAGCCAGGCGAGCCATCATCGTTGCCAGTCGGATTACCGTTGCGCCACCACCGCCGTCAACCCCATCCCCTCCGTTTCCCCTCTACCCTCCCTTTGGTGGAACCCCTTGGCTTGATGGGAGAAAGAAAGAAAAGAGAGAAAGAAAGAACGAGAGATTTGAGAAAAAAGAGAAGAAGGAAAAAAAAGAGGAAAGAGAAAAAAAAAAAGAAAAAAAGAGAGTAGATTCAAGATGTTTAGATTTATCCTGATCTAACCAAAATCGTGATCTAGATCGAGCATCATTCTTTTTTTCAGGTAGTTGAGTCAGATCAAATAAATCAGATCTTGATCTTCTTTCCCTTGTATCTTTATTGATTAACCAGATCGAGCTTAAATAATTTAACTTTTCTTGATCAATGAATGAAATCTGATCTAGGGTTTTGATCTGGTTTGAGAAAAATATGGATCTAAGGACAGGCCACATGCCAAAATCGTGAGTTTTGAATTTTATTACTATAAGTTTTCTCTTATCTTTGGATTTATTTTTGTACATATTGATGTTCTTAAAAATAGATTTTATGCATAAAATATTAAAAAATTATTAAAGTTGAAAATATTATTTATGTATGAAAAATAATTTAAAAAATTGGATCAAGCATGATGTCACCTTTGCATGGTATAAAATTTTTAGAAAAAGATGATTTTTCTATATTAATATTGCATAATTTTTTTAAAAAAATTATACATATTCATCTATGCATAAAATTTTGAATAAAAATTATTTTATGGCTCTTTTGGATGATATAAGAATTTGAGTTGATACTGTTATAAAAATAAGTATAATTATTTATAAAAAAATTGGTTATAATAAAATCATGAGAAAATTTTTTAGTTAGACTATGATTTGGTCTAGTTAACAGGACTGATCGTTGGCTATGTGTCAGAAACGCGTTTCTCCTGGACCTAACCAGTCAGGGCTGATTGCTGGCACACACTGATATATTGCATATTTTTTATTTTAGGACTAATCTCTTTGCCATATCATGGGGTAAATCGTGGTCATATGAATTAGAGCTATTTTCTCTTAGTATATGCCAAAGGATCGAATATTCTGTATTTTAAGAGCTAGTCTCTCCTGAGCCTTATCACGGGATTGATCGTGGCCATAGTCAACGAAGACTGAGAGAAATTTTTAGCTTTTACTGATGTGCATGGCATATTTGAAAAAAAATTATGTTGTTACATATTATTGATAAATTATTATATTTTGAAAAATAATTATGCTTGATCCCTCAAAGATATTGATAACTTATGAGCCTGTAAAGCTCACTCTCTCTTTTTTTTTTTTTTTCAGTTTTGAAAGATTCTATGGAGCTTAGGACCGAACAATGAAGAGCATAGGATTGTATATTGATAAAATGGTAGGCCTTGCATATTCTTTAGGGCCTTGACCTAATTAGGAATGTGCGGCCATCACGTGTCCGATCCGGATGCTGGATTCGAGGTATGACAGAGTGGTATCAGAGCTTAAGTTAAAATCATGAGAACTTAAGTTAGTGAGAGAAGGGTAGATTAGGATTTTGATTAAATATCTTGAAATAATTACTGGTACTAAAGATTTAATAAATTATTATCAAAATAATTTCTTCTACCTATATTTTGAGTGGATCTTCTAAAGTTGATTTGCCTCTCTAATTATTATGCATTAACAATTTATAAGATCATAAGTCAGAAGTTGATTTTCTCAAAAGCAAGAAATTAATTTTGAATTGTCTAATTGAATTGTTGGCTTGACTCAAATCAACTTTAGAAGTCAACACCATGATCATACAATGTTGCAAATATGACAATTATTTTGAGGGATAATTATGATTTAATGTACTTGACAACAAAATCTTTACTCAAATTTTATAAAATTTAAATTTGGGATCATTAAGAAATTTTAGAGAATATTAATCAGAGCTGTGCAGTGGAAGTGTGGTGGTTGACTCACTTAAAATTGATCAAAAATATTGATTGTGGTTTGAAATATAATATGATAGAAGATATGATTTTGCTAAAGAAAGTTTTAATCACCTTATAGCTAAGATTAGTTGATTGATAATTGAATCTGATCTATTTACTATGATTATTAATTGAATCTGATCTATTTACTATTTATCAAGTATCTGAATAAATTCAGTGTGATTCGTTCTCTCCTTAAGATCTTAACTCTGACATAAGAATCATGATATCGATGCATTATCTTCTTGGATTTAGTTTTTATGATTCAATTTTAAGATCATCTCTATAATTATGATGGATCATTATTGTCTAAAGCGATTGCTATATAATCATGATCACTTTCAAAGTCATCTGATGATTTGATTTTAATCAAGATGGATCATTATCTTTTATGAAATCAAAATTTCATCATAGTGTTTGTGTAGAATTTATCTCAAGCCCTATAGCAAATCAAATTGATTATAATAATCGATCTTGCTATTAGATTTTTGCATCCAATTGATTCTAACTCAATCTTATAAATATGTATCTATCTCCATCTCAAAGTCTTGATCACTCAATTAGTGCCGATCTTATTAATCTATATTTTAATCTTAATGCAATTGAAAGCTTTTGACTTGGTAATCACACTGATTTTGGTGGAGAAAGTTGAGATTTTTATTATATATATCATAGGGCCAAATTTTTGAATTGATGTAGAGGTACTGAATTGTGAAGAATTCTTAGAAAGATCCTGTGCTTTGATATAGAAATGTACATGAATATTATGGTTGACTCGAGGGGTTAGATTGCTTGCGAGCATTTTAGCAATGTGATCATGTGTTTGGTTTGACAAAAATTCCAAAGCAGGATAATTTGGTGCATGTAAGTTTTGGGTTGAGCATCTTTAACTCCGAAAGATATAGATTTTTCAAATTTTGAGGATGAATTTTTTTGTAAGAGGAGGAGAATGTGAGAATCAGACTCTTTAAACCTGGTTCAACATGATCGGAGCTTCTCAAAAAAAAAGAAAAAAAAAAGGAGGAGAAGAGATCCATCGGAATAGGAGAACCTCATCCCCTGCCCAATCATGTGCCATGAAGGAGGATAAGGCCGTGCGGGAGCCAAGGAGTGCTGTACACCAATGAGCAATAGCTGAATGCTATTTGGTCAGATACACAGGTGAAATCTGATTTTATCCGAGGACCTCGAGCTTATCCCTTTCCCTTTTTCTTTATTTAAAACCCATCTTCCCTCTCGAGTGATCCATCACCGAAGCCCCTCGCCTCTCTCTTCCTTCTTCCTTACCTCCGATAGTCGTCGAACTCTGTAATCAAGCCGTCGTCACTCGAAACCCCATTTCTCCTCCTGTTTCTTTGTTCTTTGCTAGTTTTGTTGTGAATCTGCAGAGCTAGCCGAGCCATCACCGCTGCCAGCTGGATAGCTGTCGTGCCACCACCACTGTCGACCCCATCTCTGTTTCCCCTCTACCCTCCCTTTGGTGGAACCCCCTCAACTTGATGGGAGAAAGAAAGAAAAAAGAGAAGCAAAATTCTTATTGCACCGCACGTGGTGAAGAATGAGCTGCACCGCATGCGGTGATTGGCGTGCACAGAGCCACTCCCCTTTTTTATTCCACCCCACCCCCCTCCCCCGCCCATGATCCAATCATTGTGTGTGGTGCGTGCGTTTTGCACCGTGCGCAGTGCAAAAGAATTGCTCAAAGAGAGAAAGAAAGAATGAGAGATTTGTGAGAAAAGAGAAGAAGAAAAAAAAAGAAGAAGAGGAAAGAGAGAAAAAAA
Organism: Elaeis guineensis; assembly: GCF_000442705.2. NCBI lineage: Eukaryota > Viridiplantae > Streptophyta > Magnoliopsida > Arecales > Arecaceae > Elaeis > Elaeis guineensis. The sequence goes on from NC_025994.2 coordinate 86,684,962, forward strand.
AAAAGAAAAAAAAAGGAACAGATTCGAGATGTTTAGATTCGCCCATGATCTGACCAAAATCACGATCTAGACCAAGCATCTTTCTCCTCTTTAGGTAGTTGAGTCCGATCAAATAAATTGGATCTTGATTATTTTTTTTCTTGTACCTTTGCTGATTAACCAGATCGAGCTTAAATAGTTTAACTTTTCTTGATCAATGAATGAAATCTGATCTAGGATTTTGATCTGGTTTGAGAAAAGCATGGATCTGAGGATAGACCACATGCCAAAGATCGTGATTTTTGAATTCAACTGACTGTAAGTTTTTTCTTATCTCTAGATTTATTTTTGTACATATTTAATTTTAAAAATAAATTTTATGCATAAAATATTAAGAAATTATTAAAGTTAAAAGTATGTATTTATGCATGAAAAATAATTTAAAAAGTTGGATCAAGCATGATGTCATCCTTGCTTGGTACAAAATTTTTGGAAAAAGATGATTTTCTTGTATTAATATTGCATAATTTTTGAGAAAAAAAATTATACATATTCATGTATGCATGAAATTTTAAATAAAAATTATTTTATGGCTCTTTTGGATTATATAAGAATTTGAGTTGATACTGTTACAAAAATAAGTATGATTATTTATAAAAAATTAGTTATGATAAAATTATGAGAAAAATTTTCTAGTTAGACTATGATTTATATCTAGCCATCGGGACTGATCGTTGACTACACATCAGAAATATATTTCTCTTGGATCTAGCCAGTTGGGGCTAATCACTGGTAGGGGTAGTCCTCCTGGGTCTAACCAATCAGAGTTGATCGCTGGTACATACTGATACACAGTGTATTTCTTATTTTAGGACTAATCTCTTTGTCTTGTCATGGGACAAATCGTGGCCATATAAATTAGAGCTAGTTTTCCTCTGATACATGTTGGAGGATTGAGTGTTCTGTATTTTAGAGGCTAGTCTCTCTTGGGCCTTATCATGGGACTGATCGTAGCCGTAGTTAACGAAGACTGAGAGAGAATTTTTGACTTTTACTAACGTGCATGGTATATTTTGAAAAAAATTATGTTATTATATATTATTAATAAATTATTATATTTTAAAAAATAATTATACTTAATTTTTTAAAGATATTGGTAACTTACTAAGTTTGTAAAGCTCACTCTCTCTTTTTATTTTTTTTTCAGATCTGAAAGATTCTATAGGCTGAGACCGAACAATGAAGAGCATAGGATTGTATATTGATAAAAAGATAGACCTTGCATATTCTTTAAGACCTTGCCTTAAGGAGTGTGCAACCATCATGTGTCTGATCTGGGTACTGGATTCGGTGCGTGATAGTTAGACATTTGCACATGATGGTGGATTGTGGTAAGGCATCTTAACAATAAATTTATCCAAAGTCTTCAATAGTGTGTTGCGAGGAGTTAGAAATATCTTGATTACAGCATGTGTGCAGATGACATTCTATCGATTAGTTAAGTACTTTCATGTCAAGCGTGCACCGGTAAATAAACATATGCTAGAACAACCACGGTTTATTCACATCTCATATTGCCATAAAGATTATTCAATATTAAATAAAAGCAAATCAACATAGTGTTATACCTTTCAATTTGAATTGGGGCATGTATCAAGTTGTTACACATAGGTAATCTGGACGTATAAAGGCTGGAGGTAATAACCAAACCGTGACATTAAGTATCAAGACATGTACACGTGGAAAGTGGACAATTTACGAATATCCTTGTTCACATGTTTTGACTGTATCCCAAGAAATTGGTGTACATTTTGCTCAATACGTGGATGATAAGTACTTAATTGAAAATTATATTAACACTTGGAATGGTAAGTTTCATCCAGTCGCTCATGAAGATTATTGGATATATCTGGATATATACATACTACTTCTTGATCCACACAGAGAGAGACCAAAGCAAAGGGGCTGATCTAAGTCAACATGCATTCAAAATAAGATGGATTCAAATCAAGGTGCCCGTAAAAATCATTGTGGCATTTGCAAAGAAGAAGGTCATGATGGCAAAGATGTCCTAGCAAGGGTGAATGGGTTGGAAGATCTTAGTGCTTTATGTAGTATATTTGGCCTCATGTTTTGAGAATTAACTATTATTTTCATTTGAGTATCTTTTATGTAATATTTTTGATCTTATGTAGTATCTTTTATATAGTGCTTTATATGAGTTGTATGATGTGATAATGTTGGCTTTATGGGTTGTTCTACAGTGAGAATTAGTGACATCATCATTTTCATGTATTAAAAATTATATTTATCATGTAATGAATTAGTATCATATTTCTCATGCTCTAATAAACTTGGGATGTATGTCATTATTTTAGATTTATTAGTATGTTATGACTTACGATTCATGGCATCCGAACCCTCGAGGTCGTAGTATTTTTTTATTGCAGGATATCCATCGGTCATAGGCCATATTAGATAGCAATGTGAGCATTCTTGTTAAAGTCATATACGTTATGTAATTATTCTATCTTATTGCAGGAGCCTAGACACCTTCGATTATGATGAGCCAATGGTGACTTATGGAGGACGGAGAACATACTAGGTAGAGTTGTGGATTATTTACGATACCTAAGGTTCTATAGTATGTATCAGATTGATCGGATACAGTTAGATGTTGGTCTTGTTACTATCTTTCTTGAAAGATGGTGTCTAGAGACACATTTCACCTTACATTCGGTAAGGCGACCATCACGTTATAGGATATTAGTGTCTTCACTGGACTACCAGTTGATGGTGATGTAGTTATAGGAGTTGATCCCATGTATAGCATTCCAGAGTGGCAAGCTACGTGCTTCCGGTTACTAGGGTTTGAGCCCGAAGCTCAGTTCTTTGATCATTTATGATTGAGAATTGAGTATTTGGATGATCACTATCGACATTTACACATTGGAGATGACGCACCAGAGGAGATGGTGCAACAATATGTCAAGGGCTAGATACTGTGATTCTAGGAGGTACCTTTTTATCTGATACTTTATTTAACAATATGAAGTTGATATTTTTTTCATTATTGAAAGATTTAGATTTTACTTGTAGGCTCAGCTGGGGTAGTGCAGTACTAGCTTGTGTGTACAGAGCTATATGTCGGGGTTCTTATCATGATCAGTTAGAGATTGATGATTTTTTTTTATATTATTGTAGATATGTAATATAAAAATTTTAATTTTCTACATTCTATTGTAGTTCTAATTGGGCATATTATGTATGATTTATTTGAAATTGACAGATTTGGATATAGGAGAGGATACCGACTATCAGCCTATTATAGAGATAATTGCTTGAGATGCCACTAGAGCAATAAAAGCTCAATATTCCATTCAGGCTAGATGCATCTTAAAGATATAGGTATAAAAATATTGGTTCTATTACTTGAAACTTAGTGCTTTTAATCCAATGAAGTTCAATTAATATGAATACACTGCCATACAAATAGAACGTTGCATTCAATGTTCACCACGTGTCGACGAAGGTGGCACGGATTTATAGATGCCAGCTGAATACATTAGTTAGTACACATAGATGGATAATTTTGATTTACGTACAATATTATAGTATTCATAATCTACTAAAAATGAGTTTATTAATTCAATTTTATTTTAACTCTATCAGTTTTTCTGGGAGCCATACACAGATGAGATATTGTCCATATTACTACAGATGTGTACAGATGGACATGATATATGGGCTGCTAGAGTATCACTTATTTATTTTAATATGGTGGAGTGGCACCTTTCAGATTGTATGTTGTGGTAATTTGGCCAGATTCAGGGTATTTCAGAGCAGTTTGATATCAATCAGCAACTTCATCATGTTGATCGATGAGAGAGAGTTCATGTTGACTGGCGTATCAAGCATGCTAAGTATATCACCATTTGGAATGCACGGTGAGATCACATAATTTATGATGATCATATATTGGGAGGCCATCCTTATATCGAGGACTACATGGCTTGATTTTTTAGTATTACAGTACGGATCATTGGACAGCCTCGGTATACAGTTTCAAGATATAAGAGTGAGAGTTTTACCATGCGCATTTTGGTAAGGCCAAAGAAATTGTGCTTTATGTCATGTCATATTGAATTTTAATTTATTAAATTTTTATTTTACTTTTAATTGTTAACTATATTGTATGATTTATGCAGACGAAGCGTTTGGATGAGATAGTAATTTTCACACAACGTGCCATCGTTGCTAATGATGAATTGAAGCGATTAATTATATTGGGCCAACTGAATGACACTATCAGACATACATATTAGGATATTGGGTAAGCTGACTATATCCCCATTTATCATGCTGGATCACCTACAGCATCACAATATGTTCCAGTGGCATCACCATATTTTTCAGAGATGCGGCAGTTGGGCTCCCCACATATCTCTGAGATGCAGTATGGTACGAGCAGTCGGGATCGTCCATCATCGTCGATGCCATCTTTCACTGAATAGATAGATACTACTCCATTATCGGGGTTGTTTGATTCAGAGCATTATGATGATCATGAGGATCTAAGCCACAGGCTAGTTTTGCTGTGGCAGAGGATAGGGCACATGTGTGTAGAGATCGAGGGCGGGGGCGAGGGCGAGGTTTAGCTCATACTGATATTGATATGGTAGATCCTACTATTGATGTAGGAGTGAGTGTATTGCAAATAATTCAGAAGGACTTCCAACAGCCTTTGATGATCTTTCAAAGAAGGTCAAAGTGACTAAGGGGGAGACCATAATCTTGTGATACATAGGTTATATTGTCATAGTTTTCTTGGGTCAGTTGTATGAATATAATTGTTTAAGTAATTAACTAGCTTTGTTATATATATTTGTATTATTTTATGCCTGCTACCTGTCTGAGATAGCTGGTCTTTTTACTTTATAAATTTTGTGAATGTTGAACATATCTTATTTACAAGAAAAAAACATGGATGTGCCATTGTAGGTGTTTTACTGATTTTAGTTGTCCTCTTTATAAAGAAAGTTACTATCGAAATTTGGTTGAAATTTTGCTAAAGCCTTCAGCATATGGTTTATAAGGGACATAATGAAATCTCATAATTGTTTTGAAGTACTAATTGAAAGCAAATTTCAGATTCCATTCTTATAATTTATATAATCTAATTTTACAAAACAAGAAAAGAAAAAATAATTCTTAATGACCCTTTATTAAATTTAGTGCTTGGTTCTCTAGGAAATGAACAAATTGAATTTCTCTTTCTACTCTCTTAATCTTACTCTGGGATCGACTCCAATTCTTCTAAGTTTATCAGGGATTCTAAAAAACATCATTTTGAATGGTGCTGGTATAAGGGTCAATAAACCAAATCTTATCCTTTGTGTGCCATGTGATACACCATCAAAATTTTGTGGTGTGTGAAAAACTGACAAAATGTTATTGTGAATGGTGCTTCTAGAAATACCACTTGAAATGATATTTTTAAAAATATCATTAGGAATGATATTTTTACAAACATCATTTTTAATGATGATTTTATAAGTACTATTTTATATGATGTTTTTAATTTTTTTTTTAAAAAAATTTTACGTGAACCGAAGGATTGCTGATATGATAATAAAATTGCTATTTGGGATGGTATTTTTAATAATAAAAATATTATTTGCAATGATTTTTCTAAAATTAACCCGTTGTCAGAGATAAGTTGGAAATGACACCAAATTGAGAAAAGAAAAATAAAAAAATCCCTATTTTAAGAAACGACTCGGATAAAATATAACAACTTGCACAGTGTACGAGTCATTCATGGTCCAATGTTCAAAATTTTCAGTGACGTGATTCAGTCAAACATAGCATGACGCAGACAAGAACGCCGCAGCTGTTCACCGTCGGAAGAAGATGCGTACCGACGGGGAGAGGCCGAGAGGGGGTACAACTCATGGCCACCGTAGCAGGTCCTTCACGCCAGAAACAAATCGTGGAGCGTAGGTCACCACTAGTCGTCAAATCCTGATCCGACGGTAGATACGACAATAGACCAACAAAAAGAAGTCGTGATCAGGTCAGCCGAGAAGGAACGCTGCAGGCGAACCCCATATCCGTGTTTCTCTGTCCGAAACCTCAAAGGGTCCAGATCCCCTACAAACCCCAATACAAAATTTTCCACAATCAGCCATTGCCACGACCGCCCTATAAACGCCTCAAAACCGCGTAGGCCCCACGCCATATCGCCCCCACTCTTCTACGTGGCAACCTATTATTGGTTCAGATACGAAAGTATTTCCTTCTTACCAAAAAAAAAAAAAAAATCTTACCTTCTTCCGTTCCTCGACCGCGCAGCCCCTCACGCGGTCGTTGAACCCGTCCTCCAAAAAGAAAAAGAACAAAAACAAAGAGAAAAAAAAAAAAAAAGGAAAAAGAAAAGAGGGAGGGAGCGAGAGCTACAGAGAGAGAGAGAGAGAGAGGAGGACGGCGATCCGAATTGGAGTCGGACTATTTTTATCGCCGTGTATCTCTCGTCTCCATCTCCTTCGCCTCTTCTCTGATTGATCTTGTCTCCCTCTTGCCATCGATGGGAACGCCAGAGTTCCCCGATCTTGGTAAGCACTGCAACGTTGATGACTGCCGGCAGATCGACTTCTTGCCTTTTACGTGCGATCGGTGCAACAAGGTACTCCTCAATCTTCTCTCTCCTTCTTTCCGTTTTTGATTTCTTAATCTTGGAAAACATCAGGATTGGTCATGGAATAATTATAGCATTGGATGGAATTTATGAGGAAATTAATAGAGGAATTTAATAGGATCCGATGCCTTCTTGTCTGAGAGGGAAGTGGGGTTTATATAATATGATGGAAGATCTGAGGATTTGCATTTGTATAGAATGGCTAATTATCTTGTTCTTGGTAGCGAACTTCAGCCTAATACGTCATACTCCGGGGCTTAGACTAATAACACAAATCTTTATGTCAAAACACAATGGAAAAGGCTAATCTTTGTGGATATGGGACCAGCAATCGATGTCAGGGAACAACAAGTGTGTCGCTATTTGTTGTCGGGCACTAGATAAAGTAAAGGAAGCCATTGTTCAGTTGGTTTTCTGATCACGAACTTGTGATAGGACTAACTTACGTAGAAAAACAAGGACCACACCCCACAACTGAATCAAACATTCCAATTATACAAATTTCTGGAGAGGTTGGGTGGTTGATGTATCTTGTCAAAAAGGAGTGTGTTTATGAAGCCATCATGCAAAACTCTTGTGAGGTGGAGGGCTGGGGGAAGGGGGAAAAAAACATTAGTCTTGTTGATTCTCGTTACCAATTAGCAATTTATGATTTACACATGATAGATGAAATGATATATGCTACTACATTTGTATAACTTGTATCTGTTGAGCTCTTCTTTCCCATAGTGCATCATCGAATCATGGCAAAACCATCCAACTCTTGCTCTCAATTTTGATGGCGGTGGAGCTCAATGATCATTGTTTAGACTCATAAAGAAGGCACGGCAGGTTTATTGTGAGATGGTTTAACTTCATATGTTTCTCTTTCAAGTTAGGGATCCTCTCAAGTTTATAGACCATCTCAGGTTCTGTAATTATGACTTTCTGTATATTGCAGGATGGCCATGATGCATTGGACCCTGTCCCACAATAGAGGGACAGCCATGGCTGGGGAACTAGACTGTCAAATTTGTTCTCTGAACTTGAGAGGATTCAGACTGTTTTCTTGTCCCCTTAAAATGTGACCATTGTGTTAAGCCTGCACGTAATCATTAGAAAATTCTGAAAAGAAACCTCATAGAAGTAGAGTTCATTAACTTCATTGAAGTAGGTCAGACTCACATAATTGAAAATGACTAGTATGGCTGTGCCCCCTATATTTAAGGGGATTTCACTTGTGGCCTTGGGCTAGTTATGGGGTTATCTTGTAGGTTGGTGGAACTTATCCTTGACTAATACAAAATATGACAAAGGATTTCTGTCAGATCCACAATTATCAGACCGACATGGTCTAGTTTTCCTTTTTGCCCCTCTCTTGTTTCTTTATTCTTTTTCCTTTTTCCCATTTGGGCTGTTGTTGATTTCTTTCTTGCGGGAAGGAGACTTATTTCTAACCCATCACACTCCTTAATTATCCAATTATCATCTTAAACCTTACTAAGGCTGGTGCTAGTTTCACAGATAATACTGGACATATGCATTGCATTGTCTAGATGGTTCACAAACAACTAGCATGAATTTGGATCAGAGTATATCATTGAAGCAATAACATTGAAGAAGTTGAAAAGATATTACTAGGGAGTTTCAAGAGAGGAAAATAAGAAACGAACTTTAATGGTATATCCAAGTTTGGCTAGATTAGGTTGGATTCAAGTTTGGTTTACAAGCTTTGAACAACTTTTGCATGTGTGGACCAGTGGGTACTAGCAAGACATGTTGTATATAGTCCCATACATGTTGGTATATGCTGATACTAGAACCGTCATGCACTCTTTCAATCATGCTGGTATCTATGCGGCATGGTTTGGACTAAATGGCATGGTATGATATGGGCCTGATACCTAGGTCCTTGCATATGCCTTTTGTTTATTTAACTTTATCACATGGTTGATGAGTTGCTTCTTGTTATTGACCCTTTTTTCTTACATTTTTTGATTCTTCATACATCATATTCCCCAGAATCATTACTCTTCCCTCCTATATCAATTTTTAGTTAGCCTATAGCATCACTGTGGGACTAAGCCCAAATCTTTCTTTAAAGGCTTAAGCTCCATATTCTTAGAAATCGACATTTTAGTTCTTGTTCCTTCATTTTCTACTTCTTCTGCATATTATATGGTCAAATCTTTATAGGGGGATTAATCTACGGTCATAGGTTGATTGCTCACCATTTAAATGGAATAATATAGCCATAAGAGCTTGACTTGCTATTGAATTTGCTAGGTGCCAATCTCTTTTTCTGAAATATAATTCGATCACTATATTGAGATCCATTGCATGGTCAGACTACCATATCTCTTTACAAATTCATATATCATCTATCAACGCAGTTGAATAAGTTGGTTCTAAATTTGTTCTTTCAAATATAATCAACTTCTGATATAGATTACATCATTTTAGTTGTTAACTTCATAAAGATCGTTTGTTTTTAGTTTTAGTCGTGGTCCACATTCTCAACCCTTAGTAATTAACCTCCATTTTCACCAATTTAGTAGCTTATGATGGATTCTTTTTATTGTGATGAAAATTGTCCAACAAGTAAAGGGAATGAAGGAAGAGGTTTGTGGACCATGAAGCAGGGAGGCTAAAGATGATGAGGAAGAGATGAACACCAGAACAAAGTAGAAGTTATGAACCACAATTAAAAAAATTAATCCATCAATTAGTTACCTTATCTTTGATGTAACCAAAATATTTTTGATGGAACATGTTTAACATCTATCAACTTATTATATACATAACTATATAACCAAACCTCATTCCACCAATTTGACATTAGGTTAGCTTTACAAAGCCTTCTTTTCTAGTTCATTCCAATCATGGGCCACAAGAACAACTAAATCATAAAAAAGTAAATATACAAACTTAGAACACATAGATATATCCAAGGTTCACTGTATCCATACTGTACCACATATCGGCACTGTAATAGGATGGTACTGGTACGGGGTCCGGTACTGAAGCGATGAACTTTGGATATACTCATACCACTATATGACATATAATGGCATACATGTTTATTTATATCTGTATGCTGATTTATTAAAAGTTTTTTATTGCTAGATCTAAAATCTTGTGTCTGCCATCTTCAAGACGAGGAACAAAAGTGATGCAAATATATTGCATTTTCATGAAGTGCGTATTATTAAACAGTGATGCTGGACGGTCCAAAATTCTATATGTTATGCATCAATACAGCACATAAGATGTCAAACCTATCCTACTGATTGCTATCCCTTAAATGTGGCATACAAAATTGATTGCAAAATAAGATTAAATGAGCATTTTTTTTTTTGAAATTAATTTTAATAAAGAAAAAATGTTCGACTAAAGAAAATAATAAAGTAAAGAGATTAAATTAGATAAGAAATTATACCATATGATGTCCAACAAGCATGCAGTTATGCTATTATGATTAACTCAGATCAATTCACAGTCCATCCACAATGATCTCTTAGCTAAGTTTGTAGATGTCCACGTAGTCAATTCCTGCTCAACAATCACAATCAAGTATCATGTAGGAAGGGAAATGACTGAATTAATTTCTGATTTTTTTTAGAAAGAAGTAATATGATAAATTTTTCGAGGAAAGAAAATAGAAATCAAACTATCTTATGAACCCAGCTTTTATTACCAATAGATGATACGTGTAGATCTGGATCTGGACAGAAAAATTAGCACTATAACCTTTTTTTTTGTGAAGTAAAGAAGAGCTAATACTTGACTTTGGGTTGAAGTTGGCCCAGATTGCTGGTATGGATGGCTGGTCGGACGTCTTGGATAGCACGCACAAGGAGAAGGAAAAAAAAGATCTTCGTCTTCAACCTCCGTCTTCTTCCTACTTTGTGAAATTTCCAAATTTTCTCGAATCTCGATCAGATCTCACTAATAAGTAATCACAACTTACAGAAAATAGAGGAGAACACATATCTAAAGAAGAACTAAACTTTGGATCTCGTCAAAACCGGTAACACCCCAAGAAAGAAACAAAGCTTTCACTACAACTCTTTAACAAAACTTGAATTTTATTCAATAATCATTCTCCCCCATAGCCAAAGCCTTGTAGGCTATTTATAGACCAACACCTCTGCGAATAAAAAAAAATATTTTCAATTTAAAGACTTATCTAAAAAAAAGGAAGATGATCAAACAAGATCCTCTTAAACAGAAAAAGAAATTTTGACCAAATCTTCTCAAGCAAGAAAAGAAAGATGACAGAATAATTTTTTTTTCTAAAAAGAAGATGATAGAATAAAATCTTCCTAAATAAAAAAAGAAAGATGATAAAATCTTTTAAATATAAAAGAAAGAAAAAAATCTTTCTAAATAGAAAATTCAGCAAAATCTTCAAATCCAGATAGTGGATTCGGGTGCTGACTTGTGCCGCCTTCTTTGATAGACCTGAAGTTTGGATGTGGATGCAAGTTGGGCTCGGTCTGCATTATCTCTTTTCGGCTTGGAAAAATCCGACTCTGACGGATTATGGCTGATGTAATCCTCATAGAGATCTGGGGCAATTTTTCTCAGCTCATGCTCGGATATCCATGTTACTTCTTCATCAGATCGGAATGCCCACTTCATCAGAAAGCTATGCGAATCACCTGATTGTGTGATAACAAGTCGATCGTCGAAAACTTGTTCAATTTCTTCTTTCTTTCTCAGAATATTAGGTATAGGCGGAAGTGGAAGTGGTGGTAGAGGTATACTTGTGGAACTGGGGCTGTTGATGGAAAGAGATTTATGATAGTAGCTAAGATCCTCAACATTGATCGTTGAGCTAAAACCAACATCAGTGGGCAAATCCAAGACATAAGCATTTAGATTTAGTCGCTTCAAGATCTTGAATGGACCCAAATTTCTCGCATATAGCTTTTTTGTGGTACCTGTGCGAAATCATTCTGGTCGAATCCTTACCATAACCATATCTCCTTTAAAATTTCCTTCACGCTGATGTTCATTTGCTTTGTTTGTATAAACCTCAGTTTTTAAAACAATTGCTTGTCTTATCTTATCATGCAAGTCTTTTATATGTTGAACAAATGCTTCGGCATGCTGGCTTGATCTATAATCTATCGGTAAAAGAATTAGGTCAATGGGTGTTCTAGGTTGTAACCAGTGACAATCTCAAATGGACTCACCCCTACAGTGCGATAACCTAGTTATTGTAAGCAAATTGAGCCATAGACAAAATACTATCCCAATTTTTAATATGATCACCTACTAGACAATGCAATGAGTCACCTAGGCTTCGATTGACAACCTCGATTTGGCCATCTTTTTGTGGATGATATGACGAAGAAAATTATAATTTAGTGTTCATTAGTTTTCACATTGTTTTCCAAAAGTAACTCACAAATCACACATCTCTATCACTCACAATAGTCTTGGGTAATCCATGCAATTTTATGACCTGATCAACAAAAAGCTTTGCTATGTGAGTGGCGTCAGAAGTCTTCCTACATGCTATAAAGTATGCCATCTTAGAAAACCTATCGACTATCATTAGAATCGAATCATGACCTCGAATAGTCTTAGGAAGTCCTAAAACAAAGTCCATGCTCAAATCTTGCCATGGGGCATGAGGCATGGGCAAAAGTGTATATAAACCAGTATTCTTTCGTTTTGCCTTGAGTAGTCTGACATCTACCACATTGGGCAACAACACGTGCAACATCCTGCTTAAGACTCGGCCAAAAGAAACAGTTTTCTACTAAAAGAATAGTCTTATCCCTGCCAAAATGTCCTGCTAATCCTCCAGAATGCGACTCCAAAATCACAAACTCTCTCAATGAGCCTTAGGGAATGCACAAGTGCCTACCCTTAAATAAATATCCCTCATGAATAACAAAATCAGGGTTATCATGCTGTCCATCTAGAAGATTCTTGTGAGTCTCACCAAAATCTGGACATGTTGAATAATCATCTTTGACTCGATCAAACCCTATAACTTGTGCTCTCACAGCATGCAAAGTCATAACAACACGACTAAGGGCATCAGCAGCTCTATTTTCGACTCCAGTAAAATGTGTTAAGAATATAAGTGTATTCCTCAAGAAACGCAACCCACTTGGTATGTCATAAATTCAATTTCTTTTACGACTTAAAATAACTAAGGGCTTGATAGTCCAAAAGTAAAACAAACTCCTTAGGTAACAAATAATGTCGCCAATACCGTAGGGCTTGTACAACTACGTACAATTTCTTATCATACGTGGAGTACTTCATCTTTGCCTCATTTAGCTTTTCACTAAAATAAGCGATCGGATGACCTTCTTGACTTAGGACTCCACCTATTCCTACTCCAGATGCGTCACAAGAAACCTCAAAGATCTTCTTAAAATCAGGCTACCTCAAATAGATGGAGTAGACATATGCTTTTTAATTTCATTAAATGCTTTATCTGCACCCTTAGTCCACTTGAATTCTTCATTTTTCATATAGTTCGTAATCGCAGCCATAATTGTACTAAACCTAAAATGAATCTCCGATAAAAGTGGCTAACCCATGGAAATTTCTAACTTTATGAATGTTCTGAGGTTGGGGCCACTCTTGGATTGCTTTGACCTTATTAGGATCAGCCGATACTCCATCTACAGATACCACGAAGCCTAAGAAAACAACCTTAGGTTGCATGAAGGCACACTTCTTGGTATTAATCTAAAGTTTTTCTCTCCTTAGAGTATCTAAGACTTGCCTAAGATGACTTAGGTGTCTGTCCTTGGTTTTACTATAAATCAGAATATCGTCGAAATAGACCATGAGAAACTTTTCTATGAAAGGTCGAAGTACTTGATTCATGATACGTATGAATGTACTTAGAGCATTTGTTAAATCAAATGGCATGACTAACCACTTGAATAAACCTTCTTTTGTCTTAAAGGTAGTTTTCCATTCATCTCCTGGCCTAATCCTTATCTGGTGATATCCGCTTCTAAGGTCAATTTTTGTAAAAATCATTGACCTAGTCAAGGTTCGTCGTCTCGGTACCGACAGTCGTTTCGATCGATCGATGGTACGGTTCCGTACTGTACCAAATCGGTAGCGAACCGACGAAAGCATTGGATCTGAACCAAAAGAGAAAGAGAGAGAAATAGAGAGAGAGGGAGGAAAAAAGAAAAGAAGGGAGGGGAAGGAGGGGGCGGGGCCATCAGATGTTCTCCGACTGGCCATCGTGGCCGTCGGATGGCGCAGTCTAGGCGCACGGTGCTGCGGGTGTGAAACAGAGGTGACGCCCTTGTTTCATAGTTTTTTTTTAAAAAAAATCGAAACTCAAGTGAAGCCGGTAAATGGTTTGCCGATTTCACTGTTGATCTTCATTTTAAAAAAGAGGATTACATGAACAGGGGCGACAGCTCCTATTCCACGATCGCGACGCCGTCCGCATCGCTTCCGCCACCCCCTCCCCCAGCCCTGATGAAGCCCACATCCGTGATCGCGACATCATCCGCTCCCATCTTCGATGATCTTCCTCTTTTCTCTCTCTTTCTTGCTCGTTTTGAAGCCCTATTGGGCGAATCGATGAGCCGCGGACGCTTTCGCGGTCCTCCGGTGGCCGCAGCGGGCCACCATCGGCCTCCAACGGCTCCCGCTTCCCTCCCTCTCCTCCTCTCTCTCTTTCTCATTTTTTCTTTCTTTTCCTTCCTCCTCCGTCGATATACCGTTTGAACCGATCGAACCATGCCAGTTCCCCGCTGGTTCGGCTCAGTACGAGGTGTACCGACCAGTTCAATACGGTACAGCATTCAATGGATCCAGTCATCATATCAAGCATGTCGTCTAATCGAGAGATTGGAAACCTATACTTAATAGTGATCTTATTGATGGCTCGACTGTCGATACATATTCGTCAAGTTCCATCCTTGTTAGGAGTAAAAAGTGCCAGAACTGCATAAGGACTCATACTCTCCTTAATGAAACCCTTTCTAATCAAGTCATCTACTTGATGTTTCAACTCATCATGCTCCTTAGGGTTCATCCTATAGTGTGGCAAGTTTGGCAATGACGACCCAGGTACAAAATCTATTGCATGTTGAATATCTCTCATGGGTAGAAGTTCATCGGATAACTCATTTGGAGTCAAATCAGAATAGTCAGACAATAGGTTTTGAAGGTTCAAGGTCAGCTCAGTATTAAGGGAAGGCTCCTTTACCTCTCAAACAACTAGCGCGTAGACATCTCCAGAACTGGCTTCTCGACAGAATTGCTTCTAATTCAGAAAGTGAAGCGGTTTGGTCGGCTCTACCTTAGTGATGCTCAACGTGTTCTCCTTAGACATTGTTGGTCCCTTAGGTGCATTAGATTGGCTAGATGAATATTGAATCGTTTTAATTTTGTGGGGTCTCAACATAATTCTTTTCTTATTATGGGTGGTGTATGTGTTTGGACGACCATGATGTATAACATTATGGTCGTACAACCACGATCGTGCTAAAAGAATGTGTCCAACATCTATTGGGAGGACATAACACCACACTTGATCCCTATAGGTGGCAAAGTTGATTGAGACCAAACATCGCTCAGTGACAAGTATTGTAGTCTTATCTATCCAAGCAACTCTAAAGGGGCTCGGATGTGGTTTAGGGGTCAACTTCATCCGATTGAGGGCCATTTTGGCGACCACATTCATGCTGCTACCACCGTCAATGACGATCTTGCATACCTTATCCCCGCACTTAGTATAAGTGTGGAAGATAGCAGTGCGTCGCCAATCATCCTCATCCTTCTTGGTGGTAAGGATACAACAGACGATTTGCAAAGGAACAGTGTCATCAGCATCATCTACATATTTGTGCTCGTCCTCATCACTAGGAAACTCTTTAGTCTCATGCACTACTTCCTCGAAGTCATCGTCATCATTTTTCATCATCAAGTTATACTTTTGAGGATACTTATTTGAGTAACGACTCATCCTCTCACAGTTAAAACACTTCACTCGGGAAAGATCTGGCTTGGTTCCCTCAACTAAAGATTTTCCATTAGGGTCCATTAGGGTCTCGGTTAGGTTGATGGGAGGGCATGATGGGCTTAGTAGTATTTTGGCTCCTATTGGTCCACTTTCTAGTACTCGACTCCCTAGCTTGGTAACCGAAGCGTTTGGTTGGAGGTTTGAGGTAACGCTCATACTCGATTGCAAGTTGGAATGCATCCTTAACAGTGGTGACTCGATGGGGTGAGATCTCTTTCTGGATTTCCTCACGTAGTCCTCTCCTAAATCGGGCTAAGGTCACATCCTCTTCTTCTTGGACATTATACCTAATAGAAATCTCATCGAACTTTTGCATGTCATCAGTTATGGTCATCAAACCTTGATGTAATGACAACATCTGTTCTATCTGAAGTTGTCTATGGGTTGAGGGTAAATATTTTTCACTCAATTTGGCCTTCATCTCATCCCACAACGTGATCGATGCTTGTCTAGACCTAGCCAATTGTCGCTCAACACTTATCCATTATTGTTTGGCCGTGCATATGAGTTTCATTTTGGCGAAATAGACGCAACGGTCATCGGGCATATCGTACCAATCAAAGAATTGGTCCATGTCAGTCAGCCAATCAGTGAAAGTCTTAGAGTCAAATCTACCATCAAAGGTTGGGGCTTTAATTTTAACTTTCTTGGTAATATCGTCATCTGGTTGGAAGTTGAACCTAAAAGGGTTAGGCTGGTTTCTATCGCCTATGGCTCTAAGAGCTGTTCTAGCAGGAGTAGCATTAGGGTTCACAGTGTCATCCATGGTTTGATTAGTTTTAAGGGTGATCACATGATTTCCTATGTCATCTAAGTTAGTATTCAAAGCAGCCAATTGTTGTAAAATCTGATCCATTGCAGTGGAGTTAAAAGATATTGATATAGGATGATAAATTTTACCACTCCTAAGGATCGTGCAATAATCAGGGAAAAGAGGATAAATCAAGATAGCTCGTAACTGTTCTAAGATCACCTTCAGGAACTCCAAGTTTTAAAATCAACCGATAAATTGACCAGGTAAGTGTAAGATTGGTGGGAGGCTTCCCGTGCTTTCGTAACGGATCTAATTAAGTAACCACCGTTCTTCAGAACTGAGTCCCTAAACCACTTTTCTAGACACCAATTGGTTAGTCAAATCAAATCCGATCCATCCTTTCGGTTTTCTTGTCCTATTGAGCTCGAATTCCTTAGGGCTGACATGTAATTGATTTTAAATTAAAAATTTAGATCAATGCAATATGAAGAGTGATGATTTTTGAGCTAAGGAAGGATGATCACATTTTCATTTTATCTTATTTAATTGGGTTAAGTGCCCTTAAATCAATTTGCCTCCTACTTTGATACCAAATTTGATGCAAGACGGTCCAAAATCCTATATGTTATGCATCAATGCAGCACATAAGATGTCAAACCGATCATACTGGTTGCTATCCCTTAGATGTGGCATACAAAATTGATTGCAAAATAAGATTAAATGAGCTTTGTTTTTTGAAATTAATTTTAATAAAGAAAGAATGTTCAGCTAAAGAAAATAATATAGTAAAGAGATTAAATCAGATAAGAAATTATACCATATGATATCCAACAAGCACGCAGTTATGCTATTATGATTAACTCAGATCAATTCGCAGTCTGTCCACAACGATCTCCTAGCTAAGCTTGTAGATGTCCACGTAGTCAATTCCTGCTCAACAATCGCAACCAAGTATCATACAGGAAGGAAAAGGACTGAATTAATTTTTGTTTTTTTTTTTGGAAAAAAGTAATATGATAAATGTTTCGAGGAAAAAAAATAAAAATCAAACTATCCTATGAACCCAGCTTTTATTACCAATAGATGATATGTGTAGATCTGGATCTAGGCAGAAAAATTAGCACTATAACCCTTTTTTTTTTTGTGAAGCAAAGAGAAACTAATATTTGACTTTAGGCTGAAGTTGGCCCAGATGGTTGGTCGGACGTCTCGGATAGCACGTGCAAGGAGAAAGGGAAACAAGATCTTCATCTTCAATCTCCATCTTCTTCTTATTTTGTGAAATCTCCAAACTTTCTCGAATCTCGATTAGATCTCACTAGTAGGTAATCACAACTTACAGAAAATAGAGGAGAACACAGATCTAAAGAAGAACTGAACTTTGGATCTCGCCCGAACCGGTAACACCCTGGGAAAGAAACAAAGCTCTCACTACAACTCTTTAACAAAACTCGAATTTTATTCAATAATCATTTTCCCCCATAGCCAAAGCCTTGTGGACTATTTATAGATCAACCTCTGAGAATAAAAAGAAAATATTTCCAACTTAGAGACTTATCTAAAAAAAAAGGGAAGATGATCAAACAAAATCCTCCTAAACAGAAAAAGAAATTTTGACCAAATCTTTCCAAGCAAGAAAGAAAGATGATAGAATAAAATCTTTTTCTAAAAGGAAGATGATAGAATAAAATTTTTCTAAACAAAAAAAGAAAGATGATAAAATCTTTTAAATAGAAAAGGAAGATGAAAAAAATCTTTCTAAATAGAAAATTCCAGCAAAATCTTCAAATCCAGATAGTGGATTCGGGTGCTGACTTGTGTCGCCTTCTTTGATAGACCCGAAATCCGGACGTGGACGCAAGTTGGGCTCGGTCTGCATCAAACAGTTTTTTATGCATCATCTATATGCTAGTATCTATATTAATGTGATGCATAGTTGATCTGGTACACAATAGTGGGTACACCATACAATACTAGTACCGAATCGATATGCCTTTTTTTTTTTTTTTTCTATTTTTGAAAGGGAGAGGCAGAGGAATTTGCATACCGATTATCGAGCATTGGTACGCCAAATCAGTCCTCATACTTAGCATACCAACACTGTACCAAGACTAGTACAAGGTCCGGTACTGAAATTGCAAACCATGTACTTGATGATGTTGTCAAAATGCGTCTTTGCTGCCTACTTGATGATATATTAATGAAGTATTGACTTAAGTATAAACTAAATTTATGCTACTTTATATGTATAGATATTGAATATATTTGACATATGTTAGGTAATATATTTGGTACCTTTTGGGATTAGCATGTGGTAAGCCTGGCCAAGAAATGGAGCAGGATGCATAGGCTCTCAAACAAGCTTCACAGTGCTGATTTATGAATCATAACCATTTCCTACCAGCCTTATAAAGGCTAACCAAGGTTGGATTTATGAATCTTTGCCGACAGTTCATTCCTCCCAATAACTACGCCTATTGCCAGCTTTCCTGAACCCTTTTATTTTTCTTTGCAGTTTAATCCATTTTATTATGCCGATCGAAAATATAGAGAGTAACTCTATCTGCAACTGCCATCTACTTACTTTGTTCTTATTCCTGGCTATCTGCAAGCAGCTTGACTTTTGCTATGTTTTACCCTTTTTCTCAAACTTATTATTATTAAATATACAGTTTGCCCTTAACTTGATTATAGCCACCTTCCCATAATTTGGCATTGGTAAATGATATCAGTGAAGTTACTTTGAAGGAAAATTAATTTAACGAGTCTAAGATGGGAAATCGACAGATTTCTATGTAAAGCTGCCATGGTCAAATGCAAGATATTGTGAATGATGCTTGAATCTAAATTATGGAACATATATTTCGAGTTTTCCTCTGGTATCAGTTGTCATATATTAATATATGGCAATTCCAAAGGAGGTACTGTCCCATGGTTAAGTTAATCCATCTGGTCCCATCCAAGAGTAGATAAACTTTTTGATGATCTTTCACATGATTCCCTTCTATATTGAGGATTCCTTTTTCATCTAAGATGAGGAGTTTTTTTGGGCAACTTGGTCTCTCGCTTCATCAAGCATGGATCAGCATTTCTTATCAAACATCTGCAGTATTAAGGAATTGGTACCTGTGTATTTTTTGTGCGTTAGGTATGATTCAAGTCAGGATTGTTATCGGAGTACTTGTATGCTGATGGTATGGCAAAGTAAACATATGGTACTCAATACAATTTATTCCATAAAAAAATACTAGCTTTTTTGAATCACATGGAGACCATGTTCAATTAGAGAGGCTAGACCTAATTTATAGCCGAACTATATAAAATGCTAAATGGAAACCAAGTATATTCTTTCTTGTCAAGAGTGTCAGGTGCTCATACAACTTAGGAACTCCTGCTATCTCCTAAAACCGGTATGATGTTGCATCAGTCTTAACAATTATTTTTGTGTTATTTTATTTTTGTTATATTTACATCAGGCACCAAATGATTCTGTATTGAAATGGTGACCAGGTATTTTGTCTGGAGCACAGAAGTTACACCAAACACCTCTGTCCAAATGCAAACCAACAGGATGTGACTGTCTTAGTGTGCCCACTATGTGCTAAAGGGAGTTCGCTTGGTTCCAAATGAAGACCCTAATATCACATGGGAGTCTCATGTGAACTGTGACTGTGACCCATCAAACTATCAGAAAAGCAACCAAAAAAAGCGGTGTCCTGTTCCTGGCTGCAAAGAACTACTAACTTTTCTCTAACACGTTAAGATGTAGAGACTGCACCAAAGAAACACTGCTTGAAGCAT
Organism: Elaeis guineensis; assembly: GCF_000442705.2. Lineage (NCBI taxonomy): Eukaryota > Viridiplantae > Streptophyta > Magnoliopsida > Arecales > Arecaceae > Elaeis > Elaeis guineensis. Next base: position 86,705,200 of record NC_025994.2, read on the forward strand.
AGATTTGGGCCTGACCACAAGTGTCCTGGACCAAAAAAACAGGATTCTGGCTTTCGGTTTGTTGGTCTGCTAAATAGGAGTCAGAAACGTGAGTCACCATCAAATAACTGTTCAAATGGTTCCTCATTGGTGGGGTTCAAGCTTGCTTACTGCAGCATCAAATTTGAGGGCTTCTGCTGAAGCGGGCATGCAGAAACTGAGCGATGCAACCACCCAAGCTTTGCAAAGGGCAAAGGATGGAACTGCACCCAGCAGTAGTGGTGGTGCACTTGTGGAGCAGTGTACTCAATGTCCAGCAAGGTTCTCCACTGTGTCTGCTCTGATTGAGCATGCTGAAAAATCTCATCAGCGCAACACTCAGCCAGTTCATAGTAGGGTGGATGATCGACGTGTGCCCCAAATGTAGCAGAGGATTTCGAGATCCAGTATTGTTGGTGGAGCATGTTGAGAGGGAATCATGGAGGGTCTTCAACTGCTTAATAGTAAGCACAACTGTGCATTACATTTTCTCCCCCTCCAAAACAGTAGGATTTTTGCTATATTACTAAATAATTAGATTTTTTATTGATATTGAAGTACCCTATCCATATTTTTCAGTCAAATGACAAATCCATTCGATCACTGAATAATTCTCTACTGATTCTTGCATATTGTTTCAACGGATTATTCCATATGTATTGCAATAATGAATAGACATATATTTTCGAAATTTAATTACTATTTTGGATGTCTTGCGATTTTTTGCAATAGAATCAAGATTATTTTACAATATCTGAATTTTGCTTCTTGATAGGGGAGGCATTACTGATCTCTCCTCTTTTCTGAGATATGGTCCTTGTCTTCCTGATTTCTCTTCAAAGTTTGCCGGATCAAATACAGAATATACTCTAATTGTGATGTTGTAATTAGTTTTTTCTGAAGATAAAGTAGGATTTCATATTTGTTTCTGCAAAGTTAGTTTTCTAGACAAACATGTGAGCACATGCACACTCACACCAGAGATGATTGTAACAATATATTTATGTTTCCTTTTTTTTTTTCTAAGCGACCAGATCTCTCTGCATTGTCTTAACTTCAGTTAGATGCACTCTCTTCAACAATTACATCCGTAGTGCTGCTTTTATTTTGATATATCATTTTAACTGTGCTGATTACTCTCTTGGCTTGTTTTCAACTTCTTGCCTTATCTAATCTCATATTACACACAATTGCTTTGTGGAAATAATTCAAACTACATTTTTGATGTTAATTTGCATGATGGCGCTTGTCATTGTAACTTTCTATTCCTCGTTGTTAACATGATTCAGTGCACACCTGCAGCCTGTATGGCAAGTAGGTCTCCATAGACTGTATGAGCTCATTTACACTTATGTGCAGAGACTTGCTTCTGTCCATGCTGTTTATTGTATTTCTTCCTTTTCATTTCTTTTTGTAGTTGGCCCTGTGTTACTGAAACTGCCGTTGCTCTGATAAGTGTGCATATGGATGAGGCTCTTGAAGCAGATTCATATTAGTTCATATTGCTGGAAGGATAATTGTTGCTTCTGCTTTGTTTACTGGAAGCAGTCTACTTTCGCTGTAGTGTGCTCAAAATGCAGGCGTTCTCCAATTATATTGGAGATATTACATCAACATCCAAGTTACTTGACATTGTTGCTGTAATTCCTGTCACCAATTTGAATTAAGAAATGACTTTTTTTTCTCTCTTTTTGTTTTCAACGTTTGATTAAAAGTTGTTTTCTACTTCAACAACTCTCTACATGTGACCATGTTGATGGTTATTTATGGCGTTCAAAATTATCAATAAGATGATACCCAATCAATACGATGTCATAACAAAATGAAATTAATACATCCGAGTTGCCTTGCACGAGCACATATTTTCATCTTCCACTTCTGGCGATGCGAAATGTTAATCTCTCACCTCTCATAACCTGTTAGGCCAACGTGTGGAATTGGCCCTTTGGTTGGTGAATTGGTGCGTGGTTCTGTAAGTTGTCAGAAGTGGGTCCATTATTATTATTATGCATTTCTTGAATCGTCTAAAGGCTCGTTAGATTTACCAGGCTGGCTTACATTTGACTAGCAATCAAATTAGACTACTCGGGGCCTGAATCAAAGCATAAAGGTTTATACATTTGGGAGCCGTATTTTTATGGGTGTCCCTTTTATTATATGTGCTGAATGTGTAGTGAAAAGCTCCATTGCTGTATTCGGCGATCTCGTGGTTGTCTTTGGGGTCGAGCTTTAGGAGGCTTGTCATCCCCCATTGGTTGATGTTTGAAGACTCATTATGACTTGCTTTTACCATCTGATCAGACACACTTTCAGGAAGGAAAATAATGCAATTAGCTGAATGGCATCCTATGGACTCAACATACCGGTTCTATTGTTTGAATTTGTACCGCTTTGGTTCCTCGTCCACTTCACAACCTGATTTTGTCAGATATTTAGGACTGTATTTACACCTTACACTTTTAGTGTAGCTAGTTTCAACAAAAAAAAGGCTCCTCTGCGAATGTAGATAAACAGATAGAAGTTCTACAGTTTTCCATAATCATTTAAGCTCTCTTGTGGATATTTTGTGTTGATAGGTGCAGAATTTTGATCCAAGTACCGATTAAAAGCAAAGACCTCCAAAATCTTACCTTGTGTTCCCAGCCCTCGGTTTGAGGTAGAAGAGATAATTGGAAATCTATTTTTAAAAAATTACTATCTTTTGTAACCGAATACTTTCGTCCCTCCGTTGTAGTCTAGTTGGTTAGGATACTCGGCTCTCACCCGAGAGACCCGGGTTCGAGTCCCGGCAACGGAATAGGTTTTTTTGTCAAATGCACCCCGACCCTTCCTTCCCCAGTTCATGCCCAGAGAAGTGGTTGTCGCTGTGGATGAGGAGCAACTTGTGCATCTCTAGACTGATGTAGGCCTGGAACAGACAGTTTCGTTGATCATCAATATAACATACAGGAAGATTCTCTCTTTAAAACATGAAACTGCCAAGCAGTTGTTCGATGAAATGCCGTAGACAAACTGGCCGGCACGGACGACGATGATTATGGCTCTGAGGAGGCGCTGCGGCTCTTCGACGAGAGGGCAGAACGAAGGCTATGCTGGGATGATGAGGAGGAAAGAGGAGTGGGAGAGAGATTGAGATCTAACTTCTTGAACATTAAAATTTTTAGATAACACATTTAATTTTAAATGGTTTTAGTCATTAGAATCATAAAGTTTTGATGCTAACAAAGTACACTTACCAACCAATTAGTCTACATTAAAGAAAAAATTTTCTCGATGGTTCTTGAATCATGGTGATGCAAGCATCATAATACTACTTAACTGGAACTAGACACCGGCATGTGTGAGTTGGGGCTTTTCCCCAGGGTCCCACTCCTTTGCGCAACAACCAAAAAGATTATTTGAATTTTGGTTGGTAGATCCACATACATTTAAATCTGGATAAAATAGTGTGGCTAGGTCTATATTGCACCCCCCACCCCCCGGGTAAAAACTGCAACAGCTAGACCCTTGTATATGCTAGGCACTCTTATAAAAGTTTATGAACGTGCTTTTTGTTAATTATTCTAGAGGGGCTTTAGTACCATGCAAACACGACGCATTTATGCATATATGTATCCCAAAGGAAATATCCCTTGCCATCCGGCAGTAGCATGCAAAGTATCCACCCCAAATTTGTATATCAAGGTCATATAGCCTATGCTAGTGGCCCATATCCTCGATCATGCATAAAATTTTATAAGATTCAAATGTCAAACACCTATGGATGTTTGGTTTATAATCAGAATCAGAATCGAAATTGAAATTAGAATGGGAATCAAAATAACCATATTTCACGAAGCATTTAGTTCGTGATCGAAATTGAAATTCGGATGGAGATTTGAATCCTTAGAGGAGAGTCGAGATTAAGTTTTAGAAGAATTGGGACATTCTTGTTTTACCCTAGACTTAGAATTAGAATTGGATTCTTTCCAATTAAATGGTTAGAACGAAAGTTATCCATTCTCATTTCCATTCCAGCCCCTAGCTCCCCTCAACCAAAGATCCCAGGTATAGGTCTCTGTTGTAACCCATAGAGATATTTTGCACTAATGCACTTCTGGGTCATGGCCACCTTGGGTGAGGATAGGCTTCTCAAAGACAGCTTGGCTCATCAAAAAAAAAAAAAAAGTCTTGCTTCTTAAAAAAAAAAAAAGAAGCAGTTTTTTTCGGTGTAACACTATTTTGACTACCGTTTGGCATGCAAAATGAATATTTGAAAAAAAATAAGTTTCTTTTTAGTATACGGTAATGATTTTAACAACCACTTGCTAGACTCCAGATCGAGGTGGATGAACAGGGTCAGTCTCCTATTGATCTGGAGTCTGGTGTCTGTCCAAGAATAAGATCTCTTTGGGTGACCTAAAAAAGAATTTCATACTCATCGAAAATTCTCCGATGGGGGATCCTCCGATGATTAAATTAGTCGGAGTTTGAGAACAATGAAGAAAAGAGAACGAGAGAGAGAGAGAGAAGAACCTACTCTCTTGGAGAGAAAAATTTATCTAAAATCCTCTTGTACCTCTCTTTATATAGAGAGAGACAGTTATACATTACCTCCAAATTCAATAATGGAATCAGAGAATCAATATCTACAATCGTAAGGATTATGTGTCATGGACATTAATTACATGATATTAGCTTACAAGCCCATTATTAAAGAAAACTGTCCGAAATATTAGGAGACTTTTTGGAGCGATCCTTATTTCTATGACAGCTTGATGATCTAGAGCTTCATCTCTTGTCGTTGATACAGTCCCGACCTTAGAGTTAGCATATGTGCTAGCTCGAGGTTGGATTGTAGCTGATGTAAAGGAATCATTTTGTTAGGACAATCTAGTTGTCCAATCTTTTATTCCAGATGTTCGAGGAAGTCCTTTGGCTTTCTTTCAAATTGTCGATATCGGATCCGAGGCGAGCATTCAGTAATATAACAAAGAAGGGAAAGTCGAGGTTGGGTGATAGATTCTCCTCATAACACTTGCCCCCACTTGAAGCCTGAAGTGACTTTGCTGTTTTGAACGAAGGAAGTAGTTGACTTCGAGACTTGACCTCAGCTTTTGGTCCAATCTTTAGATCAGGTTTTTGAATTTGTATTATTTGGCAAAAGAAACTTTGAAGCTTAATCAATGTCACTCGCAAATCCTACCACAATTATGAGGTATGGATTAGATGTCAAAGTGTCATGGCATAATGATTGGGGAAAAGAATCTTGGGCTTGTCGTGATTTGCCACATGTTGATCATCGGTAGGCTCTGTACTATACCTCATGGATCGGCCTACGTGGCTCAATCTATGGGAGGTGCGACGAAGAGTAGCACGATCTTGTATTATGAGATGGAGTGATCTTCCCTTCAGGGCTAGCTATAGGCCGATCATGGTGTTTATGAATTGATATATAGATTTGGATCTTTAGCCTGACGAAGACGTTAAGGCTTAAACAAAGAAAGTATGTGAGGATTCGTGTAGACATGTATTTATCCTATATCGATTATTCGCTGGGAAGATCTTGGATACTTATACAAGACTAAGAAATCCAAATAATATCTTCCAATTAGTCTTTTTGAGTGAGATCCTGAATTGTACCAATTGTAGAGTGTTGACATCATGCTGAGGACTTGTTGCAAATAGTACCCATTCAAAAAGGTATAAGATGAACTAATAGGTTGACCATATGTAAATGGGACTAAATAGTGCTTTGTGGGGTCATAATATTTAGCTATAAGGTGGGTACAGACATATGCACTTGGTTTTGCAAAGCTAAGAATATTGAATTGGATACACGACAAAAGTTGGGTGATTGAGTATTAAACAACCAAATTTGGGGAAGCTTAAAAGTTACACCCCAAGTGTTTGCAGTGATGGAGAACTAATTGAGCTTGTGCGAGGTCTCAGCAGGGTTGGATGGAAGTTGTCAAGATTGGAATTGAAAAGGTCTTGGCTATGAAGTAAGCCTAGCTACTGTTATATTTAGAACTTGGTTTCCTTTATTGTTGTTTACCTATTGGAAAGGTTAAATGCAGTTCTATAATGAAACATTAATCTTTTGTATGTTTTCTTTTTCACCTTGTGCCTATTTTACATTATTGTTTTGATTTTTTGAGAGCTGGTGCTGGTTGGTAGAATGATTTTCATTCTATTCTTGAAGCAGGGCATCCAAGGGCTAACCATTTTAGTTTTTGTTTACATAAATGCTGTCTTGATCTTGAAACTGTTAAATTTATAAATGATGTGCACTGATTAGAGTTTTGTTGCTATTGAAGTCTGGAGTATCTTTTGTTTGATGCCTTCTGGCACCAAGAAATCCAAGTCAGTTGGTGCCTTGGTGAGATAAAATTTTGATGTGTTAGGATTTAACACTTCGAGATTCGATCTATATTGAGCCCACAGCGAGGTCTGCGATGAAAAATGGAGTCCAACGAGATCAAGATCACCCCAAACGAAGCTCGGATGGAGGAGATACGAGCTTTTGAAGCTTGCATGAGATTTGAGGTGCCGGAGGACCGGCGGCGGGCCGGCGAAGCGGTGGCGGCACGGCCGCAGGCGGCGGAGCGCGGCCCAGGCGGGGCCAACATGCGGCCCAGGCGGGCGCACGCCCAGCCCACGTGCGGGCGCACGGGGTGCGGCCTAGGCCCACACACATGGGCCGGCCCAATCCTAAGCGCTTTGCCTGGGGCCTGTATCTCGATCCACCATGGACCGGGCGATCCACAGACCCACGTGTGGACCACAAATTGATTTTCCAACCATTTTTCGTAGTCCACGATACTATTCTATAGACCGGAGTGTGATCGGATGGCCCAGAGAGCTCCCGATTATAATCCAACAGTCCAGGCCTTCATCTAGGTTTATTTGGGCTGTGCTTGTGCTTGTGCTTGATTAGGATTGGGAATCCTAATCTAATACTTGTTTAAGCCTTTAAAAGGCTAGGAACACCTGAAACAACGTGGGGTGGCTCGATTCTTCACAAGGTTGCTCGGAAACCCAGAAAACCCAAGAAGAAGAGAGAGAGAGCCGTGTGATCGAAAAAAGAAGGAGCTTCAGGGAGGCTTTTGGACAGCGGACAGCAGTCGCTTCAGGGGTTCAGAGGGGTCTTCCAAGAAAGAGAGCTTTTGTGAGGGGAACTTCTAGTGAGAGAGAAATTGGGTGTACGAGGGTTGAGGTTGAGATCTTCTCTTATAAATTTTTTTTTCATAGTGAAGTGTGCATGTCCCGTGGAGGCAAGCCCTTTTGTGCCTGATCCACGTATTTGATTATTTTTTATTTTTGTTTCTTCTTTCTTTCTGCTGCATCACGCAGTACCGAAAAAGTCTTGAAAAGTGGTGTCCTGGCCAGATATCCACCCAACAAGTGATATCAGAGTGAGGCGATACAAGGATGCAAACTGCAGCGATGGTAAGCAAGACTGAAGATGGAGAAGACATGATCAATCAAGATGGAGATCAACAAGTTTGATGGTAAGAGCAATTTTTTCTTGTGGCAAGCAAAGATGAAGGACGTGCTCATCCCACAGGATTTGATCGATGCTCTCTTGTGCGATGAGAAGCCGACTACCATGAAGATGCGGGATTGAAAACGGCTACAGATGCAGGTGGTGAGTACCATTCGCATGTACCTAACGGATGAGGTGGTAATCCATGTGCTGAGCGAGATTTTTTCGATGGTGCTGTGGTCGAAGCTCGAAGAGTTGTACATGGTGAAGTCTCTCACCAACACTCTTTTCCTCTAAAGGCAGTCCTACCAGCTGCGGATGACTGAGGGACAGAGTGTGCAGGAGCATCTAAGCCACTTCCAGAAGATCCTCACCGACCTCTTCAGCGTTGGCGAGAATATTGAGGAAAAGATCAGGGCATTGGTTTTGCTAGCGTCGCTTCTGCATTCGTATGAGTCTTTGGTGACTGCTCTTTTAGTGGGGAAAGCACCATCAAGATGGATGAGGTCACCACAGTGATACTCCAAAATGAAGTTCTTAGGAGGGAGAACCCAGCTTCAGCTCAGATAGCGGTAGCTCAGCTTTGGTGGCTTCTGAAGGAGTAGGAGGCGTAGACGGAGTGATAGGAGATCGTGATGAGGACAGTCTAAGTCCAGGAGGGACTTAAGCAAAATCAGGTGTTATCGGTGTGAGGAGTTGGGACATCTAGTCAGAGATTGTCCTCAACTCAAAAATCAGACAGTGGCTGCGGTAATGACAATCGGCAACGATTCAGATAGAGATATCCTGGAGATATTTGATGAGGTACCTACTTCTTTCCAGCAGTGGATATTAGATTCTGCATGCCCCTATCATGTATGTTGCAGAGAGGAATAATTTGACTCCCTAGAGAACAGTGAGAGCACTATATATCTGACGGATGGATCAAGCTGTGCAATCAGAGGCATTGGGATGGTCAGCTGGAGGATACATGATGGTGCAATGAGGAGATTGGAGGAGGTCCGATACATATCCAATTTCAGACGAAATCTTATCTTACTTAGCAGATTGGATTTGAGAGGCTACAGGACGGTAGCTGGTGGAGGAATCCTAAGGTGCTACGCGGCGATAGGATTGTGTTGGAGAGGAAGAAGAGGAGCAGAGGACATTATTATCTGACAGGAAGCTTGGTGCGAGGTGGAACTTTGGGAGCCAGGTGGAGTCCAGAGCGAGGTGGAGCTCTAGGTGGAGGTGGATCGGGCATGAGACAGGAGATTTGGGAGGACGAGAGGCGACGTCACAAGGTGAGATTCCTATTACCGCAGGATGATACCTCGAGTAGATCTCAGGCCAAGAGGAGCACAGCATACAATGGAGATGGGATCGAGCGGCCTGGCTCGACTCCCATGTTTGCCTATCCATGATCAGTAGGCGATTGCCCAGGGCATGGGGGCGAAGAGATCCAGAAGCTCTCAGAGTTAGGAGGAGGTCGAATATCGAGTCGAGATAGAGATTGTTAGGATTTGATACCTCAAGATTCGATCCATATTGAGCCCACAGCGAGGTCTGCGATGAAAAATGGAGTCCAACGAGATCAAGATCACCCCAAACGAAGCTCGGATGGAGGAGATACGAGCTTTTGAAGCTTGCACGAGATTTGAGGCGGTGGAGGACCACCGGCGGGCCGGCAGTCGCAGGTGGAGAGCGCGGCCAGGCGGGGCCAACGTGCGGGGCGTGCGGCCCAAGCAGGCGCGCGGCCCAGCCCATGCACTGGGCGCGCGGGGCGCAGCCTGAGCCTAGGCGCCTGGCGCGGGCGCAGCCCAGACCCACGCACGCGGGCTGGCCCAGGCCCAGGCGCTGCGCTTGGGGCCTGTACCCCGGTCCACCATGGACCGGGCGGTCCACAGACCTGCGCGTGGACCGCAGATTGGTTTTCCAGCCGTTTCTCGCGGTCCACGGTACTATTTCGTGGACCGGAGCGTGATCGGACGGCCCAGAGAGCTCCCGGTCACGATCCAATGGTCCGAGCCTTCCTCTAGGGTTATTTGGGCTGTGCTTGTGCTTGGGATTGGGAATCCTAATCTAAAACTTATTTAAGCCTTTAAAAGGCTGGGAACACCTGAAATAGCGTGGGGTGGCTCGGTTCTTCACGAGGTCGCACGGAAATCCAGAAAATCCGAGAAGAAGAGAAAGAAGCCGTGTGATCGAAAAAAGAAAGAGCTCCAGGGAGATTTTTGAACAGCAGACAGCGGTCGCTTCAGGGATTCAGGGGGGTTTTTAAGAGAGAAGTTTTTGTGAGGGAACATCTAGTGAGAGAGAAATAGGATGTACGAGGGTTGAGGGTAAAATCTCCTCTTGTAAATTTTCTTTTCATAGTGAAGTTCGCATACCCTGTGGAAGCGAGCCCTTTTGTGGCTGATCTACGTATTTGATTATTTTTGTTTTTGTTTCTTCTTTCTTTCTGCTGTATCGCGCAGTATCGAAAAAATCTTGAAAGATAGTATTCTGGCCAGACATCCACCAATATGATGTCACTAAGTTTTCAGGTGCAATAGGCTTTCAAGTATTATCAGAAGATGAAAACAATACGTAGGCATTATTCAGACCAGGAAAAGCTAGAGCAGAACTTGGTCAAACGGTTGCTGCAAGGGAGGACTTTCAGGAGGCCAGAAAATTTGCCCCAGGCTATTGTGAAAGTGCTGAGGCTGCTCGCTGAACATGGCAAAGCTGTCTATGAAAAGCAGAAAGAGATATATAAGGGGATTTTTGGACCCAGGCCGGAGCCCAAACCCAGAAGGTTGAGTTGGGTGGTTGTTTTCTGACAATGGCTTTTATCCTTGGTTTGCAGCCTATTCAAGCGCCGGCGGCCTAAAGCTGACTAAGCATTGTGTGATAAGCAGTAAGCACTCAGCACCAAATGAGACCATTAAAAAGCATTTTAATTTCTTTTGAATCCCTTAAGGATCCTGCGTTGCTTGTTCCTTTATATTTATATTGTTAGTGTTGGTGCTTGTCTTCTGTTTTGAATAAAAAAAGCTCTCTCTCTCTCTCTCTCTCTCCTCCCCCCTCTTTCTCCCCAGAGGTGGCCAACATGGGCGTCCCAGCGCCGGCCCAAAGTGGGCCGAGCCTGGCGCGGCCTGTTCCTTCGGGCCAAACTGGGTTTGGGGTCCGCAAGCCCAGCACGAGTCCAATAAAGACTAGATCCGCTCCGTTTTGGATCTATCCAGGCCCGTAACGATAACATAATGGACAATTTTTTTTTTAAATTTTAAACAGTAAAATTTCAAAAAAATGTCATTTTTACCCTCTCCAACAGGCATATAATGGCTATATTTGAGGGTAGGGAGGTCATTAGTAATTTATATAGCTCTTTGATAAAAAGAATTTTCAAAAGATCAATATACCCCCATCAACGGTTATAAACGATTAGTTTGTAAGGATATTTTGGGAAGCATAAAAATTTCTAACAACTATAAATAGAAGTTCATTCTCACAATTTTCACCACACCAAATCCAATCCATTCTCTTAATCCTTTCTTACTCTCAATCTTTGTCTCTCTACAAACTTTCCTATTTACTTGCTTACAATCAATTTTGCTCAAGCATGCTTGAATTCTCTCGAAGTTGAAAGATCGAGCTATTAACATCGACTACCAAGCTCTCTCATCCTCTATTTTTGATGAAGAGTATATTGTTCTCAACATAATCTTTTTATTTTTACTTCTTTTTATTAGAATAAATAGATTCTTATTACGATAGCAACCCTAATATGACCCCCAATGAGGAGACAAATACTCTTGAAGAAACCACTAGTGCTCAAGTATGTAGGACTAGGAAGAGAACTAGTGAGATATGGAGAGATTTTGATGAATCTACAAATGTCTAGGTGAACTTATGGCAGTTTGCAAGAAAATGCAAAGCCGTCCTAATCACTAGATCATCTAGTGGCACTGGCCACTTAAAACGCCACATAGAACAACATAGGACACATGATGCAAAATCCAAACCTAATTGAATTTAGCTGGGGCTAGTCTTGGTTCTTAAAAATATAGTCAAGAAATGCAACATAAAGAGCTTGCTAAATGGATAATTTATGAGGAAGAATCGTTTATAAGAGTTGAGTCAGAAAAATTAGAGTGATTTATCCAATAGAGTCTACAACCTCAATATAAACAAATTAGTAGGAAAACAACTCCTAGAGAAGAAACGAAGCAATATATTGAAATGAGAATTGAGCTTCAAAAATTATTAAAATCTTTAAATTGTAGAGTATCAATGACTTGTGATATTTAGACTGCTAATTACTAATGTACTAGTTATATTTGTTGCACTGCACATTTTATAAATGATGAATGAACATAAATTAAAGAATTATGAGTTTTAAACTACTTGAATTTTTATGCACTGCATTTGTAATTTTGAATGCTTTAATGGCAATTACAACATATTATGGCATTCAAAATAAGATATTATCTATTGTTTTTGATAATGCATCTAATAATACTACTGCTATTTCTTTACTGAAACAATCATTAAATCCAATTTTAGATTGTGGGTGTTTACATATTAGATGTGCATGCCATATATTTAACTTGTGTGTGCAAGATGGATTAGGTATTTTAAATCGCTTGATTACTCGAATTAGGAATGCCATCCGATTTATCAAGCATTCTTCTTCAAAAAAATAAGATTTCAAACAACTGTGTAACTCCCACGGTAAGACATATAAAAAATTTAAACTTGATGTTATGTATAGGTGTAATTCCACATATCTTATGTTAAGTAGTGCATTTGAATATTCTGAGTTGATAAATGCTTTTGTAAATTCTTAATTATCTTTTGAGAAACCTTTAACTTTTGAGGCTTGGCGTGTTATCAAAATTTTACAAGATTTTTTAAAAATATTTTTTAATGCAACAAATTTTTTATATTTATTCCACTTTCTATGAATTTTTGATATATATTATTCAAATTGTTGAAAATTTTTCTTTATATAGAAATGGTGAAACTTTGACCCCTCGAGTTCATGCAATGGAAGCCAAGTGGAGAGAATATTAGCCTAGGTTAAGTATTATACACTCTATTGCTACTATTTTTTATCTAGAATTAAATTAAATGGTATTCTTTATTTACTTGATGAATATCATGAGTATACGCTGACCGATTCAACTGGTGCTAAAGAAACAGTCAAACATTGTTTGTATGCCATGTATAGTTTGTATGATGCCAGGTTTGGAGGCAGTAGAGTTGGTATAATCACATCTAGATAAGTAAGTATAAATAGCAGCAGGAAGCACAACATATTACAGCGGATAGTCCAACAGCAATGGCAATCAGATGGTAGTTCATCTTCATTGTCCCTATCATCGGAATTAAACTTCTACCTCATCAATGACATCACCGCTGCCCTCAATCCCAATCAGCTGGATAATTTTGATGTGCTGCAATGGTGAAAATCGCAGCAAAATACTTTTCTAGTGCTTGCTGCTATGGCATAAGACATCTTGACCCTACCAATATCTACTATCATTTTAAAGTCTGCATTTAGCGTCAGTGGATGAGTCTTGGATAAGAAGAGAAGCAAAATGAACAAAAAATCTATAGAGATGTATGTCTGCTTTAAGGATTGGCTAGATGCGGAGAGCCGACTCCAAGATATTAGCAGATATCTAATAAGTTCCAAAGATGATGTGAATACAACCACCACCAATGAATCCACAATCTCTGTTGTCGAGACAGGATGTCAACAATTGTAATTTGTAAGCATATCAAATTTTATTTTTTAATATAAATAAAAATTATGATTTATTTTTTTAATTATTCTTTTTTGAATCTTTGCATTCTCTGTAATTTGAACAACAAGCAATTCAATTATCAATAAAAATTTTGAAGTATTTTTTCATAATCTTTTCTATATGTATATTTCAATAATAATTTTTTTTTTCAATTTTTTTTAAAACAAAGGCTAAAAAATTAAACATTAACCTTAAAAGTTAAAAATCTTATCTTTTAAAAATTTAATATTAAATAAAAAATAAAAACGGGCCTGACGAGCTTAGCATGGGCCTAGACGGACCCAGGCCGAGCTAGGTCCGGCCTTTATAAATTTGGACCTTGAGTTGGGCCTGGAAGGATATTTTACTAAACGGGCCGGTCAGGCCCGGCCCGTTTATTTCTGGCCCTCCTCATGCCTAAGCCGGGCCAGGCCGGTGGCCATGTCTATCTCTCCCTGTCAAATTACTGCTAAATAAATTGCTTTAAATGGTGGTGGGCACTCTATGATCTTCTAGAAACAATTCTGATGCTATGCCAGTCATCTACAGATGAGTGTGATGCAATCAATCCAAATACAGAAATTTGGTGCCTACGTGAACGAATGCTTCTTAAAGTTCCCACATTTCTCCCCCCTTCTAATTTTCGAGGAACAGAAAACCGGCCACATAGGGTGGTTAAAGCAGTATCTTGTTTTCCTGTCTCATTGTTTGGTTATTAGGTTTAAATTATTATGCAGCTTCTGTGTGCAACAAGAGGGAATCGATCAATGCTAATTTCTCATGATGGTTCTTGAATAACCATCAACAAAAAGTTATTCTCAGGAAAAGACTCTTTAGATGGTTGTGGAGAGTGGAAAAGGCAAGTGGTGTTGCCGGTGCCTTCTTGTCCAGGTGTTGGCAGGCATCCACTAGCCCAAGCCACAAAGTATGCCTGATTGCTCCATTTATATCATCTTCTTGCACTCTCCCAACATTGCCCGGATCAAACACAAAGCAAAATCATTGCATCAACTGCAACACAAAGGTGTCTAAAATGCACTTTATAGGGAATCAAACATATGACTCTCCATAAGTGGTTCATACAAAACATTCTTGTATAACTTAATTTTATTCTAATATAAGTAAAAAGGTGACAACCCCACCTAGTTTCATTCAGAAGAAAATGGTTGTGCTATAATTTGCTGCAGCATGAATCTATCATTTACTACAATAACTGAAGAAAATCAACATTAACAAGAACAACAAAACCATGAAACCAGTTAGTCATAGCAAATATTAGAGACAAAACCAGCAATTACGGCAGGTCTAACCTTTAATTGCCAACTCTTTAGTTTGTGCTTTGAAAGAGGAAGGGGTAATGAAAAGGACGGGCAAATGAAATTGGACCAATAGGTATGGGACCACGTAAAGTCCCTTCAGTCCATTTGTGTAGCGAGATTCCTTGGCAAGATGGAGCAAAGTTTAAAGCCACGAGGGCCCTCCTTGTTTCTAAGTTGTGGGACAGCCCATGACCTCTAAAGCGAAGCCCTCTCCTTCTTGTCTCTCTAAACGGCCAATCCCCACTCGATTATTGACCCTGGACCAACAAGCCTTCTCGCTTTTGCTTTTTGAGCGTACCAAGGCAAACGAGGGAGGGCCATCCACCACTGGTCCACGAGAGCTGCCCTGCTCCAGAGTCTTAATTAAATGCTGTCGAAATATAATAACATTTGTAAAACGTTTCACTGCCTCTAATCTATACAATCTTTGTATCCCTACATGTACAAGTCAATATCACAGCATCCACATCACTGGACCAAGTTGTGCGCCCACATGGAATCCTTAGTGCAGACATAAAGCTCCTTGTTTGGTTCTAGCTTTGTGTTGAGGCTTGACATCATCTGTGATTGACTCGTCTTGGTCAAGAATTAGCTATTGAATTTTGAAGGAGTGAGAACCAGAGAACATTTCACAAAAAATTTCAGCTTTCTAGCTTATGTCAATCTTAAAAAAAAATAAATAAAAAAAAAAAATAAAGCTTTTGGAAACGGGCTTAGTAACCAAGTCATCAACTGTATTTTTCAATTTCATCCCTAAGCAACTTTAAACTCTTGTTCTACCACCTTATGGAAATGGCAAAGAACATAGCTGCTACTCTGGGTTGTATGATTAGTCTGCAAAAATTTCTAATATCTTGAGTTTGTCACATTCTAATTTTACTTATATTTCATTTATTATTTGAGTTTTGTTGCAATAATTCTTCATTTTTTTTGTTTTGGTACAAGTGGACGGTCACACCATTCTGGTGCGAAAGCAGCCCAAATAATCAAGATACAAAATATCCCATATGACTGACGGGCAGACATCCTTTGACCTCCAAACCCAATCCTCCGAATGCTCCACTACAAAGACAGCAATCAGATCTGCTATACTATTCACGTCTCGATAGATATACCGAATAGACGACATAGCAGATTGACGAAGAGAAGTCCAAATGTCACGGATCAGCGGATGGGCCTCTTGCTGCTTCGAGCCACCCTAGATTCAGGCAATCACGGTAGCAGAGTTACCCTCGATGAAGATCTTCTCCGAACAAAGCTCCCGCACAGTAGAGGTGATGCCAGCCCAAGTAGTGTGAAGCTCCACTCTTGAGACTGAGGGCTCATAAAGATAGAAATCTCTAGCTGCTAGCAGCCGAGCGTCAAGCCGCGGATGACGAAACCAGCTCCGTCTCTGCTCCCCCGATATTACCATCAAAGTTCACCTTGATACATTCCGAGGGAGAGAGCTCTCAGAAGATAAATAAGGTCCGTCGGGATGCTGCAGGAGCAGTATGGGAGTCCCAGTGGTCAGAGGTATCAAGGGGACCAATGGTAGCATTGAACAGAATGTATTTCCACAACGAGGCAATCCGCTCTCTCCAGCACCCTATGCGTAAAAACCACTTCACCATCAAAGACAAGGCAATTTCTAGAAAATCAGGTCTGATAAGCTATATAAGTTATCTGATCATCATAGAAGTGCTTCCCCTCAGTACACTATAATGCATCATGCGCAACAATTCTTCGCTAGTGGAATGATGATGACAAGAGATGAATGAACTAAATTTACAATTTGATCTACGATAAAGGTGGAGACATTGAGAGATCTTGAGAAAAAATATTGCACGAAGATACCATACCTAATACTTGCAAATTTTTAAATTCGATCGATCTGTACCTAATCTATTATATATATATATATATATATATATATATATATATATATATATATATATATATATATATATATATATATATATATAGAGAGAGAGAGAGAGAGAGAGAGAGAGACATGTGCGCTAATAATAAGATCATCATATTAAAACATAATTCTTTCTTCCATGAATACTTGGGGACAAAAAATTCCGCAATAAGAAATTGGTCTAGCACACGCCTTTTCGTAATGTTTGTAAATGAAAATATGTAGGACCCATTTGGCTCATTGAAAGAGGAGGAAGAAAAGTACGGCCAATAAAAAAAAAGAAATATCTTATGTTTAATTAGAGTTTTCAAAAAGAAAAAAAAAGCTTTTTCATGAGAACAAGGATCCCACATTTCATTGAAAGGAAAAGCCCAAATGAGTTATTGGAAAATGATTTTTCCGCAAGCTAAAAAATTTATTATTTTTTTTTTCAAAATGACCTTAGGTTTTTAGATAGAATAAATTAAGACCTTTCTCTTCATTAAAGATATAACAAGTATTTTATTTAATTTTTTTTAAAAAATAAAATTTAACTAAATATAAGCTAATATGAAATGTGCTCCTTTTCTATCATCAACTAAATATGCAAAAATTACTTTTCTAGATTATATACCTAAGCATCATCTTCCTAAAAAAAATATTCTCATGAGAAAAAATTTTTCAGTGAACCAAACAAGCCCATGGGAAACACCAAATATGTTTTTTTTTTTTGGTAAAACACCAAACACATATTTACCTATAGGCAAACAAGAAGTGCGAGTAATCAAGCTAATAGCTCAAAAAATTGGCTTCCTGAGTACAAACGGAGCATGAGTGCCTTTTGGAATCTATAGCCTTA
>NC_025994.2:86722598-86859509 GCF_000442705.2 Elaeis guineensis
AGATCATCCTCTTCTCAAGCATTCATTCAAGCGTTCATCCACCTTGAGAAAATCCAAAAAGGGTTTCTTCATTTGAGTAAAGTATTTTTATTGTAATATTCGCTCATTTAAGGAGCTGTTATTGTATTAATTTGTGCTCTAAATTTTCTTACTCTTTGTGAGTAATTATTCTTATTTTTGGAGGATTTCCAAAATAAGGAAAGGTTGATCTGAACCTGAAATCGGAGTATTTTGGGTTAGCTTGTACCCAAAAAATAAGTAGACTAGCTTGGGATAGCTAGTGTCAGAATTTCTGACGTTTTGTATTCGGGTTGAATACAAGTATAGTGGATTGAAATTCCCAAGTAGGAGCTTGGAGAGTGGATGTAGGTGCAAGGTTGGCACCGAACCACTATAAATCCTTGTGTTTGTGGTGTGCTTTATTGTTTCTCTTTATTTCTTTATTATATCCTTGCATTCCTGCTTTTGGTAATTAATATTGAATTAAAGTCTTTGTTTTGTTCATCATAAGTAATTAATTAAGCCTAAAATTTTTAGAAACTCAATTCACCCCCCCCTCTTCGGTTGCATAGCTGGGCAACAAGTGGTATCAGAGCCCGGTGCTCTAGCCCTTCTTTGATCTAACAATCAAAGAGCCAAAGATCTATGGCAACCCTTGTCGGTACTTCTCTAGCTGAGGGGCAATCTACAAACCGACCTCCACTTTTCAATGGGTCTAACTACACCTATTGGAAAGCTCGGATGAAGATATTCATACAAGCACTCGACTATGATATGTGGAGTATCATAGTGAACGGTCCTCACACACCCACCAAGATTATAGATGGTGAGGAGTCAACCAAATCCGAGAAAGAATGGGATGAGGTTGATAAGAAATTGGCACAATTAAATACCAAAGCCATGAATGTTCTTTATTGTGCACTAGATGCAAGTGAATTTAATCGCATTTCTACTTGTGCATCTGCTAAAGAAATATGGGATAGGTTAGAAGTAACCCATGAGGGAACAAATCAAGTAAAAGAGTCTAAAATAAACATGCTTGTACATAAATATGAATTGTTTAAAATGGAGCATGATGAGTCCATAACTGCTATGTTTACTCATTTTACTGATATAATTAATGGGTTGAAGAGTCTTGGCAAATCTTATACTAACAGTGAGCTTGTAAGGAAGATTCTCAGGTCATTGCCTAGAACTTGGGAAGCCAAGGTGACTGCCATCCAATAAGCAAAGGACTTGAACACTCTACCTCTAGAAGAGCTTCTTGGATCCTTGATGACTCATGAACTTAGCATGAAGCAACATCAAGAGGATGAAGTCAAAAAGAAAAGAACCATTGCCCTCAAATCCACAACTTCGCCTGATTATGAAACGGATGACACTGAAGATGAAGAACAGGATGAAGAGATGGCACTCATCACCCGGAAATTTAAGAAGTTTCTAAGAAAAAGGAAACAGGGGATGAGAAAGAAGTTCACAAAAGGGGAACAAAGCAAAGAGAAAGAGAAAGATCAACCCCTTATATGCTACGAGTGCAAGAAGCCAGGACATTTCAGATCCGAATGCCCACAACTGAAGAAAGATCCCAAAAAGTTCAAAAAGAAAGCAATGATGGCGACTGGGAGTGCGAGTGATGACTCAAGCTCCGATGAGGAAACCTCAACAGAACAAGCCAACCTGTGCCTTATGGCACACGAAAATGAGGTAACTTCTGAATCCACTAGTGAATTTACTTTTGAAGAATTGCATGAAGCATTCTATGATTCAATTGATGAATTAAAGAAACTAGGGAAGAAAAACAAAGAACTAAAATTAGAAAATCAGTCCTTAGTGAAACAAGCTAAAAACCTTTCAATTGAAAAATCCACCTTGATTCAAGAAAATCAAAACTTAAAGAATGAAATTAACAAGCTGAAACCTATAGTAGATAAGTTCACCTTAAGTTCAAACAAACTAAATATGATCCTTGATAATCAGAAAGCTATATATGATAAGGCTGGACTTGGCTATAAACCTCTGAAGAAACAAAAATTTCTGAAGGATATTTATGTAAATTATTTAAGTAACAAGTCTACAAATATTACTTGTTTCAAATGTGGAAGAATAGGACATAAATCATACACATGTCTTATTAACAAATATGCAAACACAAAGAAAATATGGGTTCCAAAAGGAACCATTTTGACTAACCTAAAAGGACCCAAGAAAGCTTGGGTACCTAAGACAGAAACTTGACCTTTGCTTGCAGGTGTGTCTAGCATCCCAAGAAGGAAACAGGAAATGGTATCTTGACAGTGGATGCTCGAGACACATGACTGGTGATGAATCATAATTCATCACGCTTGATGCTAAGGATGGAGGGATGGTCACCTTTGGAGATAATGGTAAAGGAAAGATCATAGGGATAGGTAACATTGGTTTCACTCCCTCCAAATACATTGAGAATGTTTTATTAGTTAAAGGTTTAAAGCATAACTTACTTAGCATTAGTCAATTCTGTGATAAAGGGTATAAAGTAGTTTTTGAATCATCTGTTTGCATTGTGACTAGTCCTATTAACGATGGCATTAAATTTATAGGACATAGGCATGGCAATGTTTATATGGTAGATTTGAATGACTTAGCCAAATTAGACATGCAATGCCTAGTATCCTTGAATGCTAAAATTAATGAGACTAGTTGGCTGTGACATCGTAGACTTGCACATATTAGCATGCATTCTCTTTCAAAATTAATTAAAAAGGAATTAGTTCTTGGTTTGCCAAAATTGAATTTTGAAAAGGATAGAATTTGTAATGCATGCCAATTAGGTAAACAAACTAGAGTTTCATTTAAATCCAAAAATACTGTTTCAACTTCTAGACCTTTAGAGCTCTTACATATGGACTTATTTGGACCAACTAGAACCACTAGTCTAGGAGGAAAACGATATGGCTTTGTAATTATAGATGATTACTCTCGTTTTACTTGGGTTTTCTTTTTAGCTCACAAAAATGAAACTTTTCATATTTTCACTAAATTTCATCGAAAAGTCACTAATGAAAAAGGGTTTTCAATTCAAAATATAAGAAGTGATCATGGAACTGAATTTGAAAATCAAGATTTTGAAAATTTTTGTGATGAAAATGGAATTGGCCATAACTTCTCTGCTCCTAGGACACCCCAACAAAATGGGGTAGTTGAAAGGAAAAACAGAACCTTAAAAGAAATGGCCCATACCATACTTTGTGAAAGCAACCTTCCAAGATATTTTTGGGCGGAAGCAATTAACACAGCATGTTACATTCTAAATCGTGCTTTAATTAGATAATTTTTAAAGAAAACCCCCTATGAACTTTGGAAAGGAAGAAAACCAAATATTGCATACTTTCATGTTTTTGGTTGCCGATGTTTTGTATTAAATAATGGCAAAGAAAAACTTGGTAAATTTGATGCAAAATCAGATGAAGCAATCTTTCTAGGTTACTCCTCCACTAGTAAAGCATTTAGAGTTTTCAACAAATGAACTTTAGTAGTTGAGGAGTCCATACATGTTGTTTTTGATGAATCTAACGATCTTCCTTCAAGGAAGAATGAGGGTGTTGATGATGCAGATCCACTAATAGAAGGTATGAAGGAGATCACTCTAAAAGATTCAGCAACTCCAAAAGACAAGGATCAAGAAGACGAACAAAATGAGAGAGGTGAAGAAATTCAAGAACAACCTCAAGGTACAGATAACCTACCCAAGGAATGGAGGTATGTTCACAACCACCCTAAGGAGTTAATTATTGGTGATTATGCATGGGGTAAAAACCCGTTCTTCACTTAGAGATGTAGTTAATCATTGTGCTTTTGTATCTCATCTTGAACCTAAAACTTTTGAAGAAGCTGAAAATGATCATAATTGGATTAATGCTATGCAAGAGGAACTTAATCAATTTGAAAGAAATAATGTTTGGACCTTAGTATCAAGACCTAAAGATTATTCAATAATTGGCACAAAATGGGTCTTTAGAAATAAATTAGATGATCATGGAAATGTAATTAGAAATAAAGCAAGACTGGTTGCTAAGGGATATAATCAAGAAGAAGGAATTGATTTTGATGAAACCTTTGCACCTGTTGCTAGATTAGAAGCTATTAGACTTCTACTTGCATATGCTTGCTTTATAAATTCAAGTTATTTCAAATGGATGTTAAAAGTGCATTTTTAAATGGATATATTGCTGAAGAAGTATATGTAGAACAACCCTCTGGATTTGAAAATCATGCTTTTCCTAATCATGTCTTTAGATTAAATAAAGCTTTATATGGATTAAAACAAGTACCTAGAGCATGGTATGAAAGGCTAAGCAAATTTCTACTAAATAATGGTTTTATAAGAGGTAATGTAGATACAACCCTATTTATTAAAAGAAATCAAAATGATATGCTAATTATACAAATTTATGTTGATGACATAATTTTTGGGTCTACTAATGAATCCCTTTGTCAAGACTTTGCTAAGCTTATGCAGGGGGAGTTCGAGATGAGCATGATGGGAGAACTCACCTTCTTCCTCGGACTCCAAATCAAACAATCAAAAGAGAAAATCTCCATCACCCAAAGCAAGTACACCAAGGAACTACTCAAAAGATTTGGAATGGAGAACTGCAAACCAATTGGCACACCAATGAATCCCTCAAGTAAGCTTGACAAGGATGATGAAGGTAAATGTGTAGACTAAATACTATAGAGGTATGATTGGCTCATTATTATATTTAACTGCAAGTAGGCCTGATATCATGTTTAGTGTTTGTTTATGTGCTAGATATCAATCTAATCCTAAAAATCTCATTTGAATGCTGTTAAAAGAATCCTTAGATACTTAAATAGTACACAAACTCTAGGGTTATGATACTCTAAGGACTCACAAATTAATTTATTAGGATATTCAGATGCTGATTTTGCTGAATGTAAATTAGATAGAAAAAGCACAAGTGGAACTTGCCAATTTCTTGGAGTTAACCTAATCTCATGGTTTAGCAAGAAACAAAATTCGGTGGCACTGTCTACGGCTGAGGCCGAATACATTGCAGCCGGAAGTTGTTGTGCTCAAATCTTGTGGATTAAGCAACAACTCGAAGACTTTGGAATCAAACTTAATGAAACACCAATAAGATGTGATAACACAAGTGCCATAAATCTATCTAAAAATTCAATTCAACACTCAAGATCCAAACATATTGAAATAAGACATCACTTTATAAGAGAACATGTTCAAAACAAAAATATAATTCTCGAATATGTTTGCACTGAAAACCAATTAGCTGATATCTTTACAAAGGCCCTTAGTGAGGATAGATTCTGTGAAATTAGGAGAAATCTAGAAATTCTAGATCCATATGCCTAAATTTTCTCTCAATTTTCAAGAATTGATGTCAAATATTCTTAGAGCTCAATTTCCAACATCTACCTGGTCCCAAAAGCTCAAGTTTATCATTCTAAAAACTTATCTTTGAGCAAAACTCCTTCTCCCAAAATTTCAAATTTTTCTGGAATTTATTCACATTTTTCCTGATTTTCTGAACTTCATGAGTCGACCCCCATGAGTCGACTCAATGGCAAACTTGTAAATCCCACCAACTTCCATCGGGTTCATTGTATTTATAAGGGACCCTGTTTGTGAGACGACTCATCTTCTCATCGTCCTCCTTCCAAAAGCCGACTTCTCCAATTCTTTTGCTCCAAATCCAAGGATCCAATTCGAAGCACTTCTCCCTCCTCCTCTCCACCAAAAATCACCACCTTAGAAAGGGATTTTTTGTGCTTTGTCGCGTTGTTTGGCGCGGTTGGAACGTGCCCTAGCACTTCACCGATCTTCACAAATCCACTTCTTTTCTCCACCAAAATTCCTCTTTACTCTTGTGATCCCTCCTCCACTCATTCACGTGTTCCTCCAAGTCTTCTTGTCTGCTACTATATTGAATATGGCTCCGAAGATGAAACTTCCCCAAAGAAGAAAGTCAATCCGTGAGCCTGAAGAAATTGTCCGAAAGAAAAGGCATGCTCAGTCTTCCACTGCTCCCACTTCAGTATCTGCTCAAGGTCCCTCTCAATCCTCCATAAGCCCTAGTGTGAATCTTCTTTCTGATAGAAAAGTAGAAACCGGAAAAAATATAGATTTTCGGTTCTTTGAAGATGAGGGCTTTACTTTTGCTACCAAAATTAAAAACCAAGGATGGAAATTCTACTGCTCCCTTAAGGAAGTCACCTATGTTGACCTAGTTAGAGAATTCTACCAGAACCTACATTATGGAAATGGGTCAGTGACTTCAACAGTCAAGGGAATTGATATCTGCTTGGATTCTAGTATATTGGGAGAAATATTATATTTGCCTAGTGAAGGTTATTCTTATATGGAACTCCCAGTAAAAGAAGAGGGATCAGAATTATTTTAGGAGAAACTTATTCAGGAAGTTTAAACAAATTGGAAGCAAAGATTTTGTCTATTGAGATGAGGATCCTGCATCAGATGGTAACAAAGCTCTTCTTTCCTAGGAGTGGTAGGCATGATCTACTGTCTGGCAGAGATGTATGTATCATGTTTCATGTCATCACTCAGACCCCCTGAACCTCCCTGCACTTATGATAGAGGCCATGAGAGAAAATTTGAACAGATCCAAGGCACACTTGCCTTATGGTATGGCCCTTACTAGAGTATTTAGGAGGTTTGGAGTTAGATGTGAGGGGGAGGCTTCTACTAAGCTCTCTCATGTGGACACTTTCAACCAACACAGCCTGCACCGAATGGGATTTACAAAGACTGATGGTGGTTGGATCAAGGGCTCTGAAGAAAGAGCTGAGGATAGAGCTGAACAAGAGCTGAAGACAGAACTGAAGGCAGAGTAGAAGAAGAAGGTCCATCTTCTCCTGTACATGACTTCAGGGCAGCATCACCAGATACCCAGTTTTTCCTGATACAGAGGCTGGCCCTTCAGAGTTTACTAGGATGCCCACACCAGTGTATCAGCCAGAGAGCAGAGCACCTCATTCAGAGTTCAGACTGGCTGACGATCAGATCGAGCATATATCACAGCGTGTGGCTTCTTTGCTGTCTAGCTAGTGGAGTAGTACTTCTTTTGCACCTGGAGCCACCTCTTCTGATCAGACCATTACTCCCGCATCTCCACTGTGTTTCAGATGATATCAGATCAGTCCATCCGGATCCAGCAGCTTGAGGACACAGTCTGGAGACTGACTGGCAGAGTTCTAGACTTGAAGGGGCAAGTCCTTGCTTTGGCCCATCCTAAGCCATAGGAGTCAACTATTGAGGTCACAGATCTCACTGCAGAGGCTGGCGGCTCAGAGGAGCACTAGAAGGTGGATATGAATTACTGAGAAAGAGATCCGAGGATCGAGTGAGCATGCACCACTCAGTTCACTGCTCTACTTCAATCTGTTTCCAGAGCACTGAACGTACTTGATTCTATCAGACTCACCCTTTCTGTTCAGTCCTTAGCATCTCAGCGTACTCAGCCTCCCAGTTCATCTCTCTCTCCGCTCGTGCCAGAGGCAGACGGGGTAGAGGACCACTTCTGATCCATCAGCTTCTCATACCATATCTGATGACTCCGATCCATGACTTGTCTTGATCATTATTAGATCCTAGGAGTTAGTGTTTTGTTCTAGGATCTGTATTTTGGGCCATGTATTGACAATTAGCTGGTTGATTATTATAATATGAACTATGTATTGAAACAATTATGATTTTAATGGAATCATCTTTTACTTATATTTCTACCTTTTGTAATGATGTTGATCATATTTTGGTTATATATATATTCTCCTTGTTGAAATATTGTCTTCTCTTTGTTGTTGTTTGCTGTTGATAATTGCTATATTAAGGGGAGCAAACATCTGTGATAAACTCTAAAGGGGGAGAAATTAAAGAATGTTTCAGAAAAAGGAGAAGTTAACCATGTCTGATGATGTCAAAAAGGGGGAGAAATTAAACAAAAAGCAACTCATTAAAAGCAAAACCCTAAATTATGAGAAAAAGGGGAGAAATTAAACAAAAAGAACTCATCAAAAGCAAAACCTAAAAGCAAAACCCTAAATTATGAGAAATTTGGCATCAAACAGAAATTAAACAAAAAGCAATTCAATTATGAGCAATTAAAGAAAAAGCAACCCATCAAAAGCAAAACTACAAATTATGAGAAATTAATTGAAGAATTTAAAGAACAATATCAAAAGTACAATGCTAAGTACAATGCAATTATGTAACTTTTAAATTACTTCTTTACATATGCTCTGATTTACTTTAAAAATTTAAATATGCTCTGATATACTTCAAAATTCCAACTTACTCTGATACATCTTAAAATTTTTTTTAACTTGCTCTGATACATCATAAAATTTGTTCTGATACATTATAAAATTTTCTCTGATACATTGTAAAATTATTTTTCTTGCTCCGATACATTGCAAAATTTATTTTTCTCTTGCTCTGATATATCTTAAACTCAAAATGAGCTAATCACTTTCAAAATCAACTCTTAAACATGCTTTGGCACACATAATTATTTTTGTATCAAAAGCAATTAAAGCACATAATTAATTTTTGCTCTGATGCTAAAACTAAAATCAAATGAAAATAAGCAAATTTTCAAAATACAACTTGCTCTGATAACAAAAACAAGTTTTCTGCTCTAACACCAAAATCACATATTCCAATGAGCATATCTTCAAATCTTTAAGAAGATGGACAAACTATTTTTGTATATGATCATTTATATTACATGCCAAAAGAATCTTACTTTTTCAAGCATATAAATGTATAATGCATTCTTTTGAAATTATTGATTCAAATAAATGCTTTTGTTCAAATATTTTGTCATCATCAAAAAGGGGAGATTGTTGCTCCTAGATTGATTTTGATGATTACAAAGCAGATTGAAGGGATACAAATAATTTTAAATTGAAAAAGTCCTTATGCTCTTCAGGGGCAAAATCGTAATTTCACTAAAATCCTAATTTGATAGTATCATTTGGTAGAACAAATGATTAGTAATCTATTGGTGAAAATTTCATTGTGTTTGGACTTATATTTTGAAGTTATGAAGGTTTGAGTGCATGAGTCGACTCATGAGTCAACTCATGGCACTATGAGCTGATTGGCACGCAAAAATTCCCTTGGCACGCTAGTTTTCTGCTTGGCACGACCTGTGAGTCGACTCATGAGTCGACCCACAAGGCATGAGTCGACTCATGAGTCGACCCCTGCTGATTTGAGCCAAGAATTTCCAGAAACTCATTCTCTGGTCTTTGCAACAGAAGTCGACTCATGAGTCGACTCCTGAAGTATGAGTCGACTCATGAGTCGACCCCTGCGACGGAAAATGTCAGCAACGGCTATTTTTTTGCCCGTTTTAATTGTCTTTTATGCTTCCTAAAATTGCTCTAACGGCTCTTTATCTGCCTAAATTATTTTCTCTTGTTTTTTATTGCTATAAAATGTTTCAAATGGTGAAAAAAATTGCAGATCAAAAAGGAGAGATCAAACCTATATACAAAAGGATCCAAAATCTACACGAGAAAGCCTGAGATCAACGAAATACCCAAAAGAAAAGGAGAGAGGATCCACAATATACAAGAGAGATTGTGAAAGAGAAAAGCAAGAGCATTCAAAGAGAGGATCTTTCAAGCCTATTATTCAACCTTGATCAAGAGATCTTTCAAAGCCTTCAAGAAGTCTTCAATCAAAAATCATCCTCTTCTCAAGCATTCATTCAAGCGTTCATCCACCTTGAGAAAATCCAAAAAGAGTTTCTTCATTTGAGTAAAGTATTTTTATTGTTATATTCGCTCATTTAAGGAGCTGTTATTGTATTAATTTGTGCTCTAAATTTTCTTACTCTTTGTAAGTAATTGTTCTTATTTTTGGAGGATTTCCAAAACAAGGAAAGGTTGATCCGAACCTGAAATCGGAGTGTTTTGGGTTGACTTGTACCCGGAAAACAAGTAGACTAGCTCGGGATAGCTAGTGTCGGAGTTTCCGACGTTTTGTATTCGGGTTGAATACAAGTATAGTGGATTGAAATTTCCAAGTAGAAACTTGGAGAGTGGATGTAGGTGCAAGGTTGGCACCGAACCACTATAAATCCTTGTGTTTGTGGTGTGCTTTATTGTTTTTCTTTATTTCTTTATTACATCCTTGCATTCCTGCTTTTGGTAATTAATATTGAATTAAAGTCTTTGTTTTGTTCATCATAAGTAATTAATTAAGCCTAAAATTTTTAGAAACCCAATTCACCCCCCCCTCTTGGGTTGCATAGCTGGGCAACAGATACTTTATTTAACAATATGAAGTTGATATTTTTTTCATTATTGAAAGATTTAGATTTTACTTGTAGGCTCAGCTGGGGTAGTGCAGTACTAGCTTGTGTGTACAGAGCTATATGCCGGGGTTCTTATCATGATCAGTTAGAGATTGATGATTTTTTTTAATATTATTATAGATATGTAATATAAAAATTTTAATTTTCTACATTCTATTGTAGTTCTAATTAGGCATATTATGTATGATTTATTTGAAATTGACAGATTTGGATATAGGAGAGGATACCGACTATCAGCCTATTATAGAGATAATTGCTTGAGATGCCACTAGAGCAATAAAAGCTCAATATTCCATTCAGGCTAGATGCATCTTAAAGATATAGGTATAAAAATATTGGTTCTATTACTTGAAACTTAGTGCTTTTAATCCAATGAAGTTCAATTAATATGAATACACTGCCATACAAATGGAACGTTGCATTCAATGTTCACCACGTGTCGACGAAGGTGGCACGAATTTATAGATGCCAGCTGAATACATTAGTTAGTACACATAGATGGATAATTTTGATTTACGTACAATATTATAGTATTCATAATCTACTAAAAATGAGTTTATTAATTCAATTTTATTTTAACTCTATCAGTTTTTCTGGAAGCCATACACAGATAAGATATTGTCCATATTACTACAAATGTGTACAGATGGACATGATATATGGGCTGCTAGAGTATCACTTATTTATTTTGATGTGGTGGAGTGGCACTTTTCAGATTGTATGTTGTGGTAATTTGGCCAGATTCAGGGTATTTCAGAGCAGTTTGATATCAATCAGCAACTTCATCATATTGATCGATGAGAGAGAGTTCATGTTGACTGGCGTATCAAGCATGCTAAGTATATCACCATTTGGAATGCACGGCGAGATCACATAATTTATGATGATCATATATTGGGAGGCCATCCTTATATCTAGGACACATGGCTTGATTTTTTAGTATTACAGTACGGATCATTGGACAGCCTCGGTATACAGTTTCAAGATATAAGAGTGAGAGTTTTACCATGCGCATTTTGGTAAGGCCAAAGAAATTGTGCTTTATGTCAATGTCATATTGAATTTTAATTTATTAAAATTTTATTTTACTTTTAATTGTTAACTATATTGTATGATTTATGCAGATGAAGCGTTTGGATGAGATAGTAATTTTCACACAACGTGCCATCGTTGCTAATGATGAATTGAAGCGATTAATTATATTGGGCCAACTGAATGACACTATCAGACATACATATTAGGATATTGGGTAAGCTGACTATATCCCCATTTATCATGCTGGATCACCTATAGCATCACAATATGTTCCAGTGGCATCACCATATTTTTCAGAGATGCGGCAGTTGGGCTCCCCACATATCTCTGAGATGCAGTATGGTACGAGCAGTCGGGATCGTCCATCATCGTCAATGCCATCTTTCACTGAATAGATAGATACTACTCCATTATCGGGGTTGTTTGATTCAGAGCATTATGATGATCATGAGGATCTAGAGCCACATGCTAGTTTTGCTGTGGCAGAGGATAGGGCACATGTGTGTAGAGATCGAGGGTGGGGGCGAGGGCGAGGTTTAGCTCATACTAATATTGATATGGTAGATCCTACTATTGATGTAGGAGAGAGTGTATTGCAAATAATTCAGAGGGACTTCCAACAGCCTTTGATGATCTTTCAAAGAAGGTCAAAGTGACTAAGGGGGAGACCATGATTTTGTGATACATAGGTTATATTGTCATAGTTTTTTTTGGGTCAGTTGTATGAATATAATTGTTTAAGTAATTAACTAGCTTTGTTATATATATTTGTATTATTTTATGCCTGCTACCTGTCTGAGATAGTTGGTCTTTTTACTTTATAAATTTTGTGAATGTTGAACATATCTTATTTACAAGAAAAAAACATGGATGTGCCATTGTAGGTGTTTTACTGATTTTAGTTGTCCTCTTTATAAAGAAAGTTACTATCGAAATTTGGTTGAAATTTTGCTAAAGCCTTCAACATATGGTTTATAAGGGACATAATGAAATCTCATAATTGTTTTGAAGTACTAATTGAAAGCAAATTTCAGATTCCATTCTTATAATTTATATAATCTAATTTTACAAAACAAGAAAAGAAAAAAATAATTCTTAATGACCCTTTATTAAATTTAGTGCTTGGTTCTCTAGGAAATGAACCTCAAATTGAATTTCTCTTTCTACTCTCTTAATCTTACTCTGGGATCGACTCCAATTCTTCTAAGTTTATCAGGGATTCTAAAAAACATCATTTTGAATGGTGCTGGTATAAGGGTCAATAAACCAAATCTTATCCTTTGTGTGCCATGTGATACACCATCAAAATTTTGTGGTGTGTGAAAAACTGACAAAATGTTATTGTGAATGGTGCTTCTAGAAATACCACTTGAAATGATATTTTTAAAAATATCATTAGGAATGATATTTTTACAAACATCATTTTTAATGACGGTTTTATAAGTACTATTTTATACGATATTTTTAATTTTTTTTTTAAAAAAATTTCACGTGAACTGAAGGATTGCTGATATGATAATAAAATTGCTATTTGGGATGGTATTTTTAATAATAAAAATATTATTTGCAATGATTTTTTTAAAATTAACCCGTTGTCAGAGATAAGTTGGAAATGACACCAAATTGAGAAAAGAAAAATAAAAAAATCCCTATTTTAAGAAACGACTCGGATAAAATATAACAACTTGCACCGTGTACGAGTCATTCATGGTCCAATGTTCAAAATTTTCAGTGACGTGATTCAGTCAAACATAGCATGACGCAGACAAGAACGCCGCAGCTGTTCACCGTCGGAAGAAGATGCGTACCGACGGGGAGAGGCCGAGAGGGGGTACAACTCATGGCCACCGTAGCAGGTCCTTCACGCCAGAAACAAATCGTGGAGCGTAGGTCACCACTAGTCGTCAAATCCTGATCCGACGGTAGATACGACAATAGACCAACAAAAAGAAGTCGTGATCAGGTCAGCCGAGAAGGAACGCTGCAGGCGAACCCCATATCCGTGTTTCTCTGTCCGAAACCTCAAAGGGTCCAGATCCCCTACAACCCCAATACAAAATTTTCCACAATCAGCCATTGCCACGACCGCCCTATTAACGCCTCAAAACCGCGTAGGCCCCACGCCAAATCGCCCCCACTCTTCTACGTGGCAACCTATTATTGGTTCAGATACGAAAGTATTTCCTTCTTACCAAAAAAAAAAAAAAAATCTTACCTTCTTCCGTTCCTCGACCGCGTAGCCCCTCACGCGGTCGTTGAACCCGTCCTCCAAAAAGAAAAAGAACAAAGAGAAAAAAAAAAAAAAAAAAAGGAAAAAGAAAAGAGGGAGGGAGCGAGAGCTACAGAGAGAGAGAGAGAGGAGGACGGCGATCCGAATTGGAGTCGGACTATTTTTATCGCCGTGTATCTCTCGTCTCCTTCATCTCCTTCGCCTCTTCTCTGATTGATCTTGTCTCCCTCTTGCCATCGATGGGAACGCCAGAGTTCCCCGATCTTGGTAAGCACTGCAACGTTGATGACTGCCGGCAGATCGACTTCTTGCCTTTTACGTGCGATCGGTGCAACAAGGTACTCCTCAATCTTCTCTCTTCTTCTTTCCGTTTTTGATTTCTTAATCTTGGAAAACATCAGGATTGGTCATGGAATAATTATAGCATTGGATGGAATTTATGAGGAAATTAATAGAGGAATTTAATAGGATCCGATGCCTTCTTGTCTGAGAGGGAAGTGGGGTTTATATAATATGATGGAAGATCTGAGGATTTGCATTTGTATAGAATGGCTAATTATCTTGTTCTTGGTAGCGAACTTCAGCCTAATACGTCATACTCCGGGGCTTAGACTAATAACACAAATCTTTATGTCAAAACACCATGGAAAAGGCTAATCTTTGTGGATATGGGACCAGCAATCGATGTCAGGGAACAACAAGTGTGTCGCTATTTGTTGTCGGGCACTAGATAAAGTAAAGGAAGCCATTGTTCAGTTGGTTTTCTGATCACGAACTTGTGATAGGACTAACTTACGTAGAAAAACAAGGACCACACCCCACAACTGAATCAAACATTCCAATTATACAAATTTCTGGAGAGGTTGGGTGGTTGATGTATCTTGTCAAAAAGGAGTGTGTTTATGAAGCCATCATGCAAAACTCTTGTGAGGTGGAGGGCTGGGGGAAGGGGGAAAAAAACATTAGTCTTGTTGATTCTCGTTACCAATTAGCAATTTATGATTTACACATGATAGATGAAATGATATATGCTACTACATTTGTATAAGTTGTATCTGTTGAGCTCTTCTTTCCCATAGTGCATCATCGAATCATGGCAAAACCATCCAACTCTTGCTCTCAATTTTGATGGCGGTGGAGCTCAATGATCATTGTTTAGACTCATAAAGAAGGCACGGCAGGTTTATTGTGAGATGGTTTAACTTCAGATGTTTCTCTTTCAAGTTAGGGATCCTCTCAAGTTTATAGACCATCTCAGGTTCTGTAATTATGACTTTCTGTATATTGCAGGATGGCCATGATGCATTGGACCCTGTCCCACAATAGAGGGACAGCCATGGCTGGGGAACTAGACTGTCAAATTTGTTCTCTGAACTTGAGAGGATTCAGACTGTTTTCTTGTCCCCTTAAAATGTGACCATTGTGTTAAGCCTGCACGTAATCATTAGAAAATTCTGAAAAGAAACCTCATAGAAGTAGAGTTCATTAACTTCATTGAAGTAGGTCAGACTCACATAATTGAAAATGACTAGTATGGCTGTGCCCCCTATATTTAAGGGGATTTCACTTGTGGCCTTGGGCTAGTTATGGGGTTATCTTGTAGGTTGGTGGAACTTATCCTTGACTAATACAAAATATGACAAAGGATTTCTGTGAGATCCACAATTATCAGACCGACATGGTCTAGTTTTCCTTTTTGCCCCTCTCTTGTTTCTTTATTCTTTTTCCTTTTTCCCATTTGGGCTGTTGTTGATTTCTTTCTTGCGGGAAGGAGACTTATTTCTAACCCATCACACTCCTTAATTATCCAATTATCATCTTAAACCTTACTAAGGCTGGTGCTAGTTTCACAGATAATACTGGACATATGCATTGCATTGTCTAGATGGTTCACAAACAACTAGCATGAATTTGGATCAGAGTATATCATTGAAGCAATAACATTGAAGAAGTTGAAAAGATATTACTAGGGAGTTTCAAGAGAGGAAAATAAGAAACGAACTTTAATGGTATATCCAAGTTTGGCTAGATTAGGTTGGATTCAAGTTTGGTTTACAAGCTTTGAACAACTTTTGCATGTGTGGACCAGTGGGTACTAGCAAGACATGTTGTATATAGTCCCATACATGTTGGTATATGCTGATACTAGAACCGTCATGCACTCTTTCAATCATGCTGGTATCTATGCGGCATGGTTTGGACTAAATGGCATGGTATGATATGGGCCTGATACCTAGGTCCTTGCATATGCCTTTTGTTTATTTAACTTTATCACATGGTTGATGAGTTACTTCTTGTTATTGACCCTTTTTTCTTACATTTTTTGATTCTTCATACATCATATTCCCCAGAATCATTACTCTTCCCTCCTATATCAATTTTTAGTTAGCCTATAGCATCACTGTGGGACTAAGCCCAAATCTTTCTTTAAAGGCTTAAGCTCCATATTCTTAGAAATTGACATTTTAGTTCTTGTTCCTTCATTTTCTACTTCTTCTGCATATTATATGGTCAAATCTTTATAGGGGGATTAATCTACGGTCATAGGTTGATTGCTCACCATTTAAATGGAATAATATAGCCATAAGAGCTTGACTTGCTATTGAATTTGCTAGGTGCCAATCTCTTTTTCTGAAATATAATTCGATCACTATATTGAAATCCATTGCATGGTCAGACTACCATATCTCTTTACAAATTCATATATCATCTATCAATGCAGTTGAATAAGTTGGTTCTAAATTTGTTCTTTCAAATATAATCAACTTCTGATATAGATTACATCATTTTAGTTGTTAACTTCATAAAGATCGTTTGTTTTTAGTTTTAGTCGTGGTCCACATTCTCAACCCTTAGTAATTAACCTCCATTTTCACCAATTTAGTAGCTTATGATGGATTCTTTTTATTGTGATGAAAATTGTCCAACAAGTAAAGGGAATGAAGGAAGAGGTTTGTGGACCATGAAGTAGGGAGGCTAAAGATGATGAGGAAGAGATGAACACCAGAACAAAGTAGAAGTTATGAACCACAATTAAAAAAATTAATCCATCAATTAGTTACCTTATCTTTGATGTAACCAAAATATTTTTGATGGAACATGTTTAACATCTATCAACTTATTATATACATAACTATATAACCAAACCTCATTCCACCAATTTGACATTAGGTTAGCTTTACAAAGCCTTCTTTTCTAGTTCATTCCAATCATGGGCCACAAGAACAACTAAATCATAAAAAAGTAAATATACAAACTTAGAACACATAGATATATCCAAGGTTCACTGTATCCATACTGTACCACATACCGGCACTGTAATAGGATGGTACTGGTATGGGGTCCGGTACTGAAGCGATGGACTTTGGATATACTCATACCACTACATGACATATAATGGCATACATGTTTATTTATATCTGTATGCTGATTTATTAAAAGTTTTTTATTGCTAGATCTAAAATCTTGTGTCTGTCATCTTCAAGACGAGGAACAAAAGTGATGCAAATATATTGCATTTTCATGAAGTGCGTATTATTAAACAGTGATGCTGGACGGTCCAAAATTCTATATGTTATGCATCAATACAGCACATAAGATGTCAAACCTATCCTACTGATTGCTATCCCTTAGATGTGGCATACAAAATTGATTGCAAAATAAGATTAAATGAGCATTTTTTTTTGAAATTAATTTTAATAAAGAAAAAATGTTCGACTAAAGAAAATAATAAAGTAAAGAAATTAAATCAGATAAGAAATTATACCATATGATGTCCAACAAGCATGCAGTTATGCTATTATGATTAACTCAGATCAATTCACAGTCCATCCACAATGATCTCTTAGCTAAGTTTGTAGATGTCCACGTAGTCAATTCCTGCTCAACAATCACAATCAAGTATCATGTAGGAAGGGAAAGGACTGAATTAATTTCTGATTTTTTTTAGAAAGAAGTAATATGATAAATTTTTCGAGGAAAGAAAATAGAAATCAAACTATCTTATGAACCCAGCTTTTATTACCAATAGATGATACGTGTAGATCTGGATCTGGACAGAAAAATTAGCACTATAACCTTTTTTTTTGTGAAGTAAAGAAGAGCTAATACTTGACTTTGGGTTGAAGTTGGCCCAGATTGCTGGTATGGATGGCTGGTCAGACGTCTTGGATAGCACGCACCAGGAGAAGGAAAAAAAAGATCTTCGTCTTCAACCTCCGTCTTCTTCCTACTTTGTGAAATTTCCAAATTTTCTCGAATCTCGATCAGATCTCACTAATAAGTAATCACAACTTACAGAAAATAGAGGAGAACACATATCTAAAGAAGAACTAAACTTTGGATCTCGTCAAAACCGGTAACACCCCAAGAAAGAAACAAAGCTTTCACTACAACTCTTTAACAAAACTTGAATTTTATTCAATAATCATTCTCCCCCATAGCCAAAGCCTTGTAGGCTATTTATAGACCAACACCTCTG
This sequence comes from Elaeis guineensis, assembly GCF_000442705.2. Classification (NCBI taxonomy): domain Eukaryota; kingdom Viridiplantae; phylum Streptophyta; class Magnoliopsida; order Arecales; family Arecaceae; genus Elaeis; species Elaeis guineensis. The sequence goes on from NC_025994.2 coordinate 86,740,708, forward strand.
CGAATAAAAAAAAATATTTTCAATTTAAAGACTTATCTAAAAAAAAGGAAGGATGATCAAACAAGATCCTCTTAAACAGAAAAAGAAATTTTGACCAAATCTTCTCAAGCAAGAAAAGAAAGATGACAGAATAATTTTTTTTTCTAAAAAGAAGATGATAGAATAAAATCTTCCTAAATAGAAAAAGAAAGATGATAAAATCTTTTAAATATAAAAGAAAGAAAAAAATCTTTCTAAATAGAAAATTCAGCAAAATCTTCAAATCCAGATAGTGGATTCGGGTGCTGACTTGTGCCACCTTCTTTGATAGACCTGAAATTTGGATGTGGATGCAAGTTGGGCTCGGTCTGCATTATCCCTTTTCGGCTTGGAAAAATCCGACTCTGACGGATTATGGCTGATGTAATCCTCATAGAATCTGGGGCAATTTTTCTCAGCTCATGCTCGGATATCCATGTTACTTCTTCATCAGATCGGAATGCCCACTTCATCAGAAAGCTATGCGAATCACCTGATTGTGTGATAACAAGTCGATCGTCGAAAACTTGTTCAATTTCTTCTTTCTTTCTCAGAATATTAGGTATAGGCGGAAGTGGAAGTGGTGGTAGAGGTATACTTGTGGAACTGGGGCTGTTGATGGAAAGAGATTTATGATAGTAGCTAAGATCCTCAACATTGATCGTTGAGCTAAAACCAACATCAGTGGGCAAATCCAAGACATAAGCATTTAGATTTAGTCGCTTCAAGATCTTGAATGGACCCAAATTTCTCGCATATAGCTTTTTTGTGGTACCTGTGCGAAATCATTCTGGTCGAATCCTTACCATAACCATATCTCCTTTAAAATTTCCTTCACGCTGATGTTCATTTGCTTTGTTTGTATAAACCTCAGTTTTTAAAACAATTGCTTGTCTTATCTTATCATGCAAGTCTTTTATATATTGAACAAATGCTTCGGCATGCTGGCTTGATCTATAATCTATCGATAAAAGAATTAGGTCAATGGGTGTTCTAGGGTTGTAACCAGTGACAATCTCAAATGGACTCACCCCTACAGTGCGATAACCTAGTTATTGTAAGCAAATTCAGCCATAGACAAAATACTATCCCAATTTTTAATATGATCACCTACTAGACAATGCAATGAGTCACCTAGGCTTCGATTGACAACCTCGATTTGGCCATCTTTTTGTGGATGATATGACGAAGAAAATTATAATTTAGTGTTCATTAGTTTCCACATTGTTTTCCAAAAGTAACTCACAAATCACACATCTCTATCACTCACAATAGTCTTGGGTAATCCATGCAATTTTATGACCTGATCAACAAAAAGCTTTGCTATGTGAGTGGCGTCAGAAGTCTTCCTACATGCTATAAAGTATGCCATCTTAGAAAACCTATCGACTACCATTAGAATCGAATCATGACCTCGAATAGTCTTAGGAAGTCCTAAAACAAAGTCCATGCTCAAATCTTGCCATGGGGCATGAGGCATGGGCAAAAGTGTATATAAACCAGTATTCTTTCGTTTGCCTTGAGTAGTCTGACATCTACCACATTGGGCAACAACACGTGCAACATCCTGCTTAAGACTCGGCCAAAAGAAACAGTTTTCTACTAAAAGAATAGTCTTATCCCTGCCAAAATGTCCTGCTAATCCTCCAGAATGCGACTCCAAAATCACAAACTCTCTCAATGAGCCTTAGGGAATGCACAAGTGCCTACCCTTAAATAAATATCCCTCATGAATAACAAAATCAGGGTTATCATGCTGTCCATCTAGAAGATTCTTGTGAGTCTCACCAAAATCTGGACATGTTGAATAATCATCTTTGACTCGATCAAACCCTATAACTTGTGCTCTCACAGCATGCAAAGTCATAACAACACGACTAAGGGCATCAGCAGCTCTATTTTCGACTCCAGTAAGATGTGTTAAGAATATAAGTGTATTCCTCAAGAAACGCAACCCACTTGGTATGTCATAAATTCAATTTCTTTTACGACTTAAAATAACTAAGGGCTTGATAGTCCAAAAGTAAAACAAACTCCTTAGGTAACAAATAATGTCGCCAATACCGTAGGGCTTGTACAACTGCGTACAATTTCTTATCATATGTGGAGTACTTCATCTTTGCCTTATTTAGCTTTTCACTAAAATAAGCGATCGGATGACCTTCTTGACTTAGGACTCCACCTATTCCTACTCCAGATGCGTCACAAGAAACCTCAAAGATCTTCTTAAAATCAGGCAACCTCAAAATAGATGGAGTAGACATATGCTTTTTAATTTCATTAAATGCTTTATCTTCACCCTTAGTCCACTTGAATTCTCCATTTTTCATATAGTTCGTAATCGGAGCCATAATTGTACTAAAACCTAAAATGAATCTCCGATAAAAAGTGGCTAACCCATGGAAACTTCTAACTTTATGAATGTTCTGAGGTTGGGGCCACTCTTGGATTGCTTTGACCTTATTAGGATCAGCCGATACTCCATCTACAGATACCACGAAGCCTAAGAAAACAACCTTAGGTTGCATGAAGGCACACTTCTTGGTATTAATCTAAAGTTTTTCTCTCCTTAGAGTATCTAAGACTTGCCTAAGATGACTTAGGTGTTTGTCCTTGGTTTTACTATAAATCAGAATATCGTCGAAATAGACCATGAGAAACTTTTCTATGAAAGGTCGAAGTACTTGATTCATGATACGTATGAATGTACTTAGAGCATTTGTTAAATCAAATGGCATGACTAACCACTTGAATAAACCTTCTTTTGTCTTAAAGATAGTTTTCCATTCATCTCCTGGCCTAATCCTTATCTGGTGATATCCGCTTCTAAGGTCAATTTTTGTAAAAATCATTGACCTAGTCAAGGTTCGTCGTCTCGGTACCGACAGCCGTTTCGATCGATCGATGGTACAGTTCGGTACGATTCCGTACTGTACCAAATCGGTAGCGAACCGACGAAAGCATTGGATCTGAACCAAAAGAAGAAAGAGAGAGAAATAGAGAGAGAGGGAGGAAAAAAGAAAAGGAGGGAGGGGAAGGAGGGGGCGGGGCCATCAGATGTTCTCCGACTGGCCATCGTGGCCGTCGGATGGCGCAGTCTAGGCGCACGGCGCTGCGGGTGTGAAACAGAGGTGACGCCCTTGTTTCATAGTTTTTTTTAAAAAAAATCGAAACTCAAGTGAAGCCGGCAAATGGTTTGCCGATTTCACTGTTGATCTTCGTTTTAAAAAAGAGGATTACATGAACAGGGGCGACAGCTCCTATTCCACGATCGCGACGCCGTCGCATCGCTTCTGCCACCCCCTCCCCTAGCCCTGATGAAGCCCACATCCGCGATTGCGACGTCATCCGCTCCCATCTTCGGTGATCTCCCTCTTTTCTCTCTCTTTCTTGCTTGTTTTAAAGCCCTATTGGGCGAATCGATGAGCCGCGGACGCTTTCGCGGTCCTCCAGTGGCCGCAGCGGGCCACCATCGGCCTCCAACGGCTCCCGCTTCCCTCCCTCTCCTCCTCTCTCTCTTTCTCATTTTTTCTTTCTTTTCCTTCCTCCTCCGTCGGTATACCGTTTGAACCGATCGAACCGTGCCAGTTCCCCACTGGTTCGGTTCAGTACGAGGTGTACCGACCAGTTCAATACGGTACAGCGTTCAATGGATCCAGTCATCATATCAAGCATGTCGTCTAATCGAGAGATTGGAAACCTATACTTAATAGTGATCTTATTGATGGCTCGACTGTCGATACATATTCGTCAAGTTCCATCCTTAGGAGTAAAAAGTGCCAGAACTGCATAAGGACTCATACTCTCTTAATGAAACCCTTTCTAATCAAGTCATCTACTTGATGTTTCAACTCATCATGCTCCTTAGGGTTCATCCTATAGTGTGGCAAGTTTGGCAATGACGACCCAGGTACAAAATCTATTGCATGTTGAATATCTCTCATGGGTAGAAGTTCATCGGATAACTCATTTGGAGTCAAATCAGAATAGTCAGACAATAGGCTTTGAAGGTTCAAGGTCAGCTCAGTATTAAGGGAAGGCTCCTTTACCTCTCGGACAACTAGCGCGTAGACATCTCTAGAACTGGCTTCTCGACAGAATTGCTTCTAATTCAGAAAGTGAAGCGGTTTGGTCGGCTCTACCTTAGTGATGCTCAACGTGTTCTCCTTAGACATTGTTGGTCCCTTAGGTGCATTAGATTGGCTAGATGAATATTGAATCATTTTAGTTTTGTGGGGTCTCAACATAATTCTTTTCTTATCATGGGTGGTGTATGTGTTTGGACGACCATGATGTATAACATTATGGTCGTACAACCACGATCGTGCTAAAAGAATGTGTCCAACATCTATTGGGAGGACATAACACCACACTTGATCCCTATAGGTGGCAAAGTTGATTGAGACCAAACATCGCTCAGTGACAAGTATTGTAGTCTTATCTATCCAAGCAACTCTAAAGGGGCTCGGATGTGGTTTAGGGGTCAACTTCATCCGATCGAGGGCCATTTTGGCGACCACATTCATGCTGCTACCACCGTCAATGACGATCTTGCACACCTTATCCCCGCACTTAGTATAAGTGTGGAAGATAGCAGTGCGTCGCCAATCATCCTCATCCTTCTTGGTGGTAAGGATACAACAGACAATTTGCAAAGGAACAGTGTCATCGGCATCATCTACATATTTGTGCTCGTCCTCATCACTAGGAAACTCTTTAGTCTCAAGCACTACTTCCTCGAAGTCATCGTCATCATTTTTCATCATCAAGTTATACTTTTGAGGATACTTATTTGAGTAATGACTCATCCTCTCACAGTTAAAACACTTCAGTCGGGAAAGATCTGGTTTGGTTCCCTCAACTAAAGATTTTCCATTAGGGTCCATTAGGGTCTCGGTTAGGTTGATGGGAGGGCATGATGGGCTTAGTAGTATTTTGGCTCCTATCGGTCCACTTTCTAGTACTTGACTCCCTAGCTTGGTAACCGAAGCATTTGGTTGGAGGTTTGAGGTAACGCTCATACTCGATTGCAAGTTGGAATGCATCCTTAACAGTGGTGACTCGATGGGGTGAGATCTCTTTCTGGATTTCCTCACGTAGTCCTCTCCTAAATCGGGCTAAGGTCACATCCTCTTCTTCTTGGACATTATACCTAATAGAAATCTCATCGAACTTTTGCATGTCATCAGTTATGGTCATCAAACCTTGACGTAATGACAACATCTGTTCTATTTGAAGTTGTCTATGGGTTGAGGGTAAATATTTTTCACTCAATTTGGCCTTCATCTCATCCCACAACGTGATCGATGCTTGTCTAGACCTAGCCAATTGTCGCTCAACACTTATCCATTATTGTTTGGCCGTGCCTATGAGTTTCATTTTGGCGAAATAGACGCAACGGTCATCGGGCATATCGTACCAATCAAAGAATTGGTCCATGTCAGTCAGCCAATCAGTGAAAGTCTTAGAGTCAAATCTACCATCAAAGGTTGGGGCTTTAATTTTAACTTTCTTGGTAATATCGTCATCTGGTTGGAAGTTGAACCTAAAAGGGTTAGGCTGGTTTCTATCGCCTACGGCTCTAAGAGCTGTTCTAGCAGGAGTAGCATTAGGGTTCACAGTGTCATCCATGGTTTGATTAGTTTTAAGGGTGATCACATGATTTCCTATGTCATCTAAGTTAGTATTCAAAGCAGCCAATTGTTGTAAAATCTGATCCATTGCAGTGGAGTCAAAAGATATTGATACAGGATGATAAATTTTACCACTCCTAAGGATCGTGCAATAATCAGGGAAAAGAGGATAAATCAAGACAGCTCGAACTGTTCTAAGATCACCTTCAGGAACTCCAAGTTTAAAATCAACCGATCAAATTGATCAGGTAAGTGTAAGATTGGTGGGAGGCTTCCCGTGCTTTCGTAACGGACTAATTAAGTAACCACCGTTCTTCAGAACTGAGTCCCTAAACCACTTTTCTAGACACCAATTGGTTAGTCAAAATCAAATCCGATCCATCCTTTCGGTTTTCTTGTCCTATTGAGCTCGAATTCCTTAGGACTGACATGTAATTGATTTTAAATTAAAAATTTAGATCAATGCAATATGAAGAGTGATGATTTTTGAGCTAAGGAAGGATGATCAAATTTTCATTTTATCTTATTTAATTGGGTTAAGTGCCCTTAAATCAATTTGCCTCCTGCTTTGATACCAAATTTGATGCAAGACGGTCCAAAATCCTATATGTTATGCATCAATGCAGCACATAAGATGTCAAACCGATCATACTGGTTGCTATCCCTTGGATGTGGCATACAAAATTGATTGCAAAATAAGATTAAATGAGCTTTGTTTTTTGAAATTAATTTTAATAAAGAAAGAATGTTCAGCTAAAGAAAATAATATAGTAAAGAGATTAAATCAGGTAAGAAATTATACCATATGATATCCAACAAGCACGCAGTTATGCTATTATGATTAACTCAGATCAATTCGCAGTCTGTCCACAACGATCTCCTAGCTAAGCTTGTAGATGTCCACGTAGTCAATTCCTGCTCAACAATCGCAACCAAGTATCATACAGGAAGGAAAAGGACTGAATTAATTTTTGATTTTTTTTTTGGAAAAAAGTAATATGATAAATGTTTCGAGGAAAAAAAATAAAAATCAAACTATCCTATGAACCCAGCTTTTATTACCAATAGATGATATGTGTAGATCTGGATCTAGGCAGAAAAATTAGCACTATAACCTTTTTTTTTTTGTGAAGCAAAGAGAAACTAATACTTGACTTTAGGCTGAAGTTGGCCCAGATGGATGGTTGGTCGGACGTCTCGGATAGCACGTGCAAGGAGAAAGGGAAACAAGATCTTCGTCTTCAATCTCCATCTTCTTCTTATTTTGTGAAATCTCCAAACTTTCTCGAATCTCGATCAGATCTCACTAGTAGGTAATCACAACTTACAGAAAATAGAGGAGAACACAGATCTAAAGAAGAACTGAACTTTGGATCTCGCCCGAACCGGTAACACCCTGGGAAAGAAACAAAGCTCTCACTACAACTCTTAACAAAACTCGAATTTTATTCAATAATCATTTTCCCCCATAGCCAAAGCCTTGTGGCTATTTATAGATCAACCTCTGAGAATAAAAAGAAAATATTTCCAACTTAGAGACTTATCTAAAAAAAAGGGAAGATGATCAAACAAAATCCTCCTAAACAGAAAAAGAAATTTTGACCAAATCTTTCCAAGCAAGAAAAGAAAGATGATAGAATAAAATCTTTTTCTAAAAGGAAGATGATAGAATAAAATTTTTCTAAACAAAAAAAGAAAGATGATAAAATCTTTTAAATAGAAAAGGAAGATGAAAAAAATCTTTCTAAATAGAAAATTCAGCAAAATCTTCAAATCCAGATAGTGGATTCGGGTGCTGACTTGTGTCGCTTTCTTTGATAGGCCCGAAATCCGGACGTGGACGCAAGTTGGGCTCGGTCTGCATCAAACAGTTTTTTATGCATCATCTATATGCTAGTATCTATATTAATGTGATGCATAGTTGATCTGGTACACAATAGTGGGTACACCATACAATACTAGTACCGAATCGATATGCCTTTTTTTTTTTTTCTATTTTTGAAAGGGAGAGGCAGAGGAATTTGCATACCGATTATCGAGTATTGGTACGCCAAATCAGTCCTCATACCTAGCATACCAACACTGTACCAAGACTAGTACAAGGTCCGGTACTGAAATTGCAAACCATGTACTTGATGATGTTGTCAAAATGCGTCTTTGCTGCCTACTTGATGATATATTAATGAAGTATTGACTTAAGTATAAACTAAATTTATGCTACTTTATATGTATAGATACTTGAATATATTTGACATATGTTAGGTAATATATTTGGTACCTTTTGGGATTAGCATTGTGGTAAGCCTGGCCAAGAAATGGAAGCAGGATGCATAGGCTCTCAAACAAGCTTCACAGTGCTGATTTATGAATCATAACCATTTCCTACCAGCCTTATAAAGGCTAACCAAGGTTGGATTTATGAATCTTGCCGACAGTTCATTCCTCCCAAAACTACGCCTATTGCCAGCTTTCCTGAACCCTTTTATTTTTCTTTGCAGTTTAATCCATTTTATTATGCCGATCGAAATATAGAGAGTAACTCTATCTGCAACTGCCATCTACTTACTTTGTTCTTATTCCTGGCTATCTGCAAGCAGCTTGACTTTTGCTATGTTTTACCCTTTTCTCAAACTTATTATTATTAAATATACAGTTTGCCCTTAACTTGATTATAGCCACCTTCCATAATTTGGCATTGGTAAATGATATCAGTGAAGTTACTTTGAAGGAAAATTAATTTAACGAGTCTAAGATGGGAAATCGACAGATTTCTATGTAAAGCTGCCATGGTCAAATGCAAGATATTGTGAATGATGCTTGAATCTAAATTATGGAACATATATTTCGAGTTTTCCTCTGGTATCAGTTGTCATATATTAATATATGGCAATTCCAAAGGAGGTACTGTCCCATGGTTAAGTTAATCCATCTGGTCCCATCCAAGAGTAGATAAACTTTTTGATGATCTTTCACATGATTCCCTTCTATATTGAGGATTCCTTTTTCATCTAAGATGAGGAGTTTTTTTGGGCAACTTGGTCTCTCGCTTTCATCAAGCATGGATCAGCATTTCTTATCAAACATCTGCAGTATTAAGGAATTGGTACCTGTGTATTTTTTGTGCGTTAGGTATGATTCAAGTCAGGATTGTTATCGGAGTACTTGTATGCTGATGGTATGGCAAAGTAAACATATGGTACTCAAATACAATTTATTCCATAAAAAAATACTAGCTTTTTGAATCACATGGAGACCATGTTCAATTAGAGAGGCTAGACCTAATTTATAGCCGAACTATATAAATGCTAAATGGAAACCAAGTATATTCTTTCTTGTCAAGAGTGTCAGGTGCTCATACAACTTAGGAACTCCTGCTATCTCCTAAAACCGGTATGATGTTGCATCAGTCTTAACAATTATTTTTGTGTTATTTTTATTTTTGTTATATTTACATCAGGCACCAAATGATTCTGTATTGAAATGGTGACCAGGTATTTTGTCTGGAGCACAGAAGTTACACCAAACACCTCTGTCCAAATGCAAACCAACAGGATGTGACTGTCTTAGTGTGCCCACTATGTGCTAAAGGAGTTCGCTTGGTTCCAAATGAAGACCCTAATATCACATGGGAGTCTCATGTGAACTGTGACTGTGACCCATCAAACTATCAGAAAGCAACCAAAAAAAAGCGGTGTCCTGTTCCTGGCTGCAAAGAACTACTAACTTTCTCTAACACGTTAAGATGTAGAGACTGCACCAAAGAACACTGCTTGAAGCATAGATTTGGGCCTGACCACAAGTGTCCTGGACCAAAAAAACAGGATTCTGGCTTTCGGTTTGTTGGTCTGCTAAATAGGAGTCAGAAACGTGAGTCACCATCAAATAACTGTTCAAATGGTTCCTCATGGTGGGGTTCAAGCTTGCTTACTGCAGCATCAAATTTGAGGGCTTCTGCTGAAGCGGGCATGCAGAAACTGAGCGATGCAACCACCCAAGCTTTGCAAAGGGCAAAGGATGGAACTGCACCCAGCAGTAGTGGTGGTGCACTTGTGGAGCAGTGTACTCAATGTCCAGCAAGGTTCTCCACTGTGTCTGCTCTGATTGAGCATGCTGAAAAATCTCATCAGCGCAACACTCAGCCAGTTCATAGTAGGGTGATGATCGACGTGTGCCCCAAATGTAGCAGAGGATTTCGAGATCCAGTATTGTTGGTGGAGCATGTTGAGAGGGATCATGGAGGGTCTTCAACTGCTTAATAGTAAGCACAACTGTGCATTACATTTTCTCCACCCTCCAAAACAGTAGGATTTTGCTATATTACTAAATAATTAGATTTTTTATTGATATTGAAGTACCCTATCCATATTTTTCAGTCAAATGACAAATCCATTCGATCACTGAATAATTCTCTACTGATTCTTGCATATTTGTTCAACGGATTATTCCATATGTATTGCAATAATGAATAGACATATATTTTCGAAATTTTAATTACTATTTTGGATGTCTTGCGATTTTTTGCAATAGAATCAAGATTATTTTACAATATCTGAATTTTGCTTCTTGATAGGGGAGGCATTACTGATCTCTCCTCTTTTCTGAGATATGGTCCTTGTCTTCCTGATTTCTCCTCAAAGTTTGCCGGATCAAATACAGAATATACTCTAATTGTGATGTTGTAATTAGTTTTTCTGAAGATAAAGTAGGATTTCATATTTGTTTCTGCAAAGTTAGTTTTCTAGACAAACATGTGAGCACATGCACACTCACACCAGAGATGATTGTAACAATATATTTATGTTTCCTTTTTTTTTTCTAAGCGACCAGATCTCTCTGCATTGTCTTAACTTCAGTTAGATGCACTCTCTTCAACAATTACATCCGTAGTGCTGCTTTTATTTATGATATATCATTTTAACTGTGCTGATTACTCTCTTGGCTTGTTTTCAACTTCTTGCCTTATCTAATCTCATATTACACACAATTGCTTTGTGGAAATAATTCAACTACATTTTTGAGTTAATTTGCATGATGGCGCTTGTCATTGTAACTTTCTATTCCTCGTTGTTAAACAGATATCAGTGCACACCTGCAGCCTGTATGGCAAGTAGGTCTCCATAGACTGTATGAGCTCATTTACACTTATGTGCAGAGACCTTGCTTCTGTCCATGCTGTTTATTGTATTTCTTCCTTTTCATTTCTTTTTGTAGTTGGCCCTGTGTTACTGAAACTGCCGTTGCTCTGATAAGTGTGCATATGGATGAGGCTCTTGAAGCAGATTCATATTAGTTCATATTGCTGGAAGGATAATTGTTGCTTCTGCTTTGTTTACTGGAAGCAGTCTACTTTCGCTGTAGTGTGCTCAAATGCAGGCGTTCTCCAATTATATTGGAGATATTACATCAACATCCAAGTTACTTGACATTGTTGCTGTAATTCCTGTCACCAATTTGAATTAAGAAATGACTTTTTTTTCTCTCTTTTTGTTTTCAACGTTTGATTAAAAGTTGTTTTCTACTTCAACAACTCTCTACATGTGACCATGTTGATGGTTATTTATGGCGTTCAAAATTATCAATAAGATGATACCCAATCAATACGATGTCATAACAAAATGAAATTAATACATCCGAGTTGCCTTGCACGAGCACATATTTTCATCTTCCACTTCTGGCGATGCGAAATGTTAATCTCTCACCTCTCATAACCTGTTAGGCCAACGTGTGGAATTGGCCCTTTGGTTGGTGAATTGGTGCGTGGTTCTGTAAGTTGTCAGAAGTGGGTCCATTATTATTATTATGCATTTCTTGAATCGTCTAAAGGCTCGTTAGATTTACCAGGCTGGCTTACATTTGACTAGCAATCAAATTAGACTACTCGGGGCCTGAATCAAAGCATAAAGGTTTATACATTTGGGAGCCGTATTTTTATGGGTGTCCCTTTTATTATATGTGCTGAATGTGTAGTGAAAAGCTCCATTGCTGTATTCGGCGATCTCGTGGTTGTCTTTGGGGTCGAGCTTTAGGAGGCTTGTCATCCCCCATTGGTTGATGTTTGAAGACTCATTATGACTTGCTTTTACCATCTGATCAGACACACTTTCAGGAAGGAAAATAATGCAATTAGCTGAATGGCATCCTATGGACTCAACATACCGGTTCTATTGTTTGAATTTGTACCGCTTTGGTTCCTCGTCCACTTCACAACCTGATTTTGTCAGATATTTAGGACTGTATTTACACCTTACACTTTTAGTGTAGCTAGTTTCAACAAAAAAAAGGGCTCCTCTGCGAATGTAGATAAACAGATAGAAGTTCTACAGTTTTCCATAATCATTTAAGCTCTCTTGTGGATATTTTGTGTTGATAGGTGCAGAATTTTGATCCAAGTACTCGATTAAAAGCAAAGACCTCCAAAATCTTACCTTGTGTTCCCAGCCCTCGGTTTGAGGTAGAAGAGATAATTGGAAATCTATTTTTAAAAAATTACTATCTTTTGTAACCGAATACTTTCGTCCCTCCGTTGTAGTCTAGTTGGTTAGGATACTCGGCTCTCACCCGAGAGACCCGGGTTCGAGTCCCGGCAACGGAATAGGTTTTTTTGTCAAATGCACCCCGACCCTTCCTTCCCCAGTTCATGCCCAGAGAAGTGGTTGTCGCTGTGGATGAGGAGCAACTTGTGCATCTCTAGACTGATGTAGGCCTGGAACAGACAGTTTCGTTGATCATCAATATAACATACAGGAAGATTCTCTCTTTAAAACATGAAACTGCCAAGCAGTTGTTCGATGAAATGCCGTAGACAAACTGGCCGGCACGGACGACGATGATTATGGCTCTGAGGAGGCGCTGCGGCTCTTCGACGAGAGGGCAGAACGAAGGCTATGCTGGGATGATGAGGAGGAAAGAGGAGTGGGAGAGAGATTGAGATCTAACTTCTTGAACATTAAAATTTTTAGATAACACATTTAATTTTAAATGGTTTTAGTCATTAGAATCATAAAGTTTTGATGCTAACAAAGTACACTTACCAACCAATTAGTCTACATTAAAGAAAAAATTTTCTCGATGGTTCTTGAATCATGGTGATGCAAGCATCATAATACTACTTAACTGGAACTAGACACCGGCATGTGTGAGTTGGGGCTTTTCCCCAGGGTCCCACTCCTTTGCGCAACAACCAAAAAGATTATTTGAATTTTGGTTGGTAGATCCACATACATTTAAATCTGGATAAAATAGTGTGGCTAGGTCTATATTGCACCCCCCACCCCCCGGGTAAAAACTGCAACAGCTAGACCCTTGTATATGCTAGGCACTCTTATAAAAGTTTATGAACGTGCTTTTTGTTAATTATTCTAGAGGGGCTTTAGTACCATGCAAACACGACGCATTTATGCATATATGTATCCCAAAGGAAATATCCCTTGCCATCCGGCAGTAGCATGCAAAGTATCCACCCCAAATTTGTATATCAAGGTCATATAGCCTATGCTAGTGGCCCATATCCTCGATCATGCATAAATTTTATAAGATTCAAATGTCAAACACCTATGGATGTTTGGTTTATAATCAGAATCAGAATCGAAATGAAATTAGAATGGGAATCAAAATAACCATATTTCACGAAGCATTTAGTTCGTGATCGAAATTGAAATTCGGATGGAGATTTGAATCCTTAGAGGAGAGTCGAGATTAAGTTTTAGAAGAATTGGGACATTCTTGTTTTACCCTAGACTTAGAATTAGAATTGGATTCTTTCCAATTAAATGGTTAGAACGAAAGTTATCCATTCTCATTTCCATTCCAGCCCCTAGCTCCCCTCAACCAAAGATCCCAGGTATAGGTCTCTGTTGTAACCCATAGAGATATTTTGCACTAATGCACTTCTGGGTCATGGCCACCTTGGGTGAGGATAGGCTTCTCAAAGACAGCTTGGCTCATCAAAAAAAAAAAAAAGTCTTGCTTCTTAAAAAAAAAAAAAGAAGCAGTTTTTTTTCGGTGTAACACTATTTTGACTACCGTTTGGCATGCAAAATGAATATTTGAAAAAAAATAAGTTTCTTTTTAGTATACGGTAATGATTTTAACAACCACTTGCTAGACTCCAGATCGAGGTGGATGAACAGGGTCAGTCTCCTATTGATCTGGAGTTCGGTGTCTGTCCAAGAATAAGATCTCTTTGGGTGACCTAAAAAAGAATTTCATACTCATCGAAAATTCTCCGATGGGGGATCCTCCGATGATTAAATTAGTCGGAGTTTGAGAACAATGAAGAAAAGAGAACGAGAGAGAGAGAGAAAGAACCTACTCTCTTGGAGAGAAAAATTTATCTAAAATCCTCTTGTACCTCTCTTTATATAGAGAGAGACAGTTATACATTACCTCCAAATTCAATAATGGAATCAGAGAATCAATATCTACAATCGTAAGGATTATGTGTCATGGACATTAATTACATGATATTAGCTTACAAGCCCATTATTAAAGAAAACTGTCCGAAATATTAGGAGACTTGTTTGGAGCGATCCTTATTTCTATGACAGCTTGATGATCTAGAGCTTCATCTCTTGTCGTTGATACAGTCCCGACCTTAGAGTTAGCATATGTGCTAGCTCGAGGTTGGGTTGTAGCTGATGTAAAGGAATCATTTTGTTAGGACAATCTAGTTGTCCAATCTTTTATTCCAGATGTTCGAGGAAGTCCTTTGGCTTTCTTTCAAATTGTCGATATCGGATCCGAGGCGAGCATTCAGTAATATAACAAAGAAGGGAAAGTCGAGGTTGGGTGATAGATTCTCCTCATAACACTTGCCCCCACTTGAAGCCTGAAGTGACTTTGCTGTTTTGAACGAAGGAAGTAGTTGACTTCGAGACTTGACCTCAGCTTTTGGTCCAATCTTTAGATCAGGTTTTTGAATTTGTATTATTTGGCAAAAGAAACTTTGAAGCTTAATCAATGTCACTCGCAAATCCTACCACAATTATGAGGTATGGATTAGATGTCAAAGTGTCATGGCATAATGATTGGGGAAAAGAATCTTGGGCTTGTCGTGATTTGCCACATGTTGATCATCGGTAGGCTCTGTACTATACCTCATGGATCGGCCTACGTGGCTCAATCTATGGGAGGTGCGACGAAGAGTAGCACGATCTTGTATTATGAGATGGAGTGATCTTCCCTTCAGGGCTAGCTATAGGCCGATCATGGTGTTTATGAATTGATATATAGATTTGGATCTTTAGCCTGACGAAGACGTTAAGGCTTAAACAAAGAAAGTATGTGAGGATCGTGTAGACATGTATTTATCCTATATCGATTATTCGCTGGGAAGATCTTGGATACTTATACAAGACTAAGAAATCCAAATAATATCTTCCAATTAGTCTTTTTGAGTGAGATCCTGAATTGTACCAATTGTAGAGTGTTGACATCATGCTGAGGACTTGTTGCAAATAGTACCCATTCAAAAAGGTATAAGATGAACTAATAGGTTGACCATATGTAAATGGGACTAAATAGTGCTTTGTGGGGTCATAATATTTAGCTATAAGGTGGGTACAGACATATGCACTTGGTTTTGCAAAGCTAAGAATATTGAATTGGATACACGACAAAAGTTGGGTGATTGAGTATTAAACAACCAAATTTGGGGAAGCTTAAAAGTTACACCCCAAGTGTTTGCAGTGATGGAGAACTAATTGAGCTTGTGCGAGGTCTCAGCAGGGTTGGATGGAAGTTGTCAAGATTGGAATTGAAAAGGTCTTGGCTATGAAGTAAGCCTAGCTACTGTTATATTTAGAACTTGGTTTCCTTTATTGTTGTTTACCTATTGGAAAGGTTAAATGCAGTTCTATAATGAAACATTAATCTTTTGTATGTTTTCTTTTTCACCTTGTGCCTATTTTACATTATTGTTTTGATTTTTTGAGAGCTGGTGCTGGTTGGTAGAATGATTTTCATTCTATTCTTGAAGCAGGGCATCCAAGGGCTAACCATTTTAGTTTTTGTTTACATAAATGCTGTCTTGATCTTGAAACTGTTAAATTTATAAATGATGTGCACTGATTAGAGTTTTGTTGCTATTGAAGTCTGGAGTATCTTTTGTTTGAATGCCTTCTGGCACCAAGAAATCCAAGTCAGTTGGTGCCTTGGTGAGATAAAATTTTGATGTGTTAGGATTTAACACTTCGAGATTCGATCTATATTGAGCCCACAGCGAGGTCTGCGATGAAAATGGAGTCCAACGAGATCAAGATCACCCCAAACGAAGCTCGGATGGAGGAGATACGAGCTTTTGAAGCTTGCATGAGATTTGAGGTGCCGGAGGACCGGCGGCGGGCCGGCGAAGCGGTGGCGGCACGGCCGCAGGCGGCGGAGCGCGGCCCAGGCGGGGCCAACATGCGGCCCAGGCGGGCGCACGCCCAGCCCACGTGCGGGCGCACGGGGTGCGGCCTAGGCCCACACACATGGGCCGGCCCAATCCTAAGCGCTTTGCCTGGGGCCTGTATCTCGATCCACCATGGACCGGGCGATCCACAGACCCACGTGTGGACCACAAATTGATTTTTCCAACCATTTTTCGTAGTCCACGATACTATTCTATAGACCGGAGTGTGATCGGATGGCCCAGAGAGCTCCCGATTATAATCCAACAGTCCAGGCCTTCATCTAGGTTTATTTGGGCTGTGCTTGTGCTTGTGCTTGATTAGGATTGGGAATCCTAATCTAATACTTGTTTAAGCCTTTAAAAGGCTAGGAACACCTGAAACAACGTGGGGTGGCTCGATTCTTCACAAGGTTGCTCGGAAACCCAGAAAACCCAAGAAGAAGAGAGAGAGAGCCGTGTGATCGAAAAAAGAAGGAGCTTCAGGGAGGCTTTTGGACAGCGGACAGCAGTCGCTTCAGGGGTTCAGAGGGGTCTTCCAAGAAAGAGAGCTTTTGTGAGGGGAACTTCTAGTGAGAGAGAAATTGGGTGTACGAGGGTTGAGGTTGAGATCTTCTCTTATAAATTTTTTTTTCATAGTGAAGTGTGCATGTCCCGTGGAGGCAAGCCCTTTTGTGCCTGATCCACGTATTTGATTATTTTTTTTTTTGTTTCTTCTTTCTTTCTGCTGCATCACGCAGTACCGAAAAAGTCTTGAAAAGTGGTGTCCTGGCCAGATATCCACCCAACAAGTGATATCAGAGTGAGGCGATACAAGGACGCAAACTGCAGCGATGGTAAGCAAGACTGAAGATGGAGAAGACATGATCAATCAAGATGGAGATCAACAAGTTTGATGGTAAGAGCAATTTTTTCTTGTGGCAAGCAAAGATGAAGGACGTGCTCATCCCACAGGATTTGATCGATGCTCTCTTGTGCGATGAGAAGCCGACTACCATGAAGATGCGGGATTGAAAACGGCTACAGATGCAGGTGGTGAGTACCATTCGCATGTACCTAACGGATGAGGTGGTAATCCATGTGCTGAGCGAGATTTTTTCGATGGTGCTGTGGTCGAAGCTCGAAGAGTTGTACATGGTGAAGTCTCTCACCAACACTCTTTTCCTCTAAAGGCAGTCCTACCAGCTGCGGATGACTGAGGGACAGAGTGTGCAGGAGCATCTAAGCCACTTCCAGAAGATCCTCACCGACCTCTTCAGCGTTGGCGAGAATATTGAGGAAAAGATCAGGGCATTGGTTTTGCTAGCGTCGCTTCTGCATTCGTATGAGTCTTTGGTGACTGCTCTTTTAGTGGGGAAAGCACCATCAAGATGGATGAGGTCACCACAGTGATACTCCAAAATGAAGTTCTTAGGAGGGAGAACCCAGCTTCAAGCTCAGATAGCGGTAGCTCAGCTTTGGTGGCTTCTGAAGGAGTAGGAGGCGGTAGACGGAGTGATAGGAGATCGTGATGAGGACAGTCTAAGTCCAGGAGGGACTTAAGCAAAATCAGGTGTTATCGGTGTGAGGAGTTGGGGCATCTAGTCAGAGATTGTCCTCAACTCAAAAATCAGACAGTGGCTGCGGTATGACAATCGGCAACGATTCAGATAGAGATATCCTGGAGATATTTGATGAGGTACCTACTTCTTTCCAGCAGTGGATATTAGATTCTGCATGCCCCTATCATGTATGTTGCAGAGAGGAATAATTTGACTCCCTAGAGAACAGTGAGAGCACTATATATCTGACGGATGGATCAAGCTGTGCAATCAGAGGCATTGGGATGGTCAGCTGGAGGATACATGATGGTGCAATGAGGAGATTGGAGGAGGTCCGATACATATCCAATTTCAGACGAAATCTTATCTTACTTAGCAGATTGGATTTGAGAGGCTACAGGACGGTAGCTGGTGGAGGAATCCTAAGAGTGCTACGCGGCGATAGGATTGTGTTGGAGAGGAAGAAGAGGAGCAGAGGACATTATTATCTGACAGGAAGCTTGGTGCGAGGTGGAACTTTGGGAGCCAGGTGGAGTCCAGAGCGAGGTGGAGCTCTAGGTGGAGGTGGATCGGGCATGAGACAGGAGATTTGGGAGGACGAGAGGCGACGTCACAAGGTGAGATTCCTATTACCGCAGGATGATACCTCGAGTAGGTCTCAGGCCAAGAGGAGCACAGCATACAATGGAGATGGGATCGAGCGGCCTGGCTCGACTCCCATGTTTGCCTATCTATGATCAGTAGGCGATTGCCCCAGGGCATGGGGGCGAAGAGATCCAGAAGCTCTCAGAGTTAGGAGGAGGTCGAATATCGAGTCGAGATAGAGATTGTTAGGATTTGATACCTCAAGATTCGATCCATATTGAGCCCACAGCGAGGTCTGCGATGAAAAATGGAGTCCAACGAGATCAAGATCACCCCAAACGGAGCTCGGATGGAGGAGATACGAGCTTTTGAAGCTTGCACGAGATTTGAGGCGGTGGAGGACCACCGGCGGGCCGGCAGTCGCAGGCGGTGGAGCGCGGCCCAGGCGGGGCCAACGTGCGGGGCGTGCGGCCCAAGCAGGCGCGCGGCCCAGCCCATGCACTGGGCGCGCGGGGCGCAGCCTGAGCCTAGGCGCCTGGCGCGGGCGCAGCCCAGACCCACGCACGCGGGCTGGCCCAGGCCCAGGCGCTGCGCTTGGGGCCTGTACCCCGGTCCACCATGGACCGGGCGGTCCACAGACCTGCGCGTGGACCGCAGATTGGTTTTCCAGCCGTTTCTCGCGGTCTACGGTACTATTTCGTAGACCGGAGCGTGATCGGACGGCCCAGAGAGCTCCCGGTCACGATCCAATGGTCCGAGCCTTCCTCTAGGGTTATTTGGGCTGTGCTTGTGCTTGGGATTGGGAATCCTAATCTAAAACTTATTTAAGCCTTTAAAAGGCTGGGAACACCTGAAATAGCGTGGGGTGGCTCGGTTCTTCACGAGGTCGCACGGAAATCCAGAAAATCCGAGAAGAAGAGAAAGAGAGCCGCGTGATCGAAAAAAGAAAGAGCTCAGGGAGATTTTTGAACAGCAGACAGCGGTCGCTTCAGGGATTCAGGGGGGTTTTTAAGAGAGAAGTTTTTGTGAGGGAACATCTAGTGAGAGAGAAATAGGATGTACGAGGGTTGAGGGTAAAATCTCCTCTTGTAAATTTTCTTTTCATAGTGAAGTTCGCATACCCTGTGGAAGCGAGCCCTTTTGTGGCTGATCTACGTATTTGATTTTTTTGTTTTTGTTTCTTCTTTCTTTCTGCTGTATCGCGCAGTATCGAAAAAATCTTGAAAGATAGTATTCTGGCCAGACATCCACCAATATGATGTCACTAAGTTTTCAGGTGCAATAGGCTTTCAAGTATTATCAGAAGATGAAAACAATACGTAGGCATTATTCAGACCAGGAAAAGCTAGAGCAGAACTTGGTCAAACGGTTGCTGCAAGGGAGGACTTTCAGGAGGCCAGAAAATTTGCCCCAGGCTATTGTGAAAGTGCTGAGGCTGCTCGCTGAACATGGCAAAGCTGTCTATGAAAAGCAGAAAGAGATATATAAGGGGATTTTTGGACCCAGGCCGGAGCCCAAACCCAGAAGGTTGAGTTGGGTGGTTGTTTTCTGACAATGGCTTTTATCCTTGGTTTGCAGCCTATTCAAGCGCCGGCGGCCTAAAGCTGACTAAGCATTGTGTGATAAGCAGTAAGCACTCAGCACCAAATGAGACCATTAAAAAGCATTTTAATTTCTTTTGAATCCCTTAAGGATCCTGCGTTGCTTGTTCCTTTATATTTATATTGTTAGTGTTGGTGCTTGTCTTCTGTTTTGAATAAAAAAAGCTCTCTCTCTCTCTCTCTCTCCCTCCCCCCTCTTCTCCCCAGAGGTGGCCAACATGGGCGTCCCAGCGCCGGCCCAAAGTGGGCCGAGCCTGGCCGGCCTGTTCCTTCGGGCCAAACTGGGTTTGGGGTCCGCAAGCCCAGCACGAGTCCAATAAAGACTAGATCCGCTCCGTTTTGGATCTATCCAGGCCCGTAACGATAACATAATGGAACAATTTTTTTTTTAAATTTTAAACAGTAAAATTTCAAAAAAATGTCATTTTTACCCTCTCCAACAGGCATATAATGGCTATATTTGAGGGTAGGGAGGTCATTAGTAATTTATATAGCTCTTTGATAAAAAGAATTTTCAAAAGATCAATATACCCCCATCAACGGTTATAAACGATTAGTTTGTAAGGATATTTTGGGAAGCATAAAAATTTCTAACAACTATAAATAGAAGTTCATTCTCACAATTTCACCACACCAAATCCAATCCATTCTCTTAATCCTTTCTTACTCTCAATCTTTGTCTCTCTACAAACTTTCCTATTTACTTGCTTACAATCAATTTTGCTCAAGCATGCTTGAATTCTCTCGAAGTTGAAAGATCGAGCTATTAACATCGACTACCAAGCTCTCTCATCCTCTATTTTTGATGAAGAGTATATTGTTCTCAACATAATCTTTTTATTTTTACTTCTTTTTATTAGAATAAATAGATTCTTATTACGATAGCAACCCTAATATGACCCCCAATGAGGAGACAAATACTCTTGAAGAAACCACTAGTGCTCAAGTATGTAGGACTAGGAAGAGAACTAGTGAGGTATGGAGAGATTTTGATGAATCTACAAATGTCTAGGTGAACTATGGCAGTTTGCAAGAAAATGCAAAGCCGTCCTAATCGCTAGATCATCTAATGGCACTGGCCACTTAAAACGCCACATAGAACAACATAGGACACATGATGCAAGAATCCAAACCTAATTGAATTTAGCTGGGGCTAGTCTTGGTTCTTAAAAATATAGTCAAGAAATGCAACATAAAGAGCTTGCTAAATGGATAATTTATGAGGAAGAATCGTTTATAAGAGTTGAGTCAGAAAAATTAGAGTGATTTATCCAATAGAGTCTACAACCTCAATATAAACAAATTAGTAGGAAAACAACTCCTAGAGAAGAAACGAAGCAATATATTGAAATGAGAATTGAGCTTCAAAAATTATTAAAATCTTTAAATTGTAGAGTATCAATGACTTGTGATATTTAGACTGCTAATTACTAATGTACTAGTTATATTTGTTGCACTGCACATTTTATAAATGATGAATGGAACATAAATTAAAGAATTATGAGTTTTAAACTACTTGAATTTTTATGCACTGCATTTTAATTTTGAATGCTTTAATGGCAATTACAACATATTATGGCATTCAAAATAAGATATTATCTATTGTTTTTGATAATGCATCTAATAATACTACTGCTATTTCTTTACTGAAACAATCATTAAATCCAATTTTAGATTGTGGGTGTTTACATATTAGATGTGCATGCCATATATTTAACTTGTGTGTGCAAGATGGATTAGGTATTTTAAATCGCTTGATTACTCGAATTAGGAATGCCATCCGATTTATCAAGCATTCTTCTTCAAAAAAATAAGATTTCAAACAACTGTGTAACTCCCACGGTAAGACATATAAAAAATTTAAACTTGATGTTATGTATAGGTGTAATTCCACATATCTTATGTTAAGTAGTGCATTTGAATATTCTGAGTTGATAAATGCTTTTGTAAATTCTTGATTATCTTTTGAGAAACCTTTAACTTTTGAGGCTTGGCGTGTTATCAAAATTTTACAAGATTTTTTAAAAATATTTTTTAATGCAACAAATTTTTTATATATTATTCCACTTTCTATGAATTTTTGATATATATTATTCAAATTGTTGAAAATTTTTCTTTATATAGAAATGGTGAAACTTTGACCCCTCGAGTTCATGCAATGGAAGCCAAGTGGAGAGAATATTAGCCTAGGTTAAGTATTATACACTCTATTGCTACTATTTTTTATCTTAGAATTAAATTAAATGGTGTTCTTTATTTACTTGATGAATATCATGAGTATACGCTGACCGATTCAACTGGTGCTAAAGAAACAGTCAAACATTATTTGTATGCCATGTATAGTTTGTATGATGCCAGGTTTGGAGGCAGTAGAGTTGGTATAATCACATCTAGATAAGTAAGTATAAATAGCAGCAGGAAGCACAACATATTACAGCGGATAGTCCAACAGCAATGGCAATCAGATGGTAGTTCATCTTCATTGTCCCTATCATCGGAATTAAACTTCTACCTCATCAATGACATCACCGCTGCCCTCAATCCCAATCAGCTGGATAATTTTGATGTGCTGCAATGGTGAAAATCGCAGCAAAATACTTTTCTAGTGCTTGCTGCTATGGCATAAGACATCTTGACCTACCAATATCTACTATCATTTTAAAGTCTGCATTTAGCGTCAGTGGATGAGTCTTGGATAAGAAGAGAAGCAAAATGAACAAAAAATCTATAGAGATGTATGTCTGCTTTAAGGATTGGCTAGATGCGGAGAGCCGACTCCAAGATATTAGCAGATATCTAATAAGTTCCAAAGATGATGTGAATACAACCACCACCAATGAATCCACAATCTCTGTTGTCGAGACAGGATGTCAACAATTGTAATTTGTAAGCATATCAAATTTTATTTTTTAATATAAATAAAAATTATGATTTATTTTTTTAATTATTCTTTTTTGAATCTTTGCATTCTCTGTAATTTGAACAACAAGCAATTCAATTATCAATAAAAATTTTGAAGTATTTTTTCATAATCTTTTCTATATGTATATTTCAATAATATTTTTTTTTTCAATTTTTTTTAAAATCAAAGGCTAAAAAATTAAACATTAACCTTAAAAGTTAAAAATCTTATCTTTTAAAAATTTAATATTAAATAAAAAATAAAAACGGGCCTGACGAGCTTAGCATGGGCCTAGACGGACCCAGGCCGAGCTAGGTCCGGCCTTTATAAATTTGGACCTTGAGTTGGGCCTGGAAGGATATTTTACTAAACGGGCCGGTCAGGCCCGGCCCGTTTATTTCTGGCCCTCCTCATGCCTAAGCCGGGCCAGGCCGGTGGCCATGTCTATCTCTCCCTGTCAAATTACTGCTAAATAAATTGCTTTAAATGGTGGTGGGCACTCTATGATCTTCTAGAAACAATTCTGATGCTATGCCAGTCATCTACAGATGAGTGTGATGCAATCAATCCAAATACAGAAATTTGGTGCCTACGTGAACGAATGCTTCTTAAAGTTCCCACATTTCTCCCCCCTTCTAATTTTCGAGGAACAGAAAACCGGCCACATAGGGTGGTTAAAGCAGTATCTTGTTTTCCTGTCTCATTGTTTGGTTATTAGGTTTAAATTATTATGCAGCTTCTGTGTGCAACAAGAGGGAATCGATCAATGCTAATTTCTCATGATGGTTCTTGAATAACCATCAACAAAAAGTTATTCTCAGGAAAAGACTCTTTAGATGGTTGTGGAGAGTGGAAAAGGCAACTGGTGTTGCCGGTGCCTTCTTGTCCAGGTGTTGGCAGGCATCCACTAGCCCAAGCCACAAAGTATGCCTGATTGCTCCATTTATATCATCTTCTTGCACTCTCCCAACATTGCCCGGATCAAACACAAAGCAAAATCATTGCATCAACTGCAACACAAAGGTGTCTAAAATGCACTTTATAGGGAATCAAACATATGACTCTCCATAAGTGGTTCATACAAAACATTCTTGTATAACTTAATTTTATTCTAATATAAGTAAAAAGGTGACAACCCCACCTAGTTTCATTCAGAAGAAAATGGTTGTGCTATAATTTGCTGCAGCATGAATCTATCATTTACTACAATAACTGAAGAAAATCAACATTAACAAGAACAACAAAACCATGAAACCAGTTAGTCATAGCAAATATTAGAGACAAAACCAGCAATTACGGCAGGTCTAACCTTTAATTGCCAACTCTTTAGTTTGTGCTTTGAAAGAGGAAGGGGTAATGAAAAGGACGGGCAAATGAAATTGGACCAATAGGTATGGGACCACGTAAAGTCCCTTCAGTCCATTTGTGTAGCGAGATTCCTTGGCAAGATGGAGCAAAGTTTAAAGCCACGAGGGCCCTCCTTGTTTCTAAGTTGTGGGACAGCCCATGACCTCTAAAGCGAAGCCCTCTCCTTCTTGTCTCTCTAAACGGCCAATCCCCACTCGATTATTGACCCTGGACCAACAAGCCTTCTCGCTTTTGCTTTTTGAGCGTACCAAGGCAAACGAGGGAGGGCCATCCACCACTGGTCCACGAGAGCTGCCCTGCTCCAGAGTCTTAATTAAATGCTGTCGAAATATAATAACATTTGTAAAACGTTTCACTGCCTCTAATCTATACAATCTTTGTATCCCTACATGTACAAGTCAATATCACAGCATCCACATCACTGGACCAAGTTGTGCGCCCACATGGAATCCTTAGTGCAGACATAAAGCTCCTTGTTTGGTTCTAGCTTTGTGTTGAGGCTTGACATCATCTGTGATTGACTCGTCTTGGTCAAGAATTAGCTATTGAATTTTGAAGGAGTGAGAACCAGAGAACATTTCACAAAAAATTTCAGCTTTCTAGCTTATGTCAATCTTAAAAAAAAATAAATAAAAAAAAAAAATAAAGCTTTTGGAAACGGGCTTAGTAACCAAGTCATCAACTGTATTTTTCAATTTCATCCCTAAGCAACTTTAAACTCTTGTTCTACCACCTTATGGAAATGGCAAAGAACATAGCTGCTACTCTGGGTTGTATGATTAGTCTGCAAAAATTTCTAATATCTTGAGTTTGTCACATTCTAATTTTACTTATATTTCATTTATTATTTGAGTTTTGTTGCAATAATTCTTCATTTTTTTTGTTTTGGTACAAGTGGACGGTCACACCATTCTGGTGCGAAAGCAGCCCAAATAATCAAGATACAAAATATCCCATATGACTGACGGGCAGACATCCTTTGACCTCCAAACCCAATCCTCCGAATGCTCCACTACAAAGACAGCAATCAGATCTGCTATACTATTCACGTCTCGATAGATATACCGAATAGACGACATAGCAGATTGACGAAGAGAAGTCCAAATGTCACGGATCAGCGGATGGGCCTCTTGCTGCTTCGAGCCACCCTAGATTCAGGCAATCACGGTAGTAGAGTTACCCTCGATGAAGATCTTCTCCGAACAAAGCTCCCGCACAGTAGAGGTGATGCCAGCCCAAGTAGTGTGAAGCTCCACTCTTGAGACTGAGGGCTCATAAAGATAGAAATCTCTAGCTGCTAGCAGCCGAGCGTCAAGCCGCGGATGACGAAACCAGCTCCGTCTCTGCTCCCCCGATATTACCATCAAAGTTCACCTTGATACATTCCGAGGGAGAGAGCTCTCAGAAGATAAATAAGGTCCGTCGGGATGCTGCAGGAGCAGTATGGGAGTCCCAGTGGTCAGAGGTATCAAGGGGACCAATGGTAGCATTGAACAGAATGTATTTCCACAACGAGGCAATCCGCTCTCTCCAGCACCCTATGCGTAAAAACCACTTCACCATCAAAGACAAGGCAATTTCTAGAAAATCAGGTCTGATAAGCTATATAAGTTATCTGATCATCATAGAAGTGCTTCCCCTCAGCTACACTATAATGCATCATGCGCAACAATTCTTCGCTAGTGGAATGATGATGACAAGAGATGAATGAACTAAATTTACAATTTGATCTACGATAAAGGTGGAGACATTGAGAGATCTTGAGAAAAAATATTGCACGAAGATACCATACCTAATACTTGCAAATTTTTAAATTCGATCGATCTGTACCTAATCTATTATATTATATATATATATATATATATATTATATATATATATATATATATATATATATATATATATATATATATATATAGAGAGAGAGAGAGAGAGAGAGAGAGAGAGAGAGCATGTGCGCTAATAATAAGATCATCATATTAAAACATAATTCTTTCTTCCATGAATACTTGGGGACAAAAAAATTCCGCAATAAGAAATTGGTCCAGCACACGCCTTTTCGTAATGTTTGTAAATGAAAATATGTAGGACCCATTTGGCTCATTGAAAGAGGAGGAAGAAAAGTACGGCCAATAAAAAAAAAAGAAATATCTTATGTTTAATTAGAGTTTTCAAAAGAAAAAAAAAAGCTTTTTCATGAGAACAAGGATCCCACATTTCATTGAAAGGAAAAGCCCAAATGAGTTATTGGAAAATGATTTTTCCGCAAGCTAAAAAATTATTATTTTTTTTTTCAAAATGACCTTAGGTTTTTAGATAGAATAAATTAAGACCTTTCTCTTCATTAAAGATATAACAAGTATTTTATTTAATTTTTTTTAAAAAATAAAAATTTAACTAAATATAAGCTAATATGAAATGTGCTCCTTTTCTATCATCAACTAAATATGCAAAAATTACTTTTCTAGACATTATATACCTAAGCATCATCTTCCTAAAAAAAATATTCTCATGAGAAAAAATTTTTCAGTGAACCAAACAAGCCATGGGAAACACCAAATATGTTTTTTTTTTTTGGTAAAACACCAAACACATATTTACCTATAGGCAAACAAGAAGTGCGAGTAATCAAGCTAATAGCTCAAAAAATTGGCTTCCTGAGTACAAACGGAGCATGAGTGCCTTTTGGAATCTATAGCCTTATGATTCGTTTGATTGATGGGAAGTAGAGGTAGAAAGAGGCACTTATTGAAAAGTAAATAGGAGACTTTTTGTTTGGTTGGAGTTTTAAAAAAAGGGAGAGTAAAAAAAGTTCTTTCTATAAAAAATTATTTTTTATATTTCATGAGAAATAAAAATTCATAGAGGAGATAAGTTTTGACACGTCCCATAGAATGGAAAGTCATGCTATTTTTTTGTTTCTCAAAATATCCTTTAGATCTATGACTAAGATTTTATAAAATATCAATAGATGATTAAGATAAAATACTGAATAGCGATATAATATTATATTAATATTATCTTAATATTTATATGAATATAATAATACTATTATAATATTTATTATATTTTAATATTATTTTAATATTTATACTAATATAATATTTTTATTAATATTAATATAATATTATATTAATATATATTAGTATTATATTAACATAATAAATTATTATATTCTAATGTTATATTATAATATATTCATATTATATTTATTATATTAATATTATTTTTATATTTATATGAATATAATATTACTATTATAATATTTATTATATTATAATATTATTTTAATATTTATACTAGTATAATATTTTTATTAACATTAATATTATATTAGATTAATATTATATTATATTTATATCTATATTAATAAATTTATTATATTAAAATATTAATATTATATTATATAATAAATTATTATAGTCTAATGTTATATTATAATATATTAATATTATATTAATATTAATATTAATATAATATTTATATTTATATTTATATAAAATTTAGGAGCAAAAAGATATGTCTTTATATTTACTAAGAATGTAATAGATATTTTATATAATTTTTTTAAAAAAATAAATATTCAACTAAAAATAAGCTGTTCTTCATTTTTTTTTCATGATTAATTAAATATATTATAATTTTATTTTAAAAAAATAATTTTTAAAAATTTATTTTTTTTGAAAAAAAATTATAAATTAAACAAGCTTTTAGACGTAGCGTCCATGTCAAGCCTAAAGCTAGAGATATTTAAGTTCCTCGTTTCACGGGCAAAAATCTGGACATCGGAAGCAAGAAAAAGCCGACATAGGGAGCTGTCTTTCCTAACAGTGGATCCAATTGTCCGATGCCAAAGCCAGAATATAGGCGAGACTCCCGAGAAAAGGCCAGAAAAATGGCATCGACATAATTTATAGCCAACATATATCCCTTGTTTATCAAAAAAAAAAAAAAAAAGGCTTTGTTGATGATATAGTACAGTCTAATCTATCACCCAAACAACCTTTAGAATATCTTAGGAAAAGAACAATTCATAAAAATATGCTTTCTGTGATTTCAC
This sequence comes from Elaeis guineensis, assembly GCF_000442705.2. Lineage (NCBI taxonomy): Eukaryota > Viridiplantae > Streptophyta > Magnoliopsida > Arecales > Arecaceae > Elaeis > Elaeis guineensis. The sequence continues at coordinate 86,768,802 of NC_025994.2, forward strand.
TCAAATCAGGAGAACAAAATATATTCTCAGTTGCACTTATTTTGATACTAGACCTAAGACATACAGTACAATAATGATACTGTCAGCCTTTTTTTTTTTTTTTTTTACGAAATAAACAAGATTAGCATCGGAGGACCCATGCATGTTTTCATGGGAAAGATATAAGCATCTACTCTTATTATCCAAGTTTACATGAATATACATTGCCAGTATGACTCACTCTAGAATAAAAGTGGACAAAATAATTGAGGTTACTGTTCAAAAAACTTTTGGGTACATAAATGCTGGGCACTTGGGCTCATGTCATGGTTAATTCACTAATTCCGCAGCTAAATTAAGTGTTAATCCTGTTCAGATTGTCACTTTAGCATAATCTATTAATACCTTTACTATTTTTTATTAAATATTTACTTTTAATCAATGCTTTATATAAGGCATCATCTTATTCTCACTATAAATAATGACAGAACAACACATAATTTCACAGACAATTCTTAGGTCACCTACCCTATCATCCAGCTATTTACTGGTGGAAGTCAGTGATTGGTTAAGAAATACCAAGGGCACATCACCTATCTTTTGTGTACCGCACCAATCTCGGACCAAGGAATGACTAAATATGTAATTGGTGGCAGTACTCACAAAATAAACTTAATTATAAACAATTGCAGCTTGGAGTAAAGGGCGGTGTTTGCATTCTTCGGGTTCTGAAACTTAGACATGAGAATCTCGAGGAGCACAATTGTTTAGACCTCCACAAAAAGCCCAAAAAAAGACACTCATTCAGCGGGAAGTAAAATCAATTTTAAATTGAGCCTCTCCTGCACTGGTCTAAAGCATATGTGCGTTACGATATCTTGGTCAACAGTCAAAGATTATTGTACCAAAAAAAAGAAATAAATAGTCATCATAGATTACCGAGATCTGGGGATATCTCCAGCCTGGGTAACGGCCACAGACCGTGGTTGAACTATTGGAGCGATTACATTTGGCAATACGCCATTAAACCGTCCTTATTAGACAAAAAAAACAAAAAATTCTTCTGTCTGATGAGAGTCAAATAACATACTCATGGCATCAAGCACTAGAATTCTGATCTCTACTGTTCATTCCTTCCTTTTTGCATTAAAAGGGAGCTTTAGAAAACCCTCTCAATTGGTAAAAAGTTTTTGAGAAAGATTTAGTTAATTCTTTAATAGGGAAAAATGAGAGAGAGAGAGAGAGAGAGGAGGGAACGTCATGTCAGTTGCAGCAGGCCCCAATGGTGTACTGCAGCGCTGCCGCTCCACCCATGACCCAACTACTACTAATGGATGAAACGAGACTCCTGTGATGCTGCTGCAAAAAGGACTGAAGGCCTGGGTGCCACTCCTCTTTCTGGCTTCCGGTCTCCTTCAACACATCCCCATTCCTCTCTTCTCCCTCCCCTGTGTGTGCCTGCCTTGCAAAGCTTGCCCAGCCTTTTTTTCTAGTTTTAAAAGGAGCTTAAAGGAAAGGACTAGGATTTCTTTCTAGCGATCCTTCACCCGCCCACCCAGCCCAAGCTGCTGTCATTTTGTGGTTGATGTAAAGCTCTCTCTTATATGCTTTGGATTTGAGGGGGAAAAACTATGGATTCTCAAAGGGAATTTAAATCACCTCTTCCTCGAAGGTGTGGGCTTATTAGATGAGAAATGGGTCTCCACCAGAACATTTTATCTGGGGCCTTCTAAATGTATGGCTTGAAGCAGAAAGTGGAAAGAGGTTGTTTCTCTGAAGAAAGGGGGATATAGGACATCACTATATAGCAGAGAAGAGGAAGAGGAAAGGGGTACTTGCCTCTGCCAATGGCTTGTTTTTGCTGCTGCTGTTTTGGTCTTCTGATGGTTAGTCTTCTAGTTGGAAGCCAGCCAGCCACTGCCCAGCTCCAGGATCAGCCCACTATGGTGGCTCTCCAGAGAGGCTCATGGTGGCGGACTGGGAGCCCAACAGCCCAAGCTACTGCCTCTGGCGCGGCGTCACCTGCGGCGGTCCAAACCAAACGGTGGAGGCGCTCGACCTCCCCCACCGCAACCTCCGAGGTAATATCTCGCTCATCTCCGACCTCATCTCATTAAAGCGGTTGGATCTTTCCGGCAATTCTTTTCATGGATCAATTCCTTCTTCTTTTGGAAATTTACCCATGCTCGAGTTCCTCGATTTGTCGACGAACAAATTTGAGGATAGGATTCCATCATCTTTAGGCAAAATCAGAAACCTCAAATCGTTAAATCTTTCAAACAACTTACTCTCGGGGGAAATACCTGATGAGTTGAAAAAATTAGAGAGGCTGCAGGAGCTTCAGATTTCTGGGAACAATCTTAGTGGCTCCATTCCTGATTGGGTTGGCGACCTCACTGATCTGAGAGTCTTTTCGGCATATGAGAATAGTTTGGTTGGTGTAATTCCTAGAAATCTGGGCTCGGTTTCTCAGATTGAGGTGGTGAACCTCCACTCCAACATGCTCCAAGGAGTGATACCAGAGAGCATTTTCAGGTCGGGGAAGCTGCAAGTTTTGGTGCTGACTCTAAACAGATTGGATGGTAGCCTTCCCGAGTCGCTCGGGAACTGCAAAGGACTGTCGAGTCTTCGAATTGGAAACAATAGGCTCATTGGGAGCATTCCTGTGTCAATTGGCAACGTTAGTAGCCTTACATACTTTGAGGCAGACAACAACAACCTCTCCGGAGAGATCATTCCAGAGTTTGCGCAGTGCTTGAACCTCACACTATTGAACTTAGCCTTTAATGGCTTCACAGGGACCATACCTGAGAGGCTCGGGGAGCTGAAGAACCTCCAAGAGTTCATTGTGTCAGATAATAATCTCACAGGCGAGTTCCCAAAGTCTATCCTCAGATGCAGGAACCTTAGCAAGCTGGACCTGAGCTATAATCAATTCAATGGAAGCCTACCTGAAGACCTCTGCAACATGTCTAGACTGCAATACCTACTTCTGGATCACAACTCTATTAGTGGAGAGATACCTGGGGGAATTGGGAACTGTGGAAGGCTGCTCGAGCTGCAGATGGGCAGTAACTACCTGACTGGTAACATTCCACCTGAGATCGGCAAGATTAAGAATTTGCAGATAGCTCTAAATCTTAGCTTCAATCATCTCAGAGGACAATTGCCTCGGGAACTAGGAAGGCTTGACAAGCTGGTCTCCTTGGATGTCTCCAACAACCAGCTTTCTGGAGACATTCCATCGGAACTCAAAGGCATGCTGAGTTTGATAGAAGTTAATTTCTCAAACAATCAGCTCAGTGGCCAAATACCGATCTTTAGTCCATTTCAGAAGAGCCCTCGTTCAAGTTTTTCAGGAAATAAAAAACTATGTGGGGATCCATTGGAATCTAACTGTGGGGATTATTTTGGATCAGTCAATGGTACAGACCACCACAAGGTGTCCTACAAGATTGTATTAGCTGTTGTTGGTTCTGGTTTGACTGTTTTTGTGATGGTATCGGTTATTGTTGGCCTGTTTATTCTGAGAGAGAGACAAGAGATGGATGCCAAGGCTACCATGGTTGCAGGGGAAGTAGTTGCGACGACGCCTCCTCAAATAGCTGCTGGGAATGTCTTTATTGAGAGCTTGAAGCAAGCCATCGACTTCGACAGTGCTGTCAAAGCAACCTTAAAGGATTCAAATAAACTGAGCAATGGGACTTTTAGCACCATCTATAAGGCATCTATGCCATCTGGACTTGTTCTTTCTGTAAAGAAGCTGAAATCTGTGGATAGGTCAGTTGCTCACCACCAGAATAAAATGATAAGGGAGCTTGAAAGGCTTGGAAATCTTTGCCATGCCAATCTGATGAGGCCTATTGGTTATGTGATCTATGAGGATGTTGCGCTTTTGATTCACCATCACATGCCTAATGGAACACTGGCGCAACTCCTTCACAACACCACTGGCACTGCATTTGAGCCTGATTGGCCAAGAAGGCTGTCCATTGCTATTGGAGCTGCTGAAGGATTAGCTTTCCTGCACCACATTGCCATTATCCATTTGGATATATCATCTGGTAACATTTTTCTTGATGCCAATTTCAATGCTCTGATTGGGGAGATAGAGATATCCAAGCTCTTGGATCCATCAAAAGGAACTGCAAGTATCAGTGCAGTGGCTGGCTCCTTTGGTTATATTCCTCCGGGTAAACTTTTTTTCTCCTTTTTCTTTCCTCTCTTTCCATATAGCGAGCGTAAAAGAAGTGTAGTACTAACATCTTGTTCATTGTCCATCTCTTTCAACAGAATATGCATACACAATGCAAGTAACTGTGCCAGGGAATGTTTATAGCTTTGGAGTGGTGTTACTTGAGATCCTAACAACTCGATTACCGGTTGATGAGGTCTTTGGAGAAGGGATAGATCTGGTGAAATGGGTCCATAGTGCATCAGGAAGGGGTGAGACTCCAGAACAGATAATGGATGCAAGGTTAAGTACTGTTTCATTTGCTTGGAGAAAGCAAATGTTAGCAGTTTTGAAGATTGCGATGCTCTGCACTGATAACACACCAGCAAAGCGCCCTAAGATGAAGAAAGTAGTGGAGATGCTTCTTGAAGTAAGAGAAAATTAATTGTAAGATTCCTAGGAAATTCTCCAACCCTTCATTTGAGATTTATGTGATAGGTAAAAGGCTCAAAACACCTATTGTTTGGAGCTTCTGCTGTGCTTCCACTACTTGTATGTGAGGCCTTAAAATTCGGGAGGGAGAAGGGTGGGAAAAAATGCTACAACTTGTACTGTGTTTCAGTGAAAGCCGAATCAAGATTTCTGTAATTATGGTTTATGTGGGAGATTTGATGGTGGATTTGTTGTAACAAGAACATCTTGCGATGCAGTGATGCCTGTTTTCGAAGTCGTTGGATGTCAAACAAAAAATTTTGTTCCACTTAAGTTGTTTGGTGATCAATCTGAAGAGAGGATCTAGTTCCTCTACTGCATAACCATATCTATAATGAACATGACATGCTTTGAACACTGAAAAAGAAGCTAATAATCCTGTTCTGTTCTGCGTTCTGAGTTATATGGTGATCTCGTTTTCTAATTGGTAGTCACATTGAATATTTGCATCTTACTTGAACTGATTGTTTGCCAAATGTTCAAACAACAAATTTATCTTTTTTCATTGCTGTCAAAGTAACAGTCAATAGGAAGGTCCACACCGACTCGGCCTATCACTCAAACCAAATTGCTTCCTTTCTCTTGTTGGGGTGTCTGACATATATTCCTACTTGGAGAGCTGTGCCCCTAGGTACTGGTACCACAGTCAGTGGTGAGTCCTTCAGTCACCAGTCAAACGCATATTCCTGGCTTCTCCCAAAAAAAAAAAAAAAAACGCGTATTCCTGGTTCAACATGTTCATTGGATCTTCTGATTTTTCTGTTATTTATATGCCATTAAAGTTGTTAAACAAATAAGCAATGAAAAATTATACTCTTTTTATTTGTTTATGGATTTGTGAAAGATGGGCTCGGAAGCGAAGTCTTCGAATGGCTCCAGACCTCAAATACCTACCCAAAGGGTAAAGCGACAGCAAGTTGATTGGGCGCCTAAGTTTGCTGCGGATAACAGTAGCTATCGCCTGTCGTCCTCATCTCCTCAGGTTCCTGCAGCTCCTTGTGATACTTGCTCGCTGATAGCAATAGCTGTCTCCATGGTTGAGTGATATGAGCTAAAGATTTAATTTTTTTATTTTAAGAAAAGCACTTTATTATGTAAGGATTTCACGGCATACCAAAACTGCACATAAGCTACGTGATCAATCAGCTTTGAAAGTTTTAAGAATTGGATGTAAATTGACTTCCTGCTGCATATTACCCATTTTGCTTATTGCCAAGAAATCAGTGCTGACCACAATTAGATTGCATTTGATACATCACCGGATTGTGAAAAGTGGATTACCTAATAATCTAGATTATCTATAATTTGAATAGATTGTCAGTAACGTTGATTACTATATTTATACTGATAGTAATATTATATAAAATTATTAAAAATCTTGATTGATATGTTTGACATGACAATCAGATTATTGGTAATTAACATCAAATTTTTAAAATATTTTTAAATCAAATTTATTAAAAATCTCATCCAATGCATCAAATTTTTAAATTTTTAAAATAAAAAATAAAAATAAAAATATATTATAATATATAATATATTATATTATATATATAATATAATATAATATATTTATATTTTTTTTTTGGCCTTCCTTCTCCTTCCTCCGCACTCCACACCCCCGAACCCCGGCTGATCCACCCTCGGCTCCCCGATAGTCGCATCTCCGACATCGCCTTCGACCCTCCGGCTGTCCGCGCTACCCCCTGCACCATCTCCTGACCCCCCAGCGAATCTGCACCCCATACCCTTCGCAGCTGCCTCCATCATCGCCTTCACCCACCCGCACTGCCACCCGCACTCCACCACCGATCCCCCACCCCCCCCACGGCCATCCAGCACGGTGCCATCAGCGGTGACTACCGTCGCTTGATTCCCATCGAGCTCGATCATTTTCTTCCTCATATCAGATAGAAAAATAAAAAAAAAAAGAAAATGACCGCCGGCCCCTCTACGTCATGTTCTCCTTCTCTGTGCAGTGACTGAAACCATCGTTCAAAAAGATGATGGCGACTCCGACGTCAACATCTGAGCAACCGACGATGCCGGATGCAGCTCGCCGATGGCTCGATTAACCAAACAAACAAAAAAAAAAGATGGAGAGATCGTTAGATCTCGTCTTGACTGATGTTTTCCTCTTACTTCTCGATAGCCACCGACGACTGACGGTTGAAAAACGACGATGGCCAACCAATTCGCCAATTTTAAGATTGCTATCTGTCGGATTTTGTGAAAGAGGATGCTGGTTTTGACCCCCACTCTTCCCACTTCTCATTGTAAAAAAAAATCATCATATTTTTAAAAATATTTTTATTCAAAAAAAATTATAAAATTATCAAATACATGATAATCTAGATAATTATTTTTTTAATAATTTAAATTATTTTATAAAAAATAATTTAATTATTTGATAATTTAAATTATCAATCAAAAAATATATCAAACATGATAATTTGATGGATAACGGAGCACTTTTAAATTACTCTGGATAGATTGTTGGCTACTAAATGCAACTTTATAAAAGCACTCAGATAATAATTTAAAAATCATAAATATTGATATGCGTGATATCGGCTTTTGTGTCCACAAAGAGACTGACAATTCCTGCATTGCCCTTCCATGCTCAATCATCAACGCCAGAGAATGCTAGCATGCTCTATAGCATAATACATATGGTAGATCAAAGCCTCCACTGCGTGAACCAAGATGGCACCAATCAGCTAAAACCCATTAAAAAGAGCCATGATACACAGCCACATGGTTTATAAGGTATAGCATATAATTTCTCGAATATAAAGTTAGAACTTCAAAGGATTTACCACTCGCTGCAACAATTAACTTTATCACTTCTTCAAGTGCTTCAAATATAACTATAGAAGTTCTTAGGTTCCCAATAAAGGCAGCCCGACCAACACTCCGATCACACATAAAAGCCAACTAGTAGTTTACCCTTGCTGCAAATTGCACACGCCGGCGTTACCTAGCAACCACTCTAATAACCTAATGATGCACACCAGCGAGAGGATAGACCCTAACTTGATCCAAGACCGGCCCACAAAGAGACCCAGGTTCATCACGTCTAGTGTGGTAGTGGAAGCTATAGAATGTGATCCTGGTCCTGCTTGAAATCGCCATAAACTTCAAGCTTGCAGCTTTAAATCCACCCTTTCCATGGGATAGGAATGCTATTGATACTGTGCTATTGCCGGCGAACGCTTCAACCTGCATCGCACCATGGCAGCCATTCTTTGCATCACCAACCACAAAAGTGAGATTGTAGTACTTGTATTGGATGGTTCGAATGACTTGAGCTATTGCACTCTCTCTCCCAGCCACAAGCTCCACAGCAAATTGGCCGACGGGGACAGAAAAATGAGCCGAGTCTACAAATCTGACTGCCTTCAGGGATTCAATGATCCAACCAGGAAGCGGAGACGTAACATCCTCCTGCTTGGGAGGGAGGAGGACGCCAGCTGTGGAGTTCTTGAAGACATGCGGACCTTCTTCAAAGCCTCCATTCTTTACAAGGTTATCTGCAGTTCAGAGAAAACACAGCAAGTGATGACTCAAGGAGCTTAATGACGACTATATTAAATTTCTTACATGTTATTTATTGAGAGCAACCCAAGTTCTCCAGTGGAGAGAAGTAAGCGATTTCATAAAAATCCTCTTATAAACCAAAAGGAGATGGATGCCTCATTTATTGTGGATCAGGTTCTCACCAAAGAAACTGATGTCCAAACAACTCAAGCCACCAGAAGAGAGGTAGCATAATGTAGATAAAGTATGAATATGTAGATATAATATGAACATTTAGTCCAGTCTTAGCATACTCCTAACAAATTAATTCCTTGACGTGGCAGACTGCTGACTTCTTGGCCAATGCTTAGATGGCAATAGAACAACATAAACCTAAAAGAAGCCTAAGAATGAATTGTCTATAATCACGATCTACTGGCAGAATGACATACCAAGTTACATTGGAGTGTCACTGAACCAGCGGTAGCAGCAAACAGCCATGTAAAGAATTCAAAGAAAAATAATAAAAACCAAGTGGTGGTCAACAATTTTTAATATCCTGCACATATAACAATTGTTACCACCTCCTCCATTACAGAATTCAACCTTCCTTCCCTGCGCAAGTCTTAAACATCAACTGACAACAAAAACCACAAATCTATCCACTAGTTATTGAAGAAAGCTGAGCAATGGCGCCCTTGCAGAAATTCATGCAAGTATACATGAGAAAAGTCATGCATGTATATGGATTAAATTCACAAGCTAAATAATTGAGATTACAAAGTGTTACTTCATGATATTACCTCTTGTAGGCATTGGAGGTAGGAGCTCCTTAATGGCCACAGCATCCAGGAGAGGTCCGCATGCTGGGTCCTCCTGGACCCCAATGTTGTGGAAGATCACCTGCACTGTTGAATTGGTAGGCCTGAAAGCCCAAGCATAGGTATCACCGCCGGTGGAGCTGTATAGTGTCTGAATTGGGAGATCACCATAGAAAGGAGGCACTGAGACCCTCAGCACCTCATCTTGGGCACAAGTCCTCGTGGCACTGAATGTAAGGGCATAGAGGGAACTGGGCTTGACGGTAATGTTCTGAGAGATGGAGGCCTCGTTGCCAAGGCGTATGGCATGGACACCATGGGCTACGGCAAAGAACATGCCGCCAGGCTGTGGCCCACCAGACACATACTCGACGAGGCCATGGATGGTCCAGTTGGGAAGGGAATGCTTGCCAACGATGACAGTTTTGTTCAGTTTGTGCGGCTTGGGGCTCACCTCAAAGTTACCATTGGGAAGGAGCCCTAACACCAAACAGAAAGAGACAGATGTAGAGAAGAATGTGTAGACTTGATGAAGCTGAAGAGAAAAAGAAATCCAAGTATACGTAGAGAAAAGAGAGAGAAAATTGATTTAACAATCTTCCTGCTTGATGTTCCTTTATACATAAATAAATCCATATTACATGAATTTATTGCAAAACTTTTCTAAGATAGCATAGTCATGCTAAGAATCATTCATAAATAAGGAAAAAAGATCTAGAAACCACAATAATGAAGAAATTTGGGGAAAGATCAAAATGAAAATAGACCCCAGCGTGGACCCTATTATGGACATATATTTAGTCCTACATCTGTTATGCATTGAATAGATCTTGGGTAGTTATACAGGACCAAGGAAATCAAATAATTCCATCCACCTAGCCTTTTTGGATGATGGTATTACAAATGGTATCAAATTGGATCAAGCTTATAGCCGATGCAAACAAGGGCACACCGCAGCACAAGCCTATTGGGGCTGACCATGAGCTAATCATGGTGCTTGTGATTAGATTTGAATGGATTGGACCCTTAGCCTCGCAAGGATGCAAGACTAATCGGATAGAGTATGTGAGGACCAAGAAACTCAAATAATACGTTCCATCTAGCCTTTTTAGTGAGGTCCTAGGTTGTTACAATAATAATGTGATCTAGTTTCTACTGGACCCTTTGATGAGACCATGCCAAGTATCTTCAGCAAATAGATAGAAAAGCATTTTTCTACTGTTATGCAAGGAAGACTCAAGAAGAGGGACTACCAACCTAATTAAAGGGAGAACACATGTTTAATGAGTCAGAGATGAAACGTTCCCAGTGACACAGCTATATTAGACCTGGGTAACCCAGAAGCCTAGACCTTATGTCCTTTGGAAGATACCTCATTACTTCTTTTTATTTTTTTTTTGGATACTCCACCCATTTTGATGGCTAAACCACCCATTTTTCCTTTGGAACAATCGATCAAAAAATTTTCAGGGAGCAAACAAAAAAATGAAAAAGGCCGCATACATCAAAATGCATGTAGAAGCAAATCTGAGAAATACAAGTAAACCTCCCTGGAACAGATCAATGAACCCAAGCTAATGGTGCAAATGTGGGACTTGCAAAGCATTTTTGAAAAAAATAAATTACAGCTTTTCTACCTAAACACTTGTACCCTCTATGGAAACAGGGGAAACTAATGACAAGAAATAGAAGCTTCTCCCAAAAAATTAGACACAAAAGCTACATAACAATAAACAAACAAGTATCACCTAAAAGAGTAAAACATAAAACCAAATGCAAAAGAATACAATACAAAGACCTCTTTCTCTTTCAAGTTTATTCTTTGGAGTCATGTAGAACTTATAAAAGCACGGAATGAAGGAAGCCCACATAGTGGACTCCGCGCATTACTCGCAGAAAAACAAAAAAAAGGGAACCTATTTAGTTCAATACCATCAAGATCTTGTTGAGCTCCAAGGCCATGGACGCAGAAGGGGAGGCAGAGTAGCAGCAGAGGTATCACACCCATTTTCTACTGCGAGAGCAAAGGAAGCCGATGCTGAGATCCTGAGTCAAAAAAGAGCAGGGAGCTACATTTATTTCAAAGCTGAAGTTAAGATGTTCCTCCAGAACCTACAGCTCCAGGATATGGTTTTCTTTGTTCCTTCCGGAATTTGGAAATTGGACTCCAGTTTCGACACTTAGATGGTTGATCCTGAGGTACATGTGAACCGGACTCTTGCTCCACTCCGTGGGAAAAATAAAAAAGGTTGCAGCAATCACGTTCGTTCCGGCGGTGGGGCTGTCGGGATGCTGCAGACTGCAGTGCTCATCGAGAACCGTTTCCACGCTTTGCACCCAAAAAAAAAAAAAGATGCCATAAATGATGGCAGCGTATTCACGGGTCCCATGGATGACCACAAAATGTGACCATCCAAGTCGTGGCATCTCACCCCCTCCAAAGGTCCAAGGTTATTGGTGAGGCTCGCAGCACAAGACTGGGGCCCGGGATTCGGAGTGACCATAAGATGGCTTCTTGGCTGTTCCAGAATGAGTTTTAGAAAAATAATCTGAAGGGGAAAAAATATTCCGGAAGACAAGATCACCGTCCATGATAGATTGAGAACTGAGATTGTGCATCCGCTGATTCCGCTTCCTTTCCTTCCATGCCGGAGTTGATAGTGTGTGGCCTGGGCTGGTAGTTCGAGCTCGGTCGTTCTGGTCTTCAATTAAGCTTTGCTTGCATGTGGGGCCAGATCTGAGCCTTGACGATAATCTGTGATTAATGCAGACGTTCTTATGCGTGCAACTTCCCGCTGCTATTTGCCAACAAAAATGGGGTATCATCACGTTTTCTACGATTCATTTTAGCTATGTGATTCATGCGTGGTGATATGATAAAACCCATGTCAATAAATTCTCAAACTCATTCTCACGTCCTCACCAGAACCTGGGAGGTTAGGGATCTTGGTTCAGGGCTGTCTACGGGCCTTTTTGATCATTTTTTTTTTCTTAAAAATGACGCCGTCGGTCATATATAATTCAAGATAGTGTCAATACGATTTCAAGATGGCTAAATTAAACCATTTGATGTGATCTTACCCAAAAAAAATTGATGCGATGCCTTTTTTTTTTTGGATGTGGTGCGCTTAATGGCTCCAATAGGTGGCAGATATTCTGCTGCTCCAAATAATCTTATGGAAAAATCATGTTAACATATCACGTGCTTTACGATGAGAGTCCTCGTGAGGTAAGCTAGTGTTTTGATGCACGAAATGTGCAATGCGAGGAAGTTTAGGCGATTAGATTTTTCCAGCAGGTTAGGTAAGATTACGGTATATTTGGTGCCGTCCACACAAAAGAATTCTGGATCGGAATCTCTCTTACAAAGGGATGCTGGGTAGATGAAGCATGTGAGTTAGTGCCGTACTGATGCTTTTCCCGATATCTTCCACGGACTGATGCTATACATAAAAGACTCCAAGAGAGTTGGGTGAGACCCTGCACTGGAAATGGTATCTCTGCGCTGCATGAGCAGGGTTCTCGTACAATATGCCTGCAGTGCTTGTTTGGCCATTACCCATTTGTCTGATTTTAAGAGAATTTGATTTTGAATTTGGTGTACATTGGACTCGCTCTAACACACACATTCTCTCTCTCGTGCAGCAACAAAAAGGTTTCATTACCACAACAGTTCACATAAAAAGTTGCACTACATTGCAAGAGGTATTAAAATCTGACCTTGGTTAGCATGTTGATTAATGAAGCCTAGCATTATGATAATTAGAGATTTGTGATCCAGTTGAGTTGAGGACCTTGAGGTCTTATGCCGTGTACTGCACATCCAATCATCAACTTCTACCTAGGACTGGTGGAATAGTCTAAAAGCAGGGAATAAAATGGAGTTGTAAGTTGTAAAACTTTTTCCCACACTCTAATTGGCCTGGTTGAAGGTTGGCCTTGTTGGATCTATATATAGTCAATCAAAATACCTAAGATGAAACTGGTAGGCGTAAAAGTCATCCACCGACGAAATCTTAATTGGCTCCACCTCCATTCCCAATTCAAGAGACACCAACAAGTCCACATGGTTGTGGGTCACGTTATCAACAACAGCCATGAACCGGATGGTAGAGATATATTTCTAAAGTTATGGCTATGTTAAATGGGTGGCCAATGAACGCTATGTAGGCGGTACGTAAACCCATGTATCCACGCTGAAAGAGGAAAAGCATCGTAAGCCAAGAGCAGCGGGAGTAAGGGTCTTTGGGCAGCGGATAAGGCACCGCTCATCTCTCCCAAATGGAACCGGTGCACGTAAAAATGGGCCACCATCTTGACCACCGAAATGATCGAAAAATTATTGGTTGGATTAGATCCACCACTGTGTGGATGAATCAATCCAGAAGCAACACACTTGAACATGTATGGTGTTGCAGGAGCTGCTCCATCTTTTTCCTTTTAATTGCCTCCCGAAGAAATTATATTCTGCTATATCAACTCAGTGCTATATCGAATCAATAATATACCATCATGTGAATATATTGGCAATCTCAGTATTGGAAAAAAGGGAAATAGACGAGCTCATTTCCTTGAGTCGAAATCTTGCATCATCCTCATCAAGCTCTACTAGAGTTACAATCTACAGCATTACATCCTCGATTGTCATTCCCCAGCCTTTGTTAACGTTGTTGATCTCTCATTCACCATCGAGACAAATCCATTCTTCTTTTTTTTTTTTGAAGGAAAAGCTAGCGGCAATCATATCCACTCATTGCCGAGATGGATTCCTGATCATCATGTTCGAGAGGGGAGGTCGAGGGTAATTTGCTCCATTACTTCTTCTTTTCGATCCTAAATATGTGGGGAACCAGCAGCTCATCCACCGCACGAACGTGAACTGTGAGAGGGAGAGCATCAATGGACACCGGAGAACAATGGCTGAGGGTGCGGTGCCTAGATCATCAATAGTTTTTCTTCTTGTCCTACTCTACTGGGAGAGAAACATATGGCAGGAAAGAATGAGCCTAGTATGAAGGATATAATTTCTCCCCCATGGGTAAGAGAAGTTCCTAGATGGATAAGATCTGTTGACCGGACCAATAGTCACTCACCACCCCATCCCCGCTAGTATTTAATGAGAATTCATTTTCCTATCCACCGTGCACGTACGTGTCCCGGGCACTGTTCCGCCTTAGTCTTTAAACTTTTCAAGGGTAGATTTCCCTACAAAAAAAAAAAAAAAAAAAAAAAAAACAAGGGTAGAATTTATCCTCTTATCCTCCGTACACGCGTGGCGGGATTTGGCGCGATCTATGGGTCCGGGTCCATCTAATAATTTCCCCCATGAGTAATGTCCCACCGGGCCCAGAACTGAGATCAAAATAAAAGCACTGCACGCTGGCACGCCAGTTGGGACACGGCTTTTCAACATCTGGTTGGCGACTGGGCTCCCAAGCATTTTAATCTTCTTTTTATTTAAAAAAAAGGAAATAACTGGGGAAAAAAGATAGCCGCTTAATTTTCCAGCTTAGGCAGCAACTTATTTTATACTCTGTCCTTTTTTTCTTAAAGAAAAGACTATTTTTTGAGATGACCCAAGCTATAATTCAGACAACTTTAAAAAAAATGGCCCGGATGGTTGATTCTTATAACGGCTCTGATGTCATCGTTGAGTTAGATAATATAGTGTGTGTCTACACATATATACATATATATATATATATATATATATATAGACACACACGTACATATGTGTCTATATATATATATATATATATATATATATATATATATATATATATATATATATATATATATATATATGTATGTATGTATATATATGTATACATTGTTGGGAAGGTAAGATAGATAATTTTTTTTGATGTAAATAAGGAAGGCAATTTGAAAGGTTTCCTGGAATCTTTCCGGTTCAGTTGTGAGCGGAAGAGGTTCCAAATCATGCTCTTGTCAACTAGCAAAATGTTACAAAACATGCGCAATGAATACGATTGATCTAGGGGATCTAATTAGCTATTAGAGATTCTAAAATGGCACAAAATTGTTAGAGTGCTCTATCCGGCATCTATCTTATCACGTAAGAATAATTTCTAGATTACAGCTAGGGTAACAAATTTTTTTATGGTATCAAAAAATAATTCCATGACATGTAGCATAGGAAGATTAACATGATTCATGGGATAAGTGGTGCTTGGGAATTTAGGATGATGCACCTCTCCGCTTGTTGAACATGACGGTATTTTATCTCCTTTAGTAGTATATACTATAGAAAAAATGGTCATTAACGACGCTATTAATGGTCATTAACGATGCTTTAAAGCGTCGCTATTTCGCTTTACGACGCTTCGAAAAGCGTCGGCAAAGCGTCGCCTATGTAAGAGTGGAGACGAATAGTACCGACGCTTTTTAAAAGCGTCGTTATTTTTTAACGACGCTTTAAAGCGTCGTAAAGATTAACATTAACGACGCTTTAAAGCGTCGTTAAACTTGTCTTAACGACGTTTATAAGCGTCGTTAAATATATTTTTAACAACGCTTTAAAGCGTCGCAAAAGGTAATTTTAACGGCGCTTTTTAGCGTCGTTAATGACTCCACGTCATAAACTCTCCCAAGACGCTTTTGGAAGCGTCGGCTTTTTGTCTTTAACGATGCTTATAAGCGTCGTTAAAATAATTTTAACGACGCTTATAAGCGTCGTTAAAGGTTTTAAGAGAAAAAAAAAATACAGGTATTATCTACAAAAAAAAAAAAGAATATATATATTCCTGTACGAAATTATATCAATTATTCGAACATAATTAACCTGTACAATCACCACATTCATATTCACACCTGTACAATCATCACCACCATTCACATCAAAAGCAAACTTAAATAGAAAATTTAACCAAACCAAAAGATAATATTTTATATAAATAAAAATAAAGTACTAATCGTCCATTACAATCAAGAGTAATATAAATAAATATAAAAATATAATAAAAATAAAATAATATCAATCTGCAGGCGGATGGTCGTCGTTGTCTCCACGTGACATGCCGCTATCTCGACGGGTGCCTGATGTGCCAGGAGCCTACAAGAAATATCAAAAGCATGATTTGCATATCTATAAATAAAAATATATAAATCATTAAATTAATACAAAAATATATATTTAATATTATGTGTTTACCTGAGATGAACCATACATCTCTAATAAAGATGTAAGGCGATCAATCTGTCCCCTCATGGCCTGCATCTCGGCACGGCTCTGTCGCATCTCCTCCATCTCAGCGGCACGACTCTGTCTAATCTCTTGTATTTCCGCCTCGAGTCTGCGAACGCGTGAATCCTGAGCATCTGCTGCAGCATGCTGCGTATATCTACTAACCTCAGATAACTGAGTGGGGGTGACTCCTACTCCATAACCCCTCACTCGGCCGTAGCGCTCTGGTCCCATCAACTCTGTGAACACCTCGGCCTCGATACGGCTCTGCTGCGTAGATGCTGCAGACTCGTCGTCACGCTCCGCAATGAGAGATGTAGCCCTCTCCTGTATTTTTTTTGAAAACAAGAGTTATACATTAATAGCTAACAAAATTAAATTTAAATCATTGCAAAAAATATAATATTAATAATGCCGTACATATAAATCTCTCGACTCATCTCGAACAAAAGTACCATCCTGATGAGTATGAGTCATCCGGTAAAACTCCACTTGTCCGGGTTCCCTCCCATGCTCATCCTCCTACACAAATAATTTCAATTTTAAGCAAACAATTATAATAATTTAAAAAAATATATGAGTATCATGATACAGACATGGTCCACGATACATAATGATATTAGTTATATAAATATTTTAACATAAAAATTAAAAGTTAATTATGAAAGTTTAAGGAACATACAAACTCCTGTCGGAGTCGTGCATAACTCTTCGACCCCGATGTATGAGGAACAGACTGAGCTGCTCGTGCAGCTCTACCAATAGCAGAATAAGTCTGTAAAATAAAGTAAAGAACTTGTTATATATATAATATATAATAAAAATCAATATTTTTATAAAATATTTAAGAAAAAAAGATAATAAACAGATAATATACCTGTGCCCTCTCGGAGAACCAATAATGAACCAACTCCATCCACTGATGAGGGGGTACATCAGGAGGACAATTCCTAGCAACCTCCTCCTCTGTCATACCCTGTCTCATATAGTCCTTCTTCAATTGTGATCTATATTCTTTCCATTTGCGGTTGAGAGACTTCATTACAAAATCATGAGTGGATGGAGGGAGAACAAACTTGCTCTATAAAAAAAAAAGTTAAATGAAATAAATTATATAAATGATTAACAATTAATATACAGTATGAACATCAATTCATTACCTCTATAACTCGGAGGAGCTCAACTTTGTATGTTGGAAGCATGTCATTCCATTTTGCATAGCCCAACGGACATAGCTGAGGCCTCCGAGCAACAGTCCCCAAAAATGAAGTCAATAAGCAGGCAGCTTTCTTAATTGGCTGACCTAGCTGATTGCACTCCATAACAATCCTCTCGCCCTCACGCATCTGCCACACATCTCGTACTACTGTGGGTCCGCGTTTGGGGCGTACTCTCCCGGATCCGTCTGCAAAAAATACATAAAAGTAACTATATCATAAATATACATAAAATGAAATAAAAAAAAATTACATGAAAGACAATATATACCCTGCACGTGTATCTCATCATCTGGCTGATGAACAGGAGGATCGTGTTGTGCTGATGATGAAGGACAGGGCTCAGAATGCTGTGCAGCTGAACTGGCCTCAGGCTGCTATACTGAAGAAGACGTACCGGTCTCTGTCTGTGAAAACTGGAACTGCACACCAGCATATCGTCCCCTGCGACGCATGATGTCACCTAGCATTTATATAAATAAAAGGTAGAATCAATTAATATATGGAGTAAAATAACACAATAATTAATGCAAAATATATACATCATAAATAATTATTACCAGTAACAATCAAGCAGTAGTGTTTTCTTCGAATTCTGTTCTAACCAACGTCGTCGTAGCATTTAAATCATCAGCTGGCACAAAATTGTAGGGCATACATTGTGTATAAGTGTCATCGTCATCATCCTCCACTTGGTTTCCCATATCATATAAGTCTCTAGGTTTTGTTTTGATGACAGTAAACCAATCTTTATCTTTTGCGTCTTGTACATAAAATACTTGACGAGCTTGAGATGAAAAAATGAATGGATCATCCTTCAATAACACACCAGTGTGTATCAACCTTAAAAAATTTACAAGTGTAAATCCATTTGCATCTTGTTTCAAACCCCTTGGTGAGTTTATGTCTATCCAATCACATCTAAACAGTACTACTTTAAATTTTCCATAATAATCCAACTCATAGATATCTTTAAGTGCACCATAATAGGATTTTCCATCCGCTTCCACCATAACACCGCTATTCTGTGTTTTTCTAAATTTCTCCCGTTCTCTAGTATGAAATTTAAAGCCATTAATTATGAAACCTTTATATCTATTCACAATCTTGTTAGGTCCTCGAGCAAGAGCTATTAGTTCATCTGAATTATTTGTCTCCATCATCTTTGATACCTTACAAAAAATGATATGACGAAGTGCAGTTGAGTTATCTGATATTAAATATGTATCAAAAATTAATATATCCCATAATTAAATATAAATCACACCTGATTCGAAAGCCACATAGGGAATAACTCGACCAACCATCGCTGTTCAATCCTTGCATTAGGACGAATGTTATGATTGGCTCGTCTCTGATAAATTAAAAATTCACTGCATAAAATATAAATATATCATTTAGAACATTATATCTAATATAAAATTTAAATTTTGATGTCATTCCTTAAATATACTAACCTGCGATGGTCAGATATTATGTCACTATGAAGTAACACATAACGATGTGCTTGTGCTAAGAATTTTTGATCAAGTACAATACTTTCACCTCTTCCCAAGAATTTTCCAGCAGTTAAGAACTTATACAGTTCTGCATTCTCCACAAAGTCATTATGCCGTTGAGGTCGACTAAAAATAGTCTCTACACCTTGAAGATATCTTGAACAAAATGTCAAACATTCATCCGCAATATATGCTTCAGCAATTGAGCCTTCGGGATAGGCTCTATTTCGCACATAATCTTTAAGACGCACAAGATACCTTTCAGAATTAAATATTTATTAAAATATCAGTATGTTGTTGTTTCTAATAAAATTATCAAAAGATTTAAGGTTTGTAATAATACCTCTCAATAGGATACATCCATCTATAATGTACCGGTCCACCAACTTTAACTTCTGAAGCTAGGTGAATGAGCAGATGTACCATAATAGTAAAAAATTCAGGAGGAAAAATCTTTTCCATCTGGCAAAGTGTAATTGCAATATCGGATTCTAACTGATCAAGTTCCCGAGGATCAATAACTTTGGAACATAACGCCTTAAAGAATGACGATAATCGAAGTACAATTGTAACAACTTGTTTCGACAATGACGATCTTAAAGCTATTGGAAAAATATCTTGCATCAATATGTGACCATCATGACTTTTAAGATTTGAAAGTTTTCGATCCTTTAGATGCACACATCGTGAAATATTTGATGCATATCCATCGGATACTTTGATACTTTTCAAAACTCCCAAAAAATTATCTTTTTCTCGAGCAGACATTGTGTAACATGCAGGAGGCACATAAATTCTATCATTAGCAAGCATTTTAGGATGAAGTTCCTGTCGGATACCCATTTCTTTTAAATCAAGACGTGCCTTCATGTTATCTTTGCTCTTTCCATCAAGGTTTAAAAATGTTCCAAGTAAATTATCGCAAACATTCTTCTCTATATGCATGACATCAAGATTGTGCCGAATAAGATTATGTTTTCAATAAGGTAAGTCAAAAAAGATACTTCATTTTTTCCATAAATGTTTACTTGGCTGTTGTGTAGATGCTATCTGTGTGTCTTCCTCATTTTCATCCTCGAAATAATTGTCTGGATCTTGAAACACCTCTGCATCTATAGTACTGATACTGACTTCCTCTGGTAACCCTTCGTGCACTGAGCTTTCAACATCATCCCTTCCTCTTTTTTTAGAGGACTTTGAGTGCTTACCATAGCTGTAATTCATGCCATCCATTTGTCTATGAACATCAGTTCCAGAAGGTGGAATAGGGGCACATCCCAATTCTATAGTACCATCAAACAAATCTTTCTGAAATCGAAATGGATGATTTGCTTCCAACCATCGACGATGTCCCATGTAACAAAATTTACCTCCATGTTTTAACCAAATTGAATGTGTTGAATCTCCACAACAAGGACATGCGACCCGTCCCTTTGTACTCCAGCCAGATAAATTGGCATATGCTGGAAAATCATTAATAGTCCATAACAAAGCTGCCCATAGTTTAAATGTTTGGCCGTTGGAAGCATCAAATGCATCAACACCCTCCCACAACTGTTTCAATTCCTCTATCAAAGGCTGTAGAAAAATATCAATATCATTGCCTGGACCCTTATCTCTTGGAATAACCATTGACAAGATAAGTGATGATTGTTTCATGCACATCCATGGTGGCAAATTGTAAGATATCAAAATGACTGACCAAGTGCTGTAGGTAGAACTCAGGGTCCGAAATGGATTGAAGCCATCAGAAGCTAAGCCAAACCTAACACTGCGAACATCAGAGGCAAAATCAGGATGCCTATCATCAAATGCTTTCCATTGAAGACTATCTGCTGGATGTCTCAACATTCCATCCTTTGTACGTCCTTCATGATGCCATCTCATTGATGAAGCTGTTTTTGATGATGCATAAATCCTTTTCAATCTAGGTATAAGAGGAAAGTAACGCAATACCTTGACCGGTTTCTTTTTACTCCACGTTGCATCCAATTCATTCAGTACATCATCTCGATCTTCTTTTTGTGTTATCCATCTTGAAGATCCACATACATTGCATGACTCTTGATTAGCGTTTTCACCCCGATATAACATACAATCTTTCGGACAACTATGAATCTTTTCGTATCCAAGATCCAATTCTTTTACTACTTTCTTGGCTTCATAATACGATGGTGGTAAACGAGTGCTTTCTGGAAATGCATCCTTTAATAACTTGAGCAGCATGGTAAAACTCTTTCCAGACCATCCATTCAAATATTTTATATGAAATAAATGTACAAGAAAGAAATCTTAGAAAATTTTGTACAACCCGGATATAATTCTTCGTCTGCATCTTTCATTAAGGTGTGATAACGAGCTGTCTCATCATTAGATGTATGTATGGGCTCCTCAACATGCATACGTTCCGTATACGTACATCCATCAAACATCCCAACTGTTTCTTGTATACTACTGGATTCTCCTAAATTTTGAACATCAAATCCAAAAGCATCTGTGATCAAACCCCTTATATCATCATCTCTTGCAGAATTATCTTCTAGGCTAGTGGATCCAAAATGAGTGAGGGTTGGTTACATGATGATGGCAACATAGATTCTCCATGAAAAATTCAGTCGGTATAACCTCTTAAAAAACCATTCCATACCAAATGTTCTTCAACATTTTGTGGATCTAAAGAAGAACTATTTACACATTTCCGACATGGACATAAAATCTTTCCATTCAAACTACTTTTCTCCATACCAAATTTAATGAAGTCATGAACTCCATCTAAATATTCTTTACTATTCCTTGGTTTATTTATCCAACTTTTGTCCATTGTAGGATAAAACTGACCGAACTTGCAATTTATCTAAAAATAAAAAAAAATTATACAATCTATATTAATGCAATGAGTAAAAAATATCAGTCATTTCATAAAATCCAAAAAAATAACAGCTAGATAAAGTTTACATAGTAAATGCTTGCTATCTTCAACTAATAGATAAAGAAGGTCCTATCCCATTCAGAAAATGCATTAATTCTATAGGTCAATTACAAAAATCAAATGATATGCAACAAGAGCCGAAAAAAATTTCGACAGCATTTCCTCTTAGTTCTTCCGTATAGAAAGAACAAAAGGAAAATACCATCCGAAATTTATTCCGAACTCTCAGCATACCATACTGGACAATCAATTGATCAATGTACATAATTCTTTTATCCGTACAAAAATAAATAAATATACGGATACAATAGAATATGTACATTAATCAAAAGACGGGTCTACATTTCTATGGAATGCAATTTTTTTTAAAATTAATTCATAATTAACATTGCCTGGCATTAAATTCACAACCATCACAAAAACACCCATGAAAATCTACTTAGCATGCATTTAAAAATTATTGCTAGCCATTTCTGTGATAAAAAGTTGCAACTAATACTACAATTTAATGAGAGATTATCAACCAACTTGAATATTTCACAATGATATAGAAAACTATGCACCATGTGCTCATAATCTCCATATAACAGAAAAGATATTTAACTTTTCAATCACAACAAAATGAAGTCTAATCTGATAAATGGAAAGCTTGATATCTCGCTAGCATTAGGCTAAGAGCCACAAGGAAAAAAAAACAAGTGTCATTTGATTGGACTGATCAGTAGTATGTGAACATTAGACCATACAAATCAAACAAAGCCACTTTCAACCATAAATACATGTCAAATAAGGACATACAAACTAGATTTGGGTAGTCACATCCTTTGTAGTTTACCTTAGATATTATTAGTATTTTTTGGTACAAACCTTGAATACCGTTTGATCACTCATATTTTATTGTATTATGATATTCCTTGCATAACCTAATAGAAACTACTATTTATACTTTTCACAAAAGGGAACCTAGTGTTGGAAGTGAAAAGGAAAGTAGTTTAAATTACTTTATTGTGCTAGGTAGTTATCTGTAATTTTTAGTTTCATCATGAGTGCATGACATGTATAAGGCTTGTGGTTTTGTTTTCTTCTCCTGTTACTCTATTCTTTTTAATTTGTTAAAATTGTCACCCTTAATGACTAGACTTACCATTTTCTATTAGATATGCTTACTGTTTTTATGTGTTGTTACAATCAATGTCTGGTGATCGAACCAAATGATACTTGAGCTTGCACAGGTCTGTCTTGATTTGTGTATTGCAGTTTTAGTAATCAAGCTTATGTTGTGTCTGTCATTTTCTTGTGTCTCCATATTTGGCTATTCCACTGAGACTTTGCCATGGTCAATTTGCTTCTCCTTATCTTCATCAATATGTCTGCCATGATAATTTTGAATCTTTTATATTTTTTAGGTGAAGATCGGTCTTCGTGTTCTTACAAGACCCCTAGCGGACCAGCTACCAACAATCTATCGAACTCTGGGAGAGAACTATAATGAGAGGGTTCTGCCTTCAATTATTCATGAAACTTTGAAGGCTGTGGTAGCACAGTACAATGCCAGCCAGCTGATAACACAAAGAGAGGTGTTCTCCAGCAAAAATCTTTGAGATATTATTGCCCATATTCTTATGTCTTGCATTGTACTTCAGAAAATAAGCATGAAACTCATGGATAGAAATTGATGTATGTGATTGTGTTGCAGAGTGTAAGTAGGGAGATACGGAAGATATTGACAGAGAGGCCCGAAACTTCAATATTGCGCTGGATGATGTGTCCATTACGAGCCTGAGTTTCGGGAAGGAATTTACTCATGTAATTGAAGCTAAACATGTGGCTGCACAAGAAGCTGAGCGTGCCAAGTTCGTTGTTGAAAAAGCAGAGCAAGACAAAAGAAGTGCTATTATCAGAGCACAGGTCAGTAAAATTACACATTTATTCAAATGGTTCCTTAAGAGTTCTTATAAGAATGAACCATGGTCATGCTGGCATGTTTACCTCGCGTGCACATGATTGCATCAAGATGGTCATCCATGCAATACAAAGCTCTCTGCCCTGCCCCACAACCCATCAATAGGTCACTTATGGTTTGGTCAAAAGGTCCTATTTATCGTGTCCCATGATGGGCGTGCATGGTCATTTTAGACAATTTGCCCTATTTATCGTGTCCCTATTTACTAGTTTGCCCTTCTCTAACTGTTGTGGCAAATTTGGATGGCTTGCTGTTTTGCAGGCAACCATTGCAGCCCGTTAGAGACCTTTCTCAATGCATGTAAATGGGCAAACTTTGAGCCTCCAATTCTTCTAAACTTGACACTTCTGTTTTCTGTTGTTTTTTCAGTACTGTCATTATCTTTTTCTCTTTTTGGTTCTCTTCAGGTTTATGCTTCTAACCATTCCTATTCATCCTCTCTTATACTCTGTTCTCCTTGACCGTGCAGGACTAGTAATATGTTACATTATTTCCTTGCAAGACTAGATTTTTCGTGCATTTTTATGTTATTTTAGTTTTAGTTTTTAAATTCAGAGTCCCGGTTAAGAATATTTTGTGCTTTTTCTTTTTATTTTTTTGCTCCCTTGGCCCCCGTTGTGCATAGCTTGAGGTGCATCCAAGAAACAGTCCCTGAACATGCATGGTTCATCCAGGATCTTCCTTGTCTCTATCAATGTGGTTGTGGAGTAGGGTTTTTGAAAATGGCTGCGGCTTCTCCGAGCCACCGCCCACCTACCCTCCGACAACCCACCTCCTCCTATGGCCCGCGATTTCTCCACGGCACCAACCCCCCACCTACTCGCCCCCCCCTCACATTACCAAGAACTCAAAAGCTTAAATGACGAAGAGAAAAAGGGAGGAGAAGGACCAACCTCGGAGGACGGCGGCGGAGAGGTACTCGAGGACGGCGGCGAGGAAGACCGGAGTGCCGGCGCTCACGCGGTCCGCGCACTTGCCCTTCTTGAGGAAGCGGGAGATCCTCCCGACGGAGAAAATAAGCCCCGCCTTGCTGCTCCTCGACTTCTCCTTCTTTGAAGGCAACGAGAACGGCGGACGGCGGCTGCGCTACCGGTGGCAGAGATGGGGTCGGCCGTCGGCGGAGGAAAGGATCGATGGAAAGCAGAGGCGGCGGGAGATAGATTAGGGCACGGGAGATCGGGGGTATTAAACGAACCTAACGACGCTTTTTAGCGTCGTTAAATTACTGTACAAAAGCGTCGGCATTTTCTTTATTTAACGACGCTTTTGCTAAAAGCGTCGGCGTTGACCTTGAATAGTTTTACGACGCTTTTAAGCGTCGTTAAACGACGACGCTTTTTAAAAGCGTCGGCAGGTCAGCGCAACTTGCCGACGCTTTCCAAAAGCGTCGGCAAAAAAATGTCGCTATTTCCCCTTTTTGTTGTAGCGATAGTTGCACTTAAAAGGGCTACAAGAATGATACGCATGCATAACGTAAAGAAAGATATTAAAAATATAAATATAATTTTGTACAATAAAATAATAAATAATTATTTTTATATAGAATAAAAAATAAACTATATCTGACATGTCTTTAATAACCAATAATCATTGCATGATATTAATTGATGTTTTAATCCTTCCAATTATTTCAATCACCATAGTACCAATCGAAAAAAAAAAATCACATGTCAAATTTAAATAGAGATCGGCAAAAAATAATTAAAAAAAGTTCCTATCTTATAAAATAATTAATATGAATTTTTATGTTCTCTAAAATGATTAAAAATTTTTTGTCTGACTAATATATATTTTTTGAGCATTCTCTCGCATGTTAATTGGACTTGATAAAAAATAATGAAGAAGAGTTTTTGTGTTTCATAAAATAATTTATAAGAGATTTGGCATTTTTTAAAATAATTAAAAAAATTATATTGGGAAAAATATTTTTTAAAATAATTAAGAAGTAGGCTTTCTAAAATAATTCATTTACTCTAAGAAATTTCTGGATAAAGGCTTCAAATATTATTTCACATAATTTTTTCTTAAGATAATAAGAAGATTGTGGTGCATGGTCACATTTCAAATGGCTTGAGAATCTGTGCAGAGACTTTAAATGAATATCTCCAAATATTTCTTAATATATCAATGCTTTCATGCCCAAATTAATTTTTTTCTAAAATAATTTCTACATGAGGATTATAAATGGATGCCTTGCTATTAATGAATTTTTCTAAAATAATGTTAGATATCTCTAAATATATTCTAATATGTTTAGATAACTTTAATATGCAGTGCATAGTGATATTCTAATGGTTTCTAATACGTAGGGTTCCAAATAGATGGATTCAAATATTATCTAAAGTTTCTATATCTTTAAAATAATTTATTTGTTACCTAAATAGGGATCAACAAAAATTAAAGGATAAATTACAAAAATCCTCCTAAAAATAGGTTAAAATTGCAGGAACATCTAGTATTTTTCAAAACTTATGATTACACCCTTAAAATTTTAGTCAATCCTACGGTCTAACCCATACCATTAGACAATCCGTTAATATTAATTTGGATCCATTTACTAAGTCATTATAATTTTTTGAAATGACCAAAATAGCTTCAAATAAAAGATTAAAAAATAATAGGCTGGAGGTGTGATGGAGTCGCTGGCCTTTTTACCGATCCGAGAGGCGGGAAGGAGGTGGGCATCGATGACGAGCTCTTCGTTATTAACATCAGTGTTGGCGAGGACCATTTCGACTCCACTGGCATCACACACCAAAACCTTCTTTCCGCCTTCTTTATCATATTGAACACTCTAACCATTGAGAACAAAGACCCTTGCCGCCTTTGCCACCCCCTCATCGCCTTCACTGACCGTTGTGAGGCCCCGCTCAGTACCACTGTCTTCAACGTCCTTGTCGCTGCCTTCTTTCACCCACACCGCCACAACTTGTACAAAATTGATTGAAGAAAAAAAATCTAATCGGAACCTAAGAAACCCCTCTGATGTCTCTCAAGTGCTCTTCTTCAATGGAAAGAAGAAGCGAAAAGGAAGAAAAAAATAAATTGAAAAAAAAAAAAAGAATCTATGTGGAACAAGATCTTACCTTTTATTTTTTTTGATATTTCTTCTGTTTTGATTGATTTTTTTGATTCTTTCTCTGGCTTTTCTTCAGTTTTTTCTCAAGATTTTATTTTTTTTCCACAGCATCCCCACCTCCCAGATCGAAGACCCCTGCCATGAGCCTCCCGACCTACCCCACCGTCGGCATTGTTGTTGCCCCTACTGTTGCTCCAGCTCCTTCCTCTCCGCCTCTTCCCTCTCCATCTCCTCCTCCACAATTGGACAGTCATGGAAGAGGAGCGAAGCGGAGAGGAAGCGGGAGAGGGCGGTGGCAGAGGCAGAAATGGAGGGCAGCGACAGAGAGGATGATGTTTTTTTTAAGATTTAAGAGAAAAGCATGCAGGACCGCTGCCTCTATTGCTATCCGGCTCTCTATTACAAAATGATTGTATCCAGACCACTGTCTACGGCAACTTGCTCGGCCTCTTTGCCGCACACTTCATGGCCCTACTCATCTCCCTCTACCACCTCGACGTCGTCAAGCCCCTCTTCCCCATCGCTCCTCCCATGCAGCCGCCTCCACCGCATCTTTGATAGCCCTGTTCGCCTTGACTCCATAGCCATCTTCCAACAATCCATCGGCTACGAAGTCGGCTACTTTTGGACCATGTCCATCTCTCAGGGCTTTGCGGTCCAGCTAGTGGGGGTTCGAGGGGAGCATGGCAAATGAGCCACCATAAAGATAGTTATGGAGCCCATCGTCGAGGAGGAGGATGTATCGGAGTCACGGTCGTAGAGGATGGAGCGGGCATTTAGCGAGGATCTCCACTAACGAACAAACCCTATTCTTGGATTTGGTAAGGACAAATCCTGAGAGAATCAAATAGAAACATAAGTGGGAAAAGAGAGAAGAAGATGGTGAAGAGGTATTCAGATTTATTTTTTTTTAATTTATTAGGGATAACAATTTGATCATTTCATATTTCTAAGATAGTTTGATAACACCATTATATTTCAGGGGGATAAGTATGGGTTTTGAAAATTAATGGATGTAATTGTAATAAACCTAAAATTTAGGAGGATTTTTGTTATTTACTCAAAATAAAATAAGAAGAATTTATATATTTGCTAAAATAATCAATAAGAGATTTTTATATTTTCTAAAATAATTAAAAATTTTTTGTATGGGAGAAAATATTTACTAAAATAATTAAGAAGCAGGCTTTCTAAAATAATTCTTTTTTTCTAAATAGATGGCTTCAAATAATATTTTCTCATATTTTTTAAATAATTAAACAGATTTTAGTATTCAGTGATATTTCTAATAGCTTCAGATATTCAAAGACTTTGCATCGGGAATCTAAATGGACGGCTCCAAATATTCACTTAAATTTCATATTTATCTAAAATAATTTTATGCAAAGGGATAAATAATGTTTCTTAAATAATTTCTAAGTGAAGATTATAAATGGACTTCTTTTTATCATTGCGCCTTCCTAAAATAATTTTTAATTAGCAAACTTAGTTAATTTTAATGGGCGGCCATGGTATATAATAACATGTTAATTATAACTCCTGATAAGCTCCGAGTAGTTTGCCAAAAACAGGAAACCAAATATCACAAAATCCGAAAATGGTGCACTCCATCTACAAAGGCCCGCTTATCACAGGGCTCCTACTGGGGACTGACTCAGGCACTAAACCTTGAGGCTTTGGTTTGTGGGCACCATGGATGCTAAGAAGAAACAAGCTTTTTCTCTGGTAATGCTGCTGCTGCTGCTAATCATGATCTCTGGTATGACACTCAGAAGTTCTTCTAAAGTTTGTAAATAATCCTCTCTCTTTTTTTGTGATTTTTTTTTCTTTCTTTTAGAACATTGTGGTTGTTATAGAGCAATACCCGGAATTGAACTAGAAAGTAAAGTTTTCGGTCGCCAACTAGATTAGCTAACAACTATTGGCAACGTATATGCAAAATAGATCACTAACTACAAGTACACAAGGGACCCAATAATGTTTGCGAAAACCTTACAAGCTACATAATTTCATATTTTACAAGGAATTCATTTTCATTTTGTTTTGATGTGCCGTTATATTTGTGTAAAAAATTCATCTATTCTTTACATATTTTGTAGGCTTCCAAGTGGGATGTGAAGATGATGTGATGATAACGGCCAATATAAACGAGTAGAATAGGAAAGAGTGATGTAAAGTACAAGAGTGACCGGACATCCAACAATAAAGACCCCAAGTATTAGTTTGTAATGGCTTCTGATGCAAGGATCTATTTGATTGGAGATAATTTAATATAAAAAAAATAAATTTAATATTTATAATATTTAATATTAAAAAATAAATAAAAAATGATAAAATAAATAATAACTCTTATGTTTATTTTTTTCTAAAAAAATAAAATAAATACTACTAGAAAGATGATATTTATTTTTTATGCTATATTATGAGTGAAGATAATATAAAAATATAATTTTTTGATGCAAATATCCTCACATATATTATACTAATTTTATGATATAATTAATATTAATTATATTAATATACATTATATTGATGTTTTATATATATATATATATATATATATATATTAATTACATTAATACATTGATCAATAATAATATTATTAATAATATATTTATTAATAAATACTAATGATCAACAAAAAAATTAATAAATATTTATTGATCAGTGTGGACAGGATCCAGATTTTGAGGCACAACCAAAAGGTAAAGGAATGTATTACCACCTTTATTTTTCAAATTATCAAGATATTTTTTTTGTAAAGAAAAGGTTCCTATAATCAAGAGTTCTTACGGTCCACCACAGAGAGCCAAAAGGCAAAAATAGACAAAACATGGAACATGGACAAATATAAATATAGCTTTGAGGACCAGATGCATGGCATTTGAAAAGAAAAGTTTGCTGAACGGTCTTATTCAAAGTGAAAAAAGCAAGCCGTTATCATTTTGGAGCACCTCTTTAGTCAGAAACGTTATGTTTGAAAATCCTAAATACAAAGATTTTCGTTGTTGGGGCTAAACTTTGAGCATTGGCCAACTTAGATTGTCATTTTTGCTTGTAGATTTTTTTTCTAATTGACAAGAAGTTTGGTCTGCTGTTGAAGAATTCTTTCTATTCATAAAAAATGTAGAGGCTTTCTACGTCTCTGTGGCCAAAATGCGGTTCATGTGCCAAGGAAAGAAAGAGGCGACATGGCAAAGCAAATCACATGGACTCTACGGTAATTTTTTATTCCTGAGAGACTTTGTATCAATAATATAAGGCATACAGACCTGTGTATCACTGACTATTTTATCAATGCAATCTTGTCTCATACGTACAAAACCGCTTATTTATAAGCATATATTAAGATGTAGAAATATTTAAGGATTTGTTTGGATGAATGGGCTAAAAATTTCATTTGATTTATGGATTGAGCTGGTACAACTAATTAGATAATAGAATAACATATTGGATTAGTTTTATATAAGCATATAGGAATGGTTTTTTGGATGGCTGATTTGTATCATGGCTCTAACGTCAACATTAAGTTAGATAGCAAGGAAGATAATATGAATGACAAATTCTACTTCCAATTTATTTTGTTTTATCCGGTTCCCATTCCTATGAAAACCGAAGAATTCTTTTTTTTAGTTTTTTTTTTTTTGATAATCATTTTCAGGGATTGTATAATGTCAGGGCTGAGCAACTACCCCTCTTTTATTTTACCTTAGGTTCCATGTACTAAAATGCAATGTGGAGCATATAATTGGGAAAGTAACATCTGAACCCTACACACCATAGTATGGTAAAAGCAACATCTGGCCAGATATATTAGACCTGAAAAGCACCCTACACACCATGGTATGGTAAAAGTAAAGCGAGTGGCTAGTAAACAAAATAATATCAGTCAAGTTAAAGTTAAAACTGCTACATGATTTGTAAGGCATCTAAAAATATTAAATCTATAAATCGAAAAAGATATACATGCCCATGCACAGGAAGCAACATATGTACTACACTCCACGCATGACTAAGACAAAAGTAAAGAGCCAAAGCTTTATTGAAGTCAATGCCATCAGGACACTGAGCTACAAGACAATTAGCTCAAGAAGAAAGCAGAGAAGCAGCGAAGATACTGTAGCCAAAGTAGAAGAATCCTATGCTGAAAGCCTGGGCCCGGGGAGGATACGAAGCTCCATTTATCCTAAGCGAAATTCTTTATGTACCGCTGACGGTTTAGAAAATTTAATATGAAACGCATCATCTTATCTTACATAATTATTAATTTTTAATATATATTTAATATTTATAAATATATATATTTTTTAAAAATTTTATATAATAAAAATATTTTTATTTTTTAAAAAAATTATAATATTTTATATCTATATTATGATATCCTGTATCTAAAAAATTATAATTTTTATTCACTGAATATCATAATTTTTTTCGAAAAATATGAACATTTTCAACGTTCAAAATTTTCAAATGAAAAAATAAAATTGCAGGTATTAAATGCGCATTGAAAAGTAGTTAGACAAAAATATTTTTTTTATATTATGCTATCTTAGACCATATTATGGTATCCTGACCATATTATGTCATAGGATATTATAATTTTTTTTAAAAAAATAAAAATATTTTCATCATATAAAATTTTTAAACGAAAAAATCAATCTGCAGATATTAAATATGCGTTGAAAAATGATGACTACGTAGGTTAATCAGACAAGATGGTGTGCTCTATATAAAAATTTTTACACCACCTGCGATGCACAAAAAATTTCTCTTTATCTTAGTTACGATGTTCCTTTTTTTTTTTTTTTTCTCGTTATAAAAATACTGGTAACCTTGAAGCCCGGTAAGAAAGAGGAGGATATCTCTCCACTCTGATGGATATATAAAATAATAAAATAAAAAGAAAAGGTGACAGCAATAACCGACTAGTTAATAATTTTTAGTATTTTGAAAAAAAAATTAATTTTCTTGAAGGATGTGCTGCACATTATTAGATGGTTCAAGGTACCCGTGATAAAATCATTTTAATCAATAATTTTTTTAAATTAAGCCATAGTTTCAGAAAAAAATTTTAAAATAATAAATGAAGGTTTGAAGTAATAAAGATATAATCTGGAGAATAAGATGACCGACTAATGCAATTTAAGAGGATCCACTAATTTTGTTTTAGTCCCTAACCTGAGATCAACATGCTATGATGGATTATTACTCATTATATTAGGCTTGGCTTGAAGTGAGGATAAATACACACTAGCATTTTAATTAGTTGGGCTTTGTAGCATAATTTGATCACAAGTTTCCAGGCTATGCCATTATGATAATATGTAATTACCCAAACTATGTTTTATGAAATGGAATGAACATCACATGGCTGGTTATTTATTCTATCATTTGCATTGAATATTATCATGCAGTCAGTGATCACATATTTGCGATCATTATTTGAGGTATGCAACAAAACAGGGTTTTGTAAATTCTTGTTGTCACTGCACTCACATCTCAACAAATTTTATATGACAAAAGACCTACCTCTTAATGTGGTTTACCTAGGCCTAATATGGTCTTATGAAAGAAATTTATCGAATTATCTTTTTTTTGGTTAAAATTGGATTTTATTTATGCGACTCTAGAGAAAATACATCCGTGCGAATCTCAAAATAAAATATGAGAAGGAATGTCCACTAATGTAGTCCATAAGACAGTCCGATGAGTTAATTCTGATACCATCAAAACCATCACGGCTTAAACGTTTGGCTTCTTAACTAACCCTTGACGGGTGCTTCAAATATTCTTTAGGAATGCTATTTATAAGATTCATAGGGAGTTATTTTAAGACATCACGTGATTCGATGACAAGAATCCTGAAACAGAGGGAGGGCGGGCAAAAGCAGACATTGATGGCGCCCACATTGATAAGTTGGCCCGCTAGACCTTGTTACGAAAAACCACGGATCTGGATGCAGATGATTCGTACAAGAGCTGTCCAACTCTTGCACCTCACAAATACAAAGAAAGTCTTGGGCCATGCTTTAATTAATAAACAATTGCTTGATCCCAACTCAAGTTCAGGCTATAGTTTATTATCTGAACTAAAATGAAATACATATTGAAAATTGGTGGAGCAAATAGCTATGTGCAAAGCAATTAATGAAAGCGTTGTGTTAAGAACAATAATAATCTCCCGTACTAGAGAAATTGTGAGCCATTGGAAGTCCTTTCCTCAAGATTCAATGTCCCAAATGACAGGTCTACGTGGACTTTCCACTAGATATTTGGTTTATAAAACCGGTCATGCTCGCAGACAAGGATACGACTCCAAGATACCTGGACAAGTGGTGGTCAACGAGTATTTGCTCGGTAAAAAGTCTTCATCAACCTCCCGATGGTCAACAAGTATTTGCTCAGGATCCTTTCCTCAGTATTTGCTATTGCAAATCCTTTTCTCAAAATACAATATCCGAAATGGTAAGTCTGCTTGGACAAGTGAAGGATTCCGATTGTATTTTGGAACGGTCAATAAGTACTTGTGCAGGAGATTTGAAAAAAAATTTCATCAATTTTCTCTACGATCGTACTTACAAGCACAGAATTTCGATTATATAATATTTTCAAATATTTTTTGTATGAGAGATGGAAATACATCTCAAGACACTGCCGCATATGCTTCTGAATTTTCAATTTTGATTTACTATCTTCTACAAGTCAAATTTCTTCACGACGGTCCACAATTAATCCTTCTACACGAGTAATGAAGTCCAATCTTCACCAGACTATCGTGGAAATTTATGCTTAAAATCATGGGACTATTGCTCTTGGTTCAATTATTGGAAGCCTCATCCTTGTTTTATTATTTGGAGCAAAATTTGTGCTGCTGCTCCTCTTATTTAGCATCAATTTCAGTGGCAAATTGGATCTGGCCAATCCATTAATATTCTATCGGATCCTTAGCTATCTAATATTGCTATCAATGCTTGGCCAACTTTCATAAACATTGATAAGCTGGGCTCTTTTTAGAGGATTTCAGATTTTCTTGCACGGGTTGTACTTGGAACAAAGCTCTTTTAGCAGAATTGTTTCCTGCTGAAATGATGAACCAGATTACATGCATTTCTAGTGTATGGCCTTTGGTCTGATCAACTTACTTGGTTCCATAGCAACTCTGCATCTCCCTCTTTGCAGGATTTTTTATCCCCTGATTCATCCCCCACATTCTGACAATTCCACTTTTGATTGTACCTGGGTCTAGAGGCTTTAAGTACCTGCAAGGGTGAGAACATTCTGGCGAAAACTTGTCTAGGAGAGATTACCTTGCAGAAGAGAATTGGTAAGCAGAGGGGTTCAATCTACTACTGAATTGCATTGTGATTTACGTCAAATAGAGGAGGATTGTGCTCATGCTATTCTTAACTACCCCATTGCTAAGGCTTGTTGGAGATTGATGAGTAGTAGATGTGGTCTTGGTTTTTACCCTGATACTTTACATGGATTATTTGATTTTATGGTAAAAGCTAAAGCTGATGAGGGTCTGAAAACCTTGATAGCTTATGTTCCTTGGCTTCTTTGGAATGCGCACAATCAAAGAGTTTTTCAAAGCAATACGAGTTCATCTTTCCAAATTATCATAATTGCATGTGCCATGTTCTCTTTTGTAGCTGAAACCATGCAGCAACCCTCCTTTGATGCTCAGTTAAGGCACTGGAGCAGCTCTTCATACCCTCTTTATAATTACCCTAAGAGTGTCTTGGTGGCTTGGCTGTCCCCACCCTTGGGAGCTTTGAAGGTTAACTTTGATGCCTCTGTTACTTCAGAAAAGTGTGCTGCTGGTTTTATAATAAGAGATCATTATGGTAGACTGATTAATGTAGGTGGAAAAAGTTTCTAGCTCTCTTCAGTCCCTTATGCTGAGCTAGTGGCTGCTTGGCTAGGCCTCTATACTGCTGTTATTGAACTACAAAATGTATTTGGTTGGAAGGGGATTCTTCTGTGGTCATTAAATGGATCTCAAACTCTAAAATAATTGGGCATACCCTATCCCCTCTCCTACAGGAGATTATGCAGTGGAAGAAATCCATTAGGCTCTTTTCTTCTCACACTTTCAAGAAGGCTAATCAGGCTGCAGATTATTTGGCAAATTGTGCTCTCAAAGGGGATATTCAAAGTGAGCAGCAGCTTAATTCTAGTCCCCAGCTTGCCAGTATTCTGCAGGCTGACTGTAGATCAGCTGCTTTCATGAGAAAAAATAATGGAGCAAATACTTAAGCATATAAATTTCTCTCTGAGTATTTTATGCTGAGCCAATTTATTCGTCTGTTCGGAATTATGTGCAGTGGCTATTGTCTTGAATCTCAGGTACTCAGATTATGAATTTTATTCTCAGGCACAGTTTTTGGGAGAATATAGCATCGGTAATGCTTTGGCTATGGTCATCACTCTTAAATCTTAATTGGTTACAGAGCATAATGGGTTTATCCTTGTGAGCCTGTTCTCTGCCCAGAGCTGGACTTCTAGATTACACTGCCTCCTAACAATTATTACTCTACTCTTGTAACCAATATTTTCAGGCTAATGCTTACAAATATACTAAGCTATCACCATGTATCTTCCATGAGAAGTTATGTTTCAGGCCAGTTGGACGGATCTTGAAGAATATGATGCATTTTCACCTGCACTACGGAACTTG
The DNA here is from genome assembly GCF_000442705.2 of Elaeis guineensis. Taxonomy (NCBI): domain Eukaryota; kingdom Viridiplantae; phylum Streptophyta; class Magnoliopsida; order Arecales; family Arecaceae; genus Elaeis; species Elaeis guineensis. The sequence continues at coordinate 86,804,358 of NC_025994.2, forward strand.
CTACTTTCTTCTCTTAACGCTTCCGTCAGGCAATCTTTTCCAAGGCTCCGCTTTCAACATGGTGGTTAGCCTACTTTTGGCAACTATTAATGCATCTCATGGTCTATCCCTTGCTCTATCTGTTAAGAGTTGTATCTATGTTATGGTTTGGGATGTAATCATAACTCCTCCCTTAATCCTTTCGTGTATCCTATTCCAAATTTTGTAAACAGTTTTGAGTATCTATTAATGAATAGCCTTTGGCTCCTCTGTTTTACCCAAAAAAAAAGCGTGGGACTATTTTGAAATAGTTAACCTCATTAGTTGGGCCATCCTCACTATTCCAAAAATGCTAGTGCATTGGGAAATATAACTTATTATTTAGTATTTCTCTTGAAAAATATTTCTTTATTTTGGTAAAAATATAACATTTCTTTCTTTGAACGTCAACTATTGCATTTTCTAGCTCATAGAATACTAAATTCGAATAACTAGTGAGTACCATCATGAAGTAGAATTTTAACCAAGTCCGCCTTATTTCAACATGTAGAAATCCTATCTTCCTTGATCTATAATATACTTTCTCCTTTGCAGTGCCTTGATAAGAGGTCAACAAGTTTTTGCTCAGTAAATGGATATTCTAGCACTATTTTACCTTTTTCGTACAAATCTCCTAACATGAACATGTAATAACATTGATACTTTCTAGAAATCATCTTCTACATATACATATTTAAAAAAAGGTAATACACAATATTATAAAACCTATCTTACTATTTTAATATAGTAAGTTATTGACATACTCATAACTATAAAATCAAACTTATATAATTTCCTCCTTTTTGTGGTGATATACTAATCATCAACATGAATTGCAATTGTAGTGCTAAACCACAATAAATATGATAATTTCTAAATATAAAGTTGATTGAAAATATCAATGTAGCAAAAAGAAAGCTAAGTTAATAATTAAACATTTTTATAAATAACTAGAGTTCACATTTCTAATAATAAAAAATAATTTTATAAATTTATGTCTCAAATTTCTTAATGATTAAATTAAAATAAACCAAGCCAAGGCTTGTCCCCGGAAAATTCATATCAAGAGAAATTCTCTTAATAAAAGTATTGAATTTTCTCACTCGTATCTAAAGAAAAGTTGGATCGGTTTTTCTGCATGACTATTCTCTTTTAGGAATATCTTTTCACAAAGCATTGCACAAAGAAACTAAACATGAACGGTCATCAACAAATCAAAATCAAAATAAATAAATAAATAAAGTATATTACATAAAATTATAATCTCTACATAAACAAATAATATTATCTCTTAAGAAAATGCATGGTATTTATGTATGCAAAAATGAAATATAAATATTTCTACTCAATAATTGCTGGAAGATCCATGTTCACTGTAAAACAAAAGAATTGGTATAAATTACACTTGTCTAAAGTTATCAATAAAAAATATGTTAGAAAAACATCATCATCTCTGATAGATACATGCGATGAAGAATATACAACACATCCAATATAATCAATTGGGAGAACACTAACATTTTCCACCTCTCATAATTGTAGCCATAAAGTCAATCTAACCTTTCTATTTCAATAATAAGATTTTTTATCAGAGCTGAGTCAATAAAAAATATTTATTATTTTTAAAATGTTGGAAAATTAGCCGAAGAAGTAGCGTAGAAATAGAGATAAATATAAAAGGGAATGAGAGGAGTTTTTTTTTGTTTTTGGGTAACTTGAATGAGAGAAGTTTAAAAAAAAAAGGTTATAGACAATTTTGATGCCAACGAAATCGCTGTCTCGAAGACATTAACTTTCCCTAAATAAAAGGCCGCAAGCACGTGCTCGCTTCCAAATGGGTTCTCCAAAAAAAAAAAAAAAAAAAAATCAAAAGCTGTGGCTATCTATAAATAATTATTTTTATTATCTATAAATTTTTTATATTTTTTTTAAATTTATCAAAATTAATTTAGATGGCAGTGTGAGAATGATGGAGATGATATGAATTATATTATCTGGAGTTCGGATGTCATATTATTGGCTGTGGAGGGGCTCATCTTTTTTTGAATCTTCCACCTCAGGAGTGAAGTTTCATGTCGCTTGAATTTATATTATCTGTATCCGACAAAAATTACAAATAGAGTAAATTTTTATTGAGGATGACTTCATCATAATTATCAATTAGATCCGGGATGAAACGAGATGGTTGGAAGCTCATTTACTTCTTCACGATATCTAGAGTTTTTTTGTTCATCCCAATATTTATTTGATATATTTTTTGAAAGATAAATAATATGATAAATTGAATTACATTTTTTGTTATTGAATATATTAAAGATTGGACTTAACATTATGACGGTATTTACTCATTTTATAAAATATTTTAATTTTTCAATTTTTTTAGATTGTATAAATATTAAAATGATATGGCTGTTCATTCATATTAAAAAATTAAAAAATAATTATTTTAAAAAATAAAAATAAATTTAAAGATAAAAATTATTTAAATTAAAATAAAAAAAACAAGAAAATGGCATCCACCCAAGCCGATCTTTGGGAACTTCCAAACGGACGGAAACTCTGCAGCCATTTAATCATGAAGTTTTTTTTTTTTTTTGGTAAAGGAATCACGAAGTACTTCAACAACGAGAGCAAAGCAAGAGCCAGGTGGCAAACAGCGACCACAATAAATAAAACGGAGCACTGCCGTACATATTTGTAAAGATTCGATTCCCTTTGATGTGCCGCTGCGCCAGTTTTCCGTACCCAGATTATTAAAGCAGATTGGAAGAGGGGAAGAAAAGGCCATAAGCAGAGCTGGAAAAGAACGAACGAACGAACGAACGAAAGGCATCCCTACAGGGGTGGAATTGGAGCCATTTGCACGTGATAGTGGGCTACCACTCGGTTGATATCGAGAACCATTTAAGTTTGGAGAAATTCTTCATGCACCGCGGGCGAGGCAGAAAATCGGACGTCAAACGTATTTTTTTATGTGATTCATCCGTATAATTATTATTTTAAATATATTTAATATTTATAATTTAAATTTTTTATTTAAAATTTTATATAATAAAAATATTATTATTATTAAAAAAATTATGATATCCTGTGACATATTATAACTTTCTACACGTAAGATATCATAATTCAGAAAATTATGACACCATACGATATATTATGATATCTTACGTTAGATTATGGCCTCTTCATATGGGATGCTCATGATGTTATAATATGATCAAAGATATCATAATATATTAAAATTATTTTTGTCCAACTATTTTTCAATACGTATTTACTGTCTGTAGTTTCACTTTTTTGTTTGAAAATATTGAATGATGAAAATATCTCTATTCTTTGAAAAAAATTATGACATCCTGTGGTATATTATGACATTCTGCATAAAAATTATGACTTATTACATGCAAAAAATCATGATATAGACATGAGGTGTCATAATTTTTTTCAAAGAGCGAAGATATTTTCATTATTCAAAATTTTTAAATAAAAAAATAGACCTTCATGTATTAAATATATGTTGAAAAATAATAATTATGTGGATTAATTACATAAAGTGATGCATTCCATGTCAAATTTTTTTACACCACTTGCGGTGCACAAAGAATTTTTCTTAAGTTATAACCAATTAAATCAACAAATTTAAGGTTGAAACGTTGCAACCTCATTGCTCATCAAAAGATCACTTTAAAAATGGAAGTAATCAACGGACATTTTGAGTGTTTTTTTTCAAAATTACATATTTTTAGATGTTATTTTTTTGGTCAAGTTTGTGGCATGATAAATCAAAGTAAACGCCACATGATATCGGAGTGAATTTTTTTTCCGAGTCAGAAATTTTTTTAGAATTACTGTAGCATTAGTTGCCCTCGAACCACTAGCTAAGCTTGGAATGGGTTGATCGTGTGAGGATTGACGGGGACAAATTGGGGCTAAGCCCAACAGCAAGACCATCTTTAATGAGGCTAAACCATCAAGGTATATCTTAAATCACGAGTGATTATTAGTTGGATCAGACCCATTGCTCAGCTAATGGATCCATCCAACCACGAAGTAATATGTAGAAATATGGATTAAAAAAAAAAAAAGAAAGCGACGTGATACATATGCGTTTGTGCGCGTTAGTTCAAAGTTGGACTTGCCCATCAGCTAATCTAGTCCAACTAAAAATTATACCTAAAATCATATTTTTGATAATCTGCCTACGTGCCAACCCCCTATTGGCGGCAATCTGGACCTAACCGCGAGCATCCCAGCAGGGGCGCTAGCTTGCCCCGTAGCTGGACTTGTCATGTGAATTGAGTTGCGCCTCGCCAAACAGCCCGTATGATCTATAATCTGTAGAGCCACCGGGCAACCAGCTGAGCTTAGGATGGGATTTGATTGTGTGAGAGTGGACCGGCCCAAGATGGGCCAGGCCTGGTCTACGCACAAGTTGCATACTATTTCAAATTATAAAATTATTTTTATGCCAGTGCAAGAATTCTAATCTTCCATCTTCACGCACGCTAACCGATGCGGGGTTCGGACACACCAATCGCAAGTAAGAATAGGAAATCTACGATTACAGAATGCGAAAGATTCTGAAATCGACCGGTCTCCAAGCCTAAAGTGGCGTGCATCATGCAAAAAGCATTCTTTTTTCTTTTTGCCGAGTAAAAAGAAAAGCATGGCTTTCAACCTACCCAACGCAGCAAAAAGCATTCCACTCCTCTCTCTCTTATCCATCTCAATCCCACTGCGGAAAGACGTTCTTTTTGAAATTCTATGGAGAAAAGTTTTCTCTTTTTTTTTCTTCTTTAATTAGAGTTCTCACCTTGTCAAAATGCTTTTTAATTAAAATTAATATTTATAACTACAGATAGCGCACGAGCATCCCATAACCACAACTTCAGTAATATTAATCACGACAACATGAAGAAACATGAGCTTTGGTGCATTATATAATAGAACTAGAGTATAACGTATAAAATGCACGTACGAACACACACACACATATATAATTTTGATAATAAAAAAAATATTTGAATGAATAAGTAATAAAATTAGAGCAAGGATTCCAACCGTTTTATGTCTTATGGATGGTACATAGGATGAGGAAATAACTATCGATGTTCTAAAGGCCTTTGGTGGAAAAATAAACGATCTTATCACTCAAAGATAGCGAAATTGAAAATATATTATTGTGAGAGCCTTGGAGGCCAGAGCTGTTGAGAGGAGGACTGCTACTGGCAAAAGGCCTCAACGGGCTAAAGCACTTGGTACTGTTAAAATAGCCACAAAAGCTCCTTCCCACGAGAAGGAAGAAGCGAGAGTCGGGGACGAAGAAAGACCAACTAGACTCTTCTCTTCCTTTGCATTCTGTTGCTTATCACCTGCTTATTGATTGGGGAAAAGCTTGTGGGTTCTCATTTCCGGATGATAAAGCTAGGGAGGTGGTGGAGTCTATCCTCTCCCTATAGCAAGCTAAGGCTGCTGATGCTGTGGCCTGGCTAAGAGGGTGTATTTGGTGTTTGCAGATGGACTATTGCTGGTGTGATTTTGTGATGATGTGTCTGTTAGTGTTCCATCTGGTAGAGCTTAGCTATTTTTGTTTCGCTTTGGCCCTGTTGCGGTCAATCCCCTCGTCGCCTGATCGTCGGAAACGAGCGCCTGTAAAAGAAGTCCGCACCGACCGGAGGTGACTCCGACGGGGACCCTCCGATGGTCAAATCAGAGAGGAGACCAGGCAACAGTAGAAAAGAATCAAGGAGCTCAACAAGAGAGAGAGAGAGCGAGAGCTAGAGAGGAAGAGCTCAAGGGTTTTCCAAAAAAGACCTGCTCAGTACTGTTGCCTTCCCCGATTTATAGTGGAGCGCGGCATGGCGCCGTCATCAATGGTGCAGACAATGGAAGAATTGTCAAATCACCGAGGATTGTCAGCGTCACCGTGAGGTTGTCAAATCGCCGTGAGACTGTCAAATCGTTAGGGTTGACCCATGCCTTAAGTGGGATAACGCCCCAAGGTGGCTGTGCCGCATGCCGTTGTCAGGATCGACAGTCTCCAGCGGTCGTACGGCGTTTGAAGGAGCCGACCGACTGTATGTCGGTGCCTGGTTGAGGAATGCCGGGCGAACCCCCAGGGATCCTCCGATGGTTAGTCGGGCGCCTTACAAGAGTCGGATATTGGGCTCTTCAGTCCGGCTAGTCGGGGGGAGAGAGAGTCGGTCCGACCGACATAGGTTCGGTCGGGCGACGTCGGCAGTCGTCGGTCGACAGAGTTGGACGCTGGTCGGGCGGGCCCGACAGTTAGTCGGCATGCGAGGACCGGTCGGTATATCCCAACAGTTGCCCCCCTCCACTCCTGAGTCGGATGGTGTGCCGGCCAGCGTCCTTGCATGGACGGCATCGTCAGGTGAGAGGAGTGGATATCCATCGTATTAAATTCTCACTCTGACGATCGTACAATTGGTCGGCCCGGTGTCAGGCGTCTTGTGAGTGCCAGATGCCTTGTCCCGTCGGGATCGGACGTTCCGTCCCATCGGCGTCAGACGTCCCGTCCCATCGGTGTCAAACGTCCCGTCCCGTTGGAAATGAAAACCGTCGTTCCCGTCGTCTCTTCGGGGATGCGAAACGTCACGGCCTTTCCGCCACGTAGCAGGTGGCCATTGGGCCGGGTCTATTCGAGCGGATGGGGGTGACGTGGCTCGATCTAAGGACGGGTGCGTCGAACCGTCGGGCTGAAGGATGGCCCGAATGTCGCCACGTGTCGCGATCGGGGAGATCCTCGTCGGTCGTGCTTTCATCTCGGCCGTCGGGAGGGCACTATATATACAGGGTGGCCTGCATCCGGATTTCCACTTTCTCCATTTGCTGTCGAAACCCTGCCCGTGTGGTCCCCTGCCCCAGGTAATTGTCTCCATTTTCTCTCTTCTCAGGAGTATCTCTTTCCCTCCAGGAGCCTTCTCCGTTGGCCGTCTCCCTCCTTGCCTCCTCACCATTCTCTTCCCTCTTCTCCTTATCTTCTGTCTCCTGTTCTGGTTCATGGTTAGAACATCTCCAAGAGGAGGTCGGTCGGGGAACCCGACTGACGACCCTCGATCGACTCCAGAGGTGGAGGTCTCTTCATTTTCGGGGTCGAACGTCGATCGGCTTCGGGAGCAGTATTGCATCCGAGAGCAATTTCGGCTGTTCGCCCCTGGGACCAACGGTCGGGTCAACGACCCGCCTGAGGGTCAGGTGGCTTTTTACGTCGAGGACCTCCGGGCCAGTTTTTGATTCTCGGTACTGGAGTTCGTCCGGAATGTGTTAGACTATTACGGGCTATGTCCGACGCAACTTGCACCAAACTCGGTTTGGCTAATAGTCAGTTTTTCCCTGTTGTGTCGGCTTTTGCCGACTATCCCTCGGATTTCACTCTTCCGAGCCTTTTTTGTCCTCCGACCCCATCTTAAAGTCCGAGGGTGGTGGTACTTCAATCCTCGGAAGGGGCTCTCTTTCATCACCGGTCTTCCATCGTCGATTCATGGATGGAAGAATCAGTTCTTTTTTGCCTCTTCCTCTATTCCTTGGGGGTTCCCTGCCCGTTGGGGGAACCCCCGAACCCAATCGAATGAGAACAGTCGGGTGGAAGTCGGGGATCGGGAAGACTTCCACCGTCTGAAAGATTTCTCGGTGCCGAAGCAGAGGGAGCTCGTCACCGAGCAGGCCCTGTACGACGCCGATCTCAGCCCAGTCCCTCGCTTAGGTTCGTTTTCCATCTTCCCCCTTCTTTCTTCTTTCCCTTCTTTTTTGGTGCTGATCATCTGTCGCCATTTGCAGATATGCCACCGAGGGCGAGATTGACGACGGCCGACGTCCGACAGTACGCTGTGCGGAAGAGGCCGGCACAAGGGGCTGGACCATCGCGGCCTCCCAAGAGGCCTCAAGTAGCTCCACCGAGCGAGCTGGCCGGGGCGGAGGCGGAGCCTATCATCGCACTATCGGCACCAACGGTGCCTGTCGAAGTCCCATCCGAGGGACCATCGGCCGAGGGAGCAGCCTCGTCTGAGGGACGGACGGTCGAGGAATCGATCGAGGACATGCCGGCTGCTCAGCCGGCAGAGGAGGTTCGGGAGGAGGCGCGCGAGCTCGAGCAACCCGCGTCTGCCGCTGCCGCACCTTCAGGAGGGACTCGGTCGGGCTCAAGCGTGCCCTCCTTCTCTGACATCAGGGCCTGGGTATCCGCACGGGGGAAGGCCCCGATGGCATCCGACGATGAAGGAAGGTCGGCCGGTGGTGGGGCATCGACTGACTCTCCACTGCCCGATGGAGCGTCGGCCCTGGCCAACCATGACTTGGCCAGGAGGCTGTGCCAGGCACTCCTTCTCCCAGCCGACGTCGAGGCCATGAAGAATCAGCGTGTCTCCAACATGCTGTCTTCATTCTACCCGACTATGATCCGGGTAAGTCTTCTTTCTTTCCGTTCTCACCATCATTTTTATAGGTCCGGTCTTCTGACGGTCGGCTTCATTTTGTGGAGCTGATTTATAACATATTCAAGCTGGAGGTCGGGTATCGAAGATTCAGCGATATGCGCGCGGCCTAGAAGGATAAGGCCGTGGCCGTCGAAGCCGATAAGGTCATACTGGTCGACCAGTTGCAGCAGTCGATCGACCGGGAGGCCCGGCTTGAGGGGGAGATCTCTCGTCTTACTGACGAGGTCTCCCGACACACAGGCACCCTGGCCACTTCGGGGACCGAGCTGCAGTCGGCCCGGGATGATGCCAAGTGGAAGTCCCGCACCGTCCGTCGGCTGCACCACGAGAGGGACAGCTTCGCCAAGGAGCTCAAGGCCGAACGCGAGCAGCTCCGAGTAAGCCTCGGGAACCTCGCTAAGGTCGAAGAAAGTCTGTCCATCACTCAGGCCGACGCAGACATTGCGAGGGCGGAAGCGGAGTCGGTGAAGGAAGCCATGGGTCGGGCTATAGAAGACTTCCGCGACTCTGAAGAGTATCGGGAGGAACTTCTGGAGAGCGGCTTCCTCTCGTACCAAGTGGGGTACGAGGATGCTCGGGAAGCCGTCCGGAGCTTGTACCCGGAGCTCGACCTCGACAGCATCATTCGCCAGAGTCAAAGGCCCCAGCTGCGGAGGAGATGGCTGACCCATCGCCGGGAGGTCGCACCACCACAGTGGAAGCCGAAGCAGACGCGGACCAGGGCACCGAAGGTCAAGCGGCTTCGACTCCCGAAGCCCGAGTAGATTCGCTGACCGTCCCCAATCTTCGCCCGGTGGAAGAAGCCAATTTTGAGGACTAGTCGATCTTTTATTTTTTTTACTTCTGTTTATCATACTTGTATTCGGGCTTCGGCCTAGTTTTGTAACATGGCCCGAATCTTTAATGAAATCGAAGTCAAAGTCTTTTCAACTTGAACTCTTTTTTTTTGTATGTCGTGGGATGTGTTTTGTGTGATTTGTCGAGGCACTTTTTGAACGCGTAGGTCGTAGACCCAGTGCACTAGTTAGGACGTTCGGTAGGATCCCAGATAATGACCCGAGGTAGTCGGTAACACGTGCCGCTGCAAAGCAGAGCGAATTTTGACTTTGGATCAGCCTCCCGATTGTCGTGCGATGCGACAGTCGAGAGCTTAAGTCGAACATCGATCGTCCGGACGTGGGTCGGGCATGTCCATCGAGTCGAAAGTCGATCGACCTCCAGGCATAACTCGATGGCTGGATCATCTCATAGGGTCTAATAGTCAAATGTCGTTCGATGCGTCCAGTCGAATGGCGTCCGACAAGTTCAGTCGGAGAAACGATGACAAGTCGAATTCCCATTACCCAGACCTAGGTTGGGTACTTACATCGCGCCGTGTGATAAACGGTGGTAAGCCGAATATCCTTCGACCGGTCGTGACTTGGTCGGTAAGTCGTGAACGCGACATTGGTCGCGTCGGCATTTTGCCTTTCTTGGTCGGGGCTAAGTCGACGAGTCAGCCGATCATTTTGCCCGGAGTTTGACTGTAGAAGGAGTGTAACTCCCGTCGTCGTGGATATATCGGCCCATGTAAGCGTCCGATGCATTGTCGGCGATCGGGCCGTTGGTCCCCAGTGGAACGTTAGGTTCAAGTCGGGACGTCGGGGCTCGCACTTCTTGGCGAGCGCCGACCCACAGTCGAAGAGTCAGATTCCAGACTCCGAAGTTTGAAACCAAATTCGTATTCCGAGTGAGGGGATACAGAGTTCATTGGTAGTACAACTTTAGGTTGTCGGCATTCCAGGTCCGGGGAATGGCATTTCCCCCTAGAGTCTCCAGTCGGTAAGCTCTCGGCCCGTAGGTGTCCGCTACCTTGTAAGGTCCTTCCCAGTTCAGAGCCAACTTCTCCTGGTCTAGAGGCTTCGAGACTTCTGTCTTTCTTAGGACTAGGTCCCCAGGCCTGAAAAGCTTTAGTTTGACCTTGGCGTTGTAATATCGGGCTACTTTTTGTCGGTAAGAAGCCATGCGGAGCTGGACCTCGCTCTGAAGCTCGGGGAGGAGGTCTAGGTCGGCCCTCCGACACTCAGAGTTGTCCGGCTCTCGATACTGCTTGACTCTAGTCGACGGTAGCCCGATCTCGAGCGGTATCATCGCTTCCGTCCCATAGGCCAAACTGAAAGGTGACTCCCTGGTCGGGACACGGGGTGTCATCCGGTACGTCCACAGGATGGAGTTCAACTCCTCGACCCAGAGGCCTTTGGCTTCATTCAGTCGGTTTTTAGTCCATGCAGAATGGTCCGGTTGGTCACCTCGACCTCACCGTTGGATTGTGGATGCCTGACCGAGGTCAGTCGGTGCGTGATGTGAAACCTCGCACAGAAGTCTCTGAAGTCTTGGTTGTCGAATTATCATCCGTTGTCGGTGATAATGGCATGCGGCATCCGAACCTGAAGATGATGGACTTCTGGACGAAGTCTTCCATCTTTCGCTCGATAATTTGTGCTAGGGGTTCGGCTTCCACCCACTTAGTGAAGTAGTCGATGGCGATGACTATGAACTTCCTTTGGCCAGACGTCGAAGGGAAGAGACCGAGTATGTCGACCCCCCACTGGACGAAGGGCCACGGGGCGACAATAGGGGTGATTTGGCTGGCTGGTCGGTGTTGTATGTTGGCATACCTTTGACATGGCTCACAGTTCCGAACCAACTCAGCTGCATCCTTCCTCATAGTGGGCCAGTAGTAACCCTGCCGTAGGACTTTGTAGGCCAAGGATTTGCCCCCCAGGTGATTTTCGCAGATCCCTTCGTGTACTTCTCTGAGCGCGTAGTCCGCATCGATCGGTCCCAAGCATCTGAGCAAGGGAAGGGAGAACGACCTTTTGTAGAGTCGGCCATCCATTATCACGTACTGGGAGGCTGACCACCGGAGCCGTCTGGCCTCCGCGGGATCTTCAAGACTAATCCCGTCGGTCAGGTATCGAACAATCGGATCCATCTAGCTTGGTTCGGCCGCCAGTTGTAGCACCTCCTCAGCCTTGTCGATGCTCGGCTGCTCGAGATTCTCCATGAACGTCCGGTCCAAAGCGTCGTAAGCTGAAGTCGCTAACCTGGAGAGTGCATCGGCCCGAGCGTTCTCCGACCTAGGGATATGGGAGATCTCGAAATATCCGAGGCGTGCCACAAGATCTTTCACCTTCTGGAGATATTTTGCCATAACCGGGTCTCGCGCCTTGAATTCGTCCTTGACCTGGCCCACGATCAGCTGAGAATCGAAGAAGACCCAGAGGCTGTCGATCCCAAGCTCCTTCGCCATCCTCAAGCCGGCGAGGAGCGCTTCGTACTCGGCTTGATTGTTGGAAGCTTTAAAGTCGAATCGGAGGGCGTACTCAGTGACCATTCCCTCCAAGTTGGTGAGCAAGAGTTCGGCCCCGCTCCCCTGAGCATTTGAAGCTCCGTCGATGTGCAGTACCCAGGTGGACCCCGGGTCAGGCTCGGAGATCGCAGCTCCTCCGGGGTTCCCGCCTTCCGACCCTTGGCCGGTTGTCGGGCATTCCGCAATAAAGTCGGCCAAGACCTGGGCCTTCAGGGCGGGTCGTGGTCGGTACTGTATGTCGAACTCGCTGAGCTTCATCGCCCATTTCGCCAGTCATCCCGATGTGTCAGATCGGTGCAATATCGCCCTCAGGGGTTGGTTGGTGAGGACACAATGGCATGCGCTTGAAAGTATGGACGGAGTCGTTGTGCGGACACGGTCAGGGCGAATATCATCTTCTCCGTCTCCGTGTACCGAGCTTCAGCCCGCGGAGCACTTTGCTGGTGTAGTATATAGGTTGATGAATTCGGCTCTCATTCTCTCGGACGAGCATCGAGCTGACCACCTCGGGGGAAGTGGCCAAATAGAGGTACAGCGTCTCTCCGACTTCCGGCTTCACAAGCAGCGGTGGGGAAGCTAGGTACTTTTTCAGGTCCTCGAAGGTCCGTTGGCACTCATCCGACCAAGAGAAGCCCCTCACTGCCTTAGGGTTTTGAAGAACGGGAGGCATCTTTCAGCCGACCGAGAGATGAATCGGCTGAGGGCGATGATTTTTCTGTTCAGCTGCTGGACCTCCTTCTTGGTGTCTGGGTGCCGTATGTCGATGATTGCCTTTATTTTCTCAGGGTTGGCCTCGATTCCACATTGAGAAATAAGGAACCCGAGAACTTCTCCGAGTCACTCTGAAGGCGCACTTAGTCGGATTCAGCTTCATCCGGTGTTGTCGTAGAGTGTGAAAAGCTTCCTCATATCTTGAACATGATCTGTAGTCTGCGCGCTCTTTACCAGCATGTCGTCCACATACACTTTCATATTGCGCCCAATCTGGTCTTTGAAGATCTTATTGACAAGTCGCTGGTAGGTGGCTCCGGCATTCTTCAGTCCAAAGGGCATTACTCTGTAGCAGTAGAGGCTTTTTGCGGTCACGAAGGCGGTGTGCTCCCATCCTTGGGCACCATTTGGATCTGATTATATCCGGCAAAAGCATCCATGAAGCTGAGCAGTCGGTGGCCGGACGTCGCGTCTACCAGTTGATCGATTTTTGAGAGTGGAAAGCTGTCCTTCGGGCAGGCGCGGTTTAGGTCGGTATAGTCAATGCAAATCCTCCAACTTCCGTTGGCCTTTTTCATCATGACGACATTGGCGAGCCAATCGGGATATGTAGTTTCTCTGATGAAGCCTGCCTCGAGTAGCTTGTCCACTTCTTCGTCGATGGCCTTCTGTCTTTCAGGAGCAAAAGACCGTTTCTTCTGCCTCACCGGCCTCCTCACCGGGTCGATGTTGAGTCGGTGTGTTATTATCTCCGGGGGATGCCCGACATATCCGCTGCTGACCAAGCGAATACGTCGATATTGGCCTTCAGTAGCTCCACCAACTGTCGTCGCTCGGGGTCGGGTAATTAAGACCTGACCCACACCATTCGTTCTGGATTCTCCATTATCAGGATGGGAACAAGCTGTTCGGCCGGTTCGCCTCGTTCTTCCTCCTTCCGTTGGTCCAACTTGTCGACCGCTAGGGAGCCCTTCAACTCGTTGCTTTGAGCGAAGATCTGAAAGCATCGTCGAGCGAGCTGTTGATCCCCGCGCATCTCTCCGACTCCGTTTTTGGTCGGGAACCGAATCAGGAGATGATACGTCAAAATTATCGCCCTGAGGGCGTTCAGTCGGGTCTTCCAAGTATGGCATTGTAGGCCGAAGGCACTTGGACGACCGCGAAGGTCAAGTGGACTGTGCTCTGTCGGGGTTCGGTTCCAGCCGTTACGGGCAAAGTAACTTCCCTTCCACCGTGACAGCATCTCCAGCAAAGCCTATTAGGGGTGTAGAGACTATCTTGAGCCGATCGGCCGACAGTCACATCCGGGAGAAAGTCGAGTAAAACAAAATGTTAGTTGAACTTTCATTATCTACAAAGATTTTTTTTACATCATAATTTGCTATTATTGCCGAGACAACAACAGCGTCATCATGGAGAGTTTGTATACCCCGTACATCTTCATCTGTAAAGGTAATTTCGTCATCTGGGCGCAGCTTCTTCGTCGGCTCCCCTCCAGCAGACGTCCCCTGGCCCAGTCGTTTAGAGATCATATTGATGACCCCAGTCGTAGGTTGGTTAGTCGTTGCTTCTTCAGTCGGCTGGGGTCGTCGGTCGGTGATGGACTGGGTCGGCGGGTTCCTTCAAAATTTGTCGAGATATCCCCGACGTATAAGGGCCTCGATCTCATCCTTGAGTTGGATGCACTGCTCGATGTTATGGCCATGGCCCTGATGAAATCGGCAGTACTTTCGCCGGTCGAGGCCCTTTGCCTTCAGAGGTGGAGGCCGTCGCAGATATTCTTCCCCTTCGATCTCCATCAAAATCTGCACACGGAGAGCAGAGAGAGGAGTATAGGAGTCATACCTGGGGCGCGTCGGCCTCGGGCTCCACCGTCGAGGCGACCTCTGGTTCCATCGTGGGGGTGAGGCCCGACTGTCAATCGGGGGCCTACTAGGCTCGGCAGGGGCCCGACCCTTCCTTTGCTTTTCCTTCGGGCCCTTGAACTCAGCCAGGCATCGGTCGGAAGCTCCTTCGTCTGCACGCATGTACTTGTACGCGTGCTCCAGTAGTTCGGTGTACGTTCGGGGGAGGGTCTTGTCCAAGGAGTATGTGAATCGGGATGCCCTCAATCCCCGCTTCATGGCGGAGATGGCCTTGTCTTCATTAAGGTCCCGGACCTCAAGCGTGGCCGTGTTAAATCATGCCACGAAGTGTCGGAGCATCTCATTTTCTCCCTGTTTGAGGGAGAAGAGGCTGTCCGAGGTTCGTGGTGGCTTCCGGCTGGTGCTGAAGTGGACCACGAAAGAATGCTCGAGCTGCCCAAAGGAGTGGATACTTTCTGATCGAAGATCGGAGTACCAGGCCCTGGCAGCTTTGCGAAGCATAGTGGGGAAACCGATGCAGAGAAGAGCATCGATCACCCCTTGGATCGTCATGAGAGCCTTGTAGCTCTCCAAGTGGTCGACTGGGTCGGTGGAGCCGTCGTAAGGCTCCACATGTGGCATCTTGAACCGACTGGGGATCGGTTCGTCGAGGATGAGTCGGAAGAAAGGTTGGGCGGTCTGAAAGTCAATGTCGTTCGAGGACTTCTGTCCGTCCACCTACAGCTGGACAAGCCGACGGTCGATTTTTTCGAACCTGCGTTCGTAGTCGTCGATCCGTCGGTGCTGAGAGATCCCGGAGGTGGAGTCTCCTGATGAATATGAGAGGGAGGTGGACGGTGTTCGCGGCCGCTTCTCCTTCCTTGCTCGTTCCAGCTGGGAAGGAGACGATCGTCGGGACTGACGGGCATCATGCCGTGGCCGCCTCTCCTCCTCTCGGTGGGAGCGCTATGACAGGTGCTCCCGAGGAGGTGACGGAGACCGACGCGGGCGCCGGTGGTTGCTCCTGGAGGGCATCGGGTGTACCGTCAGTTGCCCCGCCGGCGAGGGCGGCAATCGGATCGGTTGTTGTTGAAGGCCCTTGACCGCGTCCGTCAACACGATCATCTGCCGCACGATCGTCGCGATCTGTGCCTCCATGGTCACCGCGGGATGCGGAGAGCTAGGTTCCGCCATGGAGGGTGGAGGAGAGGCCTCTTCCCGACGGGAAGAGTGCCTCGCCGATCCGGTGACCCTCGACCGCTGAGCTCTTGTTCTTGTCATCTCGACAGATGTTTCGAGTTCCGTGGGGGTTGTAATCCCTGGTGCTGTCCCCCCCTTCCTGGCGCACCAAAACCTGTTGCGGCCAATCCCCTCGTCGTCTGGTTGCCGGAAACAAGCGCCTGCAAAAGAAGTCCGCACTGACCGGAGGTGACTCCGGCGGGGACCCTCCGACGGTCAAGTCAGAGAGGAGACTAGGCAACAGTAGAAAAAAATTAAGGAGCTCAACGAGAGAGGGTGAGAGCGAGAGCTAGAGAGGAAGAGCTTAAGGGTTTCCCAAAAAAGACCTGCTCAGCACTGTTGCCTTCCCCGATTTATAGTAGAGCGCGGCATGGCGCCGTCATCAATGGTGCAGACAATGGAAGAATTGTCAAATCATCGAGGATTGTCAGAGTCACCATGAGGTTGTCAAATCGTCGTGGGGCTGTCAAATCGCTAGGGTTGACCCATGCCTTAAGTGGGATAATGCCCCAAGGTGGCTGTGCCGCATGCCGTTGCCAGGATCGACAGTCTCCAGCGGTCGTACGGCGTTTGAAGGAGCCGACCGACTGTATGTCGGTGCCTGATTGAGGAATGTCGGGCGAACCCCCAGGGACCCTCCGATGGTCAGTCGAGCGCCTTACAAGAGTCGGATATTGGGCTCCCCAGTCCGGTTAGTCGGGGGGAGAGAGAGTCGGCCCGACCGATATAGGTTCGGTCGGACGGCGTTGGCAGTCGTCGGTCGGCAGAGTTGGGCGCTGGTCGGACGGGCCCGACAGTTAGTCAGCGTGGGAGGACTGGTCGGTATATCCCAACAGGCCCATGTGCTTTGGTCTTGGTTTTTGCTGTTTGGTTTGCAATCCTTGCTGTACATGTGTTTATATTAGGGGATGGGATCTTCTGCGGTATTCAAAAAATACCACATAATATTGTGCATAAATCGAGATATCCATAAAAAGACGGTTATGTGATGTTTATCTAAACTATTCAAATATTTTTAGGATTTATCTAATTTTTTTTAGTATTTTAATGTGCACATGTAAACGTGCACAATCATTCATTTTTTGATGGATATTTTTGAAACATGCACAGCATCTTATGATATTTTTAAAGTACAGCGGAGGATCCATTTTCTTATATTAGTGCCGGATTGGCTCTTGTTGACTTCCCTATCGTCTGGTTTTGCTTCGTTGGCTGATGTTCTGACTGGGTGTTCAGATTCACGCTTATGTGTCCCTTATTGTGGGTGTCTGATTGGTGGGAGGGGTACTCTTTCAACTTTTGGCTCTAGACGTTTTTTTGGTGATCAATGAAGGTCTTGACTTGGAATGTTAGAGGATCTGAGGTGCCGGTAAAAAGGCGTGCCATTAAGGATTGTTTAATCCTAAATTCTTGTGACATTGTATTATTGCAAGAGACCAAAGTAGCCTCCCCTCCCTTAAATTTTCTGCATTCTTTAGGGGCCCAAAAAATTGATCAATGGGTATCTTTGGACTCTGTTGGATCGTCGGGAGGGATGTTGTTAGGCTGGGGCTCTTCCATCTTCTCCTTACAGCGGTCTAAAGCATTAGCTCATTCCCTCACGGTTGAACTTTTGATCAAAGCATTGAAAACTAAGTTGGTGGTGACTTCTGTCCATGGGCCTCATGATAACTCTGAAAGAAAACTTTTTTATCAAGAAGTTGAAGCTGTGAGGAGAGAATTTCCTGGGCCTACGCTACTAGCAGGGGACTTTAATGTTGTGAAATCCATTTTTTTGAGAGAAAAGAAAAAAACCAGCCGGTCAGTGGCATTCTCTCTTTCCACCAGTCCATTTCTGATCTGAATCTCACTGACTTAGAGCCAAGAGTCTGTTCTTTTGTGTATAAATATCATAAAAAATTGATCAATTTTTTCATTGACCAACTTACTCATGTTCTCATGATTTTTAAGATAGATAAGTTATTTTTTTTATGGATAACATTTATTCATAAAATAGAAAAAAATTTTACCCATCTGGAGAGTAGCTAAATCATTTTTTCATTAATCAAAAAAATAACTCATTTAATTTATTCCTAATATACCCTTAACCATAAAATAATATAATATATTAATATTTTATATTATAATATAATAATATAACAATATAATATAATATGTTATAATAAGTAAAATAATATATAATAATAAAATATATTATGTTACATATTTATATAATACTATAATAATATAATAATAGAGTATAATATATTATAATATATAATAAATAATATAATATATATTACATTATAATAATATATAACAATAAAATAATATAATATATTAATATTTTATTATATAGTATTATAAATAATAATATAATATATGATAATATATTATAATGATATAATATATAATAATAAAATATAATAATTATACAATATATTATAATAATATAATATATTCTTATATATTATATATTAATATAATGTAATATAATATAATATATTATATATTAATATATAATAATATAATAATATATTATATTATAATATTATAATATATTAATAATATAATATAATATATTAATAATATAATATAATATATAATAATATTTATATAATAAAAGATATTATGAAAAATATAGATAGATCATAGTAACTTATTCAGAAAAATAATAATATAAAAGAACATGGATAACAGACTCTCAAATATTTTTCAATGTATAAAAGAATATGAATAAATTATTTTTTTATTTAAATAATATTAAAAAATATTTATCTAAAAAATATTATTTTTTAGATAATTTTTTACCTGCAGACAGGTCCTAAAGGGTAGAATATGTACTTGGTCGAATGGGAGAGAGATGCCGGCGTTTGCTAGGCTGGACCGGTTTCTTATGTCACCTGAGTGGGAAGGATTATTTCCAACCGCTGAACAAACTTCTTTGGTCTCCCATTCTTCTGATCATGGTCCCATCCTTTTGGACTGTCATTCTCCCTTCAAGCATCCAAGGATTTTTAGATTCAAGAATTGGTGGCTTAATGAAATGGATCTGGATGACCTTGTTAGAAGTAATTGGGTGAGCATTCGAAATCATTCTAATTTTGCATCAAGGTGGGTGGATAACTTAAGGAGACTTAGATTTACTCTCAAAAAATGGGCATGGTCAAGCAAAATCTCAAATAAGGAGCTGAAGTTGAAGGTATTACATGATTTGGAGATTTTCAATTTGAAGGAGGAAGGTTTTGGTCTCTCTGCTGCTGAATTTGAGGTCAGACAGATTCTGAAAACCAATTTGGATGAAATCTATACAAAAGAAGAGATTCTTTGGCACCAGCGCTCCAAAGTTCAACGGTCAAAGGAAGGAGATCAAAATACAGAATATTTTTATAGAATTGTGTCTTGTCGGAAGAGAAGAAACGCTACAATAAAAATGATTTTTAGTAACAAATTATTTATAATATTTTTTATTATATACCACTAAATTTTTTTTACTGTATTTTGATAAAAATATCACTATCTTTTAATAAATATTTTTTTATTAATGATATTTTTCATAAATACTACTATAAATTTATATTTTATAATATTTTATTATAAATATCGCTGTAAATTTATATTTTATAGTATTTAACAAATATATTCATAAATGATATCATAATTTATAGGATTTTAAAAAATTATCATTAAATTTTAAACTATTAATTTTATATAGAACTTCATTTAGTTATATCGATCTCACAAAATATATTATTATATATATATATATATATATTCTTAATATTACTTATTTAATGACGTAAATGTATGTTAATAAGTTAAATAAACTATATTTTATATTAATAATATAAGTTATAGACAGGTAGTTAAGAGTTTGCTATTTAAATAAAAAATTATTGATTTGAATCTTATTCTTATTTTAATTCTAATTTACTTTTTGATAATTTTTATTGACATATAAAAAATACTGACATTAAAATTTTAAAAACACTTATATTTACCGCTAAAACAAAAATTTTTATCGATATTTTTTAAAAATATCGATAATTAATTATCGATATTATCTTAAAATAATATATAAAAAAATATTATTAAAAATATTTATGATATTTTTTTTGATCCGTAATGTCACTTAAAAATACTGTTAATGATTATTTTTGTGGTAATGAAATCTGATTTTCAGTATCATGGAGAATGGAGTGGAGCTCTTGGAACTGGGGGATATTTCTAAAGCTTTTCATTGCTTCTTCAAATAGTTATTTGGCATTTCTTCTTATTCTCCCTTTGCGATTAATTGGCATTGAATCTTTGATGGGGATCGTCAATGTGAGCTGAACTCTCTGGTTGGAGACTTTACTATGGAGGAAATTAAAAGTGCCCGCTTCTCCTTCCCTGGGTCAAAAACTTCTGGACCTGATGGATTCTCATTTGCATTCTTTCAGAGATTTTGGGAGGTAATTAAATATGATTTGCTGATTCTTCTCCGTGATTTTCATAGTGAAAAGCTTGATCTTGATAGATTAAACTATGCTTTCATTGCATTGATATCGAAAAAAGAAGGTTCCCTCTCTGTAAGAGATTTTAAGCCCATCAATTTGTAAAGCGAAGATTCTAGCAACGCGTTTGGCTCCTATACTATCAGATCTTATTGCTGACACATACTCAGCATTTATCAAAGGGCGATCCATTTTTGAGAACTTTCTCACCGCTCATGATGGAGAAATTTGGGTACAAAAAGATTCTCTACAAGCCAGATTTCGAAAAGGCATTTGATAAGGTGAACTGGCAATTTCTTTTTGCAATCTTGAATGCTAGAGGTTTTCCCCCAAAATGGGTGATTTGGGTCTTCCGTATGCTTTCTTCATCTTCTATTGCTGTGTTAGTCAATGGATCGCTTAGCAATTGAATGCAATGCAAGCAGGGTCCAAGGCAAGGTGACCCACTCTCTCCCACTTTGTTTATTTTGGTAACAGATGTGCTCTCTGGGATACTTAAACAAGCAAGTTGTGTGGGCCTCATCGAAGGTATTGGTAGTAAACCTTGTTTTACTGGCATAATAAGCCTCTATTTTGCCGATGACACTTTACTATTTTTGTTCTGGGCATTCTAATAGTCTTTTGGTAGTTAAAGCTTCTCTGCTTGCTTTTGAGTTGGCTTCAGGGCTGAAAGTAAATTTTTACAAAAGTGTGATCCTCTACCTAAACATGAACAATGAGGAGGCCGATAATTGTGTAAGGTTGATGAACTATAGGTTGGGATCCCTTCTAATTACCTATCTAGGCCTTCCGCTTTCTGACAGAAAGTTGCCTAAGCACTGTTGGATGTCGCTTCTGGAGAAAATGAGTGCAAGGCTTGCTTCTTGGAAAGGAAAGTTTTTATCTTCCGCGGGCCGAATTATACTCATCAATGCTGCTCTTTCAGCATTACCAACTTTTATCATGTCAATTTTCAAACTTCCCAGATGGGTGATAATTAGAATTGAGCAAATGAGGCGGGCTTTTTTTTATGGAAAGGAAGGGATAGTGTCAGTAGATCCCATTGTCTTGTTCATTGGGATTGCGTATGCAGATCAAAGGAGGAAGTTGGCCTTGGAATTAAGAACATTGACGAGATCAACAAGGCCCTTTTGGCAAAGTGGGTGTGGAAATTACTGAATGAGTCGAATTCGACCTGGTGTAAGCTCATCAATGGCTCCTACCATTCAAGAAGAAAGTTTGGCATTCACATGAGAAGTTGCCTGGCTTCTCTTTCTCCGATTTGGAAGGGTATTTGTAACAATCTATCGGCTTTTTGGAATTGCACTAAATTCAGCCTTGATAATGGTCATGGTATTAGATTTTGGAAGGATACTTGTCTGGGTTATTTCCGGATCTATTCTCTGTTGTTGCAAAGTCGAATGTTTCTGTAGCTTCCCAATGGAGTTGGAGGTCAGCAAGTTGGTCCCCTAAGGTTTGTGGCCCTCTCTCAATTTTACGATTTTCCCAATTGCAAAAATTGATGGAGATCTTTCATTGGTGCGGCATTCTTGAGTTGTTGATACTCTAGTTTGGAAATTGACTCAGCAAGGCAACTTTACTGTTGCTTCATTCTACAAGTTTCTCAATGATAGAGGTATGAAATATTCCTTCCATAATGTTATTTGGCGATCGGCGGTACCTGAAAAGGTCAAAGTCTTTCTTTAGCTTGTCTTGAAAGATAGGTTACACGAAAAAGAGTTGTTGAGCAAGAAAGGTTTGTTTGTTAATGAGGGCTGCTGTCTTTGTGGTGGCAGTGAGGAAAATGTTCCACATCTCTTCCAGAGCTGCCCGTTCGTGCATGGTTTATGGTCGACCTTGATGAATGGTTTTCAATTAAGGGTGCGGCCTTCTTCATTCACAAAGCTTTGGACGTCTTGGAAGAGAGAGTTTGTGGGCAAATCATGGCGTAGAGCTTGGGATCAATTGGCTATTGCGCTATTTTGGAATGTATGGTTAGAAAGAAATAAGATAATTTTTCAAAAAAAAGTGCTCCGCTTCTCCGGTCTTTCAAAATTTTCTTCTCCTTTAAACTTTGGAAGCATTTGTGCTCTAAGAAAACATTGGAAGGGCACAACGCACTATGGCTGCAGTCGAGACCTTTGGATATCTGGGATGATTGAGGCATTGCATTTTGAGAAGTGTTGCGGCCAATTCCTTATCGCCTATCGTCGGTGAAGAGTACTTGCAAGATAAAGTCCTCACAGATCAAAGTTATATTCAATGAGAACCCTTCGATTCTGAAGTCAGAGAGGGATTGGTAAATAATAAATGAGAATGTAAAATGTAGCAGAGTCTTGGTCCAAAATTGTTTTATCCGTGCTGTTCGCTTACCTCTCCTTTTATAAATGATTCTGATGTAACCGTCGAACACATGGTCTCATTTTTTATACCGCTAAATTATCAGATCATAATTATGGAGTTAATAGATCGTTTATTCTCACTAATAATCATGACACATAGTTGATAACCATTCATAATGATTAGGATGCTTGGAGAAGATAGATCAATTATATGTCGGTAATAATGACAAGTCGGTAGTCTCAGAGATTCAAATGAATATCGGTCGGTAACTCGGATACGCCGATGGTCTTCGGTTGGATGTTGATCAAGTCGTTTGTTGTTGGTCGATAGTAACCGACTGTCGGTCGGTCAGTCGATTATGAGTCAGAGTAATATGTTCATTCGATCGATGTAGAGTCGGAGTCGAAAGTCGGTTGAACTGCCTCAACAGTTACCTCCCACTTTTAAGTTCAAAGTGGTCTGACATGTATATCATCACGTAGTTTGTCACATTGGACAAAGAGAGTCGTCATATAATATCTCGAGCCCCGACTCAGTTGTTGTCCTTTATGGATTTTTTGAAATACGAAAGTTTTTCTGTTGTTTTGTCGTTTCGGTGGCTGCAAAATTATTATTGAGCTATAATGTCGATAGGATAATTCGATATCGGACGTCTGTATCGGACGTCATTCTAGGAAGATAATTCGACGTCGGATGACATAATTCTGACTAGTAGATTTTGGCCACGTGTCCGAATGACATTGGATCGGAGCTGTTCACGCGGATAACGGTGAGGTGGCACGATCAGGAGCAGGTGTGTTGAACCGTTCGATCAATGGTCAGTTTGGATGTTGCTACGTATCGTCATCTGATGAGACTCTGATTTGATCGCTTTCATCCTGGCCATTGAGAGATCCTATATATATAATGTCGCTTTCTGCCAGACTTTTAATTTACATTTCGTCTTCATCTTCTGCTGTAGAAACTCTGTCGGAAGGTTGCCCCAGCACCAGAAACTAGGGTTCCTTCTCTGCCTTTTTGTTTTTATCTTTCAAATTAAGTATTTTTATCTTTCCTTCTTGGGTCTATCTCCTTTTTGTTCTCTTTAGTCTTCTTCTCCCATGGCTAGGGCTTCTTCTTCTCGAGATAGTCGATCGGAGAATCCAACTGACGCTCCCTATCAGGTCCAAAAGTGGAGGCCTCTTCACTATCCGAACCCAATGTTGAACGACTCCAGAAATAATATCATATCCCGAAGCAATATCAACTCTTTGCACTTGATACTGACGGTCGGGTGAACTCCCCTCCTTC
The DNA here is from genome assembly GCF_000442705.2 of Elaeis guineensis. Classification (NCBI taxonomy): domain Eukaryota; kingdom Viridiplantae; phylum Streptophyta; class Magnoliopsida; order Arecales; family Arecaceae; genus Elaeis; species Elaeis guineensis. The sequence goes on from NC_025994.2 coordinate 86,828,065, forward strand.
GGACCATGTGGCCTTCTATGTCGAAGACCTTTAGATGGGTCTTCAATTTTTGATTCCAAAGTTCGTCCGAATTTTACTCGATTATTATGATCTTTATCCCGCTCAGCTGGCACTGAACTCGGTTCGGCTTATAATTAGCTTTGCTTTGTTGTGTCGGTTAATACCGACCGAACCTCATCCTTCTTTTTTTCATATCTTCTTTGTTCTCCATCCCCATCCTAAAGTCAAAGGTTGGTGGCTTTTCAACCTAAAAAAAGGTCTTTCCTTCATCACTGGTCTTCCATCGTCTATTCACGGATGAAAAAATTAATTCTTTTTTGTTGCTTCTTCTCTTCCCTAGGACTTTCCTTTGCGCTGGGGTGATCCGAGAATCGATTGCAATGAGAACAGTCGGATGGAAGTCGACGATCGGAAAGACTTCTACCGATTGAAGGACATGGTGATCCCGCCGTAGAGAGAGCTGATGATCGAACAAGCTCTTTATGATGTCGGCCTTAGTTCGATCATCACCTTAGGTATAGCCTAGTCTATCACTTTCATTTTTATTTTGTTTGTTTCTGAACTGTACTAACTTTTTATTTTGATAGCAACTATGCAACTGAGGGTGTGAGTATTGGCCTTCAATATTCGTCAGCATGCTGTCAAGAAGAGGACAGCATCCGAGGCTGGATCTTTCCGACCACCGAAGAAGGGTCAGATTCCTATTCCATTGGTAAGGGAATTTGACGTACCGTCGGCATCGGTTCTTGAGTCGGTTTTGGTGCTGTCGGCCCTGACAGTGCTCCCTGAAGTGCCGTCTGTTGAGGGTGGGGTGGCAGAAGAAGACGGAGCTGTCGTAGCACCATCGACAGTTCTACCGACTGAGGTTCGAGCCGAGGCGAAAGTCACGATCAAGTCGGACTAATCGATGGCTGCGCTGGTGGTTCCTCCAGTGGAACCTTTTCGGGTACAGTCGAGCTCTGATTTTCTTGCATTTTCAAATGCGGGGCTGTCGATAGGAGACTGGGGAAAAGAGCCGGCGACTTCGACAGACGACGGATCATCGGCGGGTTACACTGTTCATCTAGACATCAAAGTTTCTAAGGATGAGTCGGCCTTGGCCAATCCGACATTGGCCAAGCGGCTCATTGAAGCTGCTCTTCTCCTGACTGATCAGGAGAAAAGAAAGAACAGAACCATCGCCGAGATGTTCTCCTCTTTCTATCCGTTGATGCTCAGGGTAAGTTGTTCTTTGCATCTTCCTTCTTTTTTTTTTTTAATATGATCTGACTTATCTTTTGCTTGCAGTTGGCACACGACATGTTCGACTTGGAGGTCGGCTGTCGGAAGGTTGCTGACTTCTATCGGATATGGATGGATAAAGTGGTGACCGTCTATATCAAAAAAGCAGCTGCCCTTGAACAACTTCGGACAGCGACTGAGCAAGAGGCGAAACTTCAAGAGAAAATCTCCCATCTAATCGCTGACTTTGAATCTTCTAGAGCCAAACTTGAGTCGGCTCATCAAGACATCTTGTCTCTTAAGATAAGGATCAAGAGCAAGGAGCATTCTATTCATGGGCTTTGAAGGGAGAGGGATGGATGTATCAACGAACTTGAAGCCGAACATGCAAGACATTGGGCCACCCTGAAAAAGTGGGCACTGACCGATGATGAATCGACTTTCGCAAGAGCTGATGCAGAACTGGCGAGAGCGGAAGCAGAGTCGGCAAGGGAGGCTCTGAATCATGCCATCGAGAATTTCAAGAATTCTGAAGAGTTTAAGGAAGAGGTCCTCAAAGGCGGATTCGCTTATTACTGTGTTGGGTACGAAGACGGTCGAGATGCGATCAAAAAATTATACCCAGATCTTGACTTGAGCAACATCATTCCTCCCGTCCTAGAAGATGGAGCTACTGAAGAAGCTGTGCCGATCGAAGATGGAGCACCGACAGCACCAAAAGTTGTTCAAGTCTCAGATGCTACATTGGAGCAAAGCGATGGAGATGGCAACTGATGATCGATGCAATTTTTATTTTTTTTTGTAATCAAAATATTTTGTAATCAAACTTCGATCTAATTTTGTAATCTTCTTTTCAATGAATGAAAGAAAATTTTATCTAAGTGTAGACTTTTTTCTTATGTATGTTTTCATTATTGTAGAATTGTAATTGTATAACCGAATATCGATCGGTAAATCGAATATCCGATAGTAATTATAGGATTCATTCGTTAGTCGAATATCTATTGATATACTTAGGTATTATGATACATGATAATAAGCCGAATATCCTTTGTCTGACCTTAGTTGGGTTAGTACGTCAGGTTATTTAAAATCGATGGCAAACCGAATATCCTTCGACCGACCATAGTCGAGTCGGTATAATTTCAATTCGATCTGGATCGTATTGGCATAGCATTCCACTTAGTTAAGACTAAGTCAGCATAATAGTCGTTCGACTAGGATCAGCTTTTACAGTAGAAAGTCGAGATATGTTCGGTATCGACATACAGTCGATATTTTAATTTTTATAGTAAAAATCGAGATATAGTCAATACGTCGATTTTTTTAATAAAAAATCAAAATATAGTCGATAGAAATTGATCGTCCATCTATCAATCTATTATCACTTTGTAGTTTACTGAAACATATGATTCTAAAATTCACTGTTTCATTTCGAATAATGTATACATAGATAACTTTATTGATAATACATTTTGAAGTTGTCAGCATTTTATATTTGGGGGATGGCTGATCTCTCAAGAGTTTTCAATCGATACGCATCCGGTCTAAGTGTTTCGATTATCCTGCAAGGTTCTTTCCAATTTGGAGATAGTTTTTCTTGATCGAGAGATCTTGCGACTTCTACTTTCCTTAGGATCAAATCTCTAGGATGGAAGATCTTTGATTTAACTTTTACATTATAATATCAGACTACCCTTTGCCGATAGGCTGCCATCCAAACTTGAGCTTGCTGTCGGACTTCTGAAAGTAGATCTAAATCGGCTCTCCGACATTCTGAGTTGCTCGGTTCAATGTATTGCTCTATCCTTGCTGATGATAATCCGATTTCAAGTGGGATCATCGCTTCTATTCCATATGCTAGATTAAATGGTGATTCTCTCATTGATATGCGAGGAGTCGTTCGGTATGCCCATAAGATCGGATATAGTTCTTTGACCCAGAAGCCTTTAGCTTCATTCAGTCTGATTTTGAGTCCATGCAGAATCATTTGATTGGTTACCTCCATCTCTCTGTTGGATGGTGGATGGCTGACTGATGTAAGTTTGTGCGTAATATAAAATTTACATAAAATTCTTTAAAATTCTGATTGTCGAATTACCGATCATTGTCAGTGATGATGGTGTGTGGTAAACCGAATCTACATATGATTGATTTCTGAATGAAGTCTTTCATTTTACTCTCAGTGATTTGTGTCAGAGGTTCAGCTTCCACCCACTTGGTGAAGTAATCGATGACGATCACTATGAACTTCTTCTGACCAGATGTCGGAGGAAAAGGACTAAATATGTTGATTCTCTATTATGCGAAGGGTTATAGTGCAACAATCGATGTCAACTGACTTGCCGGTTAGTATTGAATATTTGCATATTTCTAACATGATCACACCTTCGGACAAGTTCAGCTGCATCTTTCTTCATGGTGGGCCTACAGTATCCTTGTTGTAGGATCTTATAAGCTAGAGATTTATCCTCAAGTGATTTTCACAAATCCCTTCGTAGATCTCTCTGAGTGCATAGTTGGTATCTGTTGGTCCCAAACACTTCAGTAAGAAAAGAGAGAACAACCTTTTATATAGATGACCATTCATTAAAATAGATTGAGAGGCCATCCATCTGAGTCGTTTGGCTTCTGAGAGATCCATAGGAAGAGTTTCATCAGCTAAATATCGGACGATCGGATCGATCTAGTTTGGTTTATCAGTAATTTATAGCACTTCCTCGACTTTATCAATACTCAGCTGTTTGAGACATTCGACGAATGTCCGATCCAGTGAGTTGAAAGAAGAAGTTGCGAGTCACGAAAGTATGTCGGCTCGAGCATTCTCTGTCTTTGGAATGTGAAAGATTTTAAAATACTTTAATGTTGAAGTTAGATCTTTCACCTTCTGAAAATATTTCATCATAATAGGGTTATGGACTTCAAATTCATCTTTAACCTGTCCAGTAATCAATTGAGTCGATGAAGACCTTCAGATTGTCGATATCGCGCTCTTTGATAATTTTTAAGCCAGTTAAGAGTGCTTCATACTCAACTTGGTTATTTGAAGTTTTAAAATTAAATCGAAAGACATATTCTGTTATAATCTCTTTAGAATTTTTTAAGATAGCCTCATCAAATCAGGACTGCTATCTCGTCCCTGAGCTGGATGCATTGTTCGATATCGTGACGTGATCACAATAAAACCGATCGTACTTCTTCCTGTCTCGGCTCCTCAATGGTGCTTTCATTGGTGGGGGGTGTCGTAAGTACTCTTCTCCTTCAATTTTCATCAGGATCTGTGCATGAAGAGCAGAAAGAGGAGTATAGGAGTCACACCTATCATAGTTCGATTTCGGACTCCGTCTTCGAGATGAAGCTTGCTTATTGACAGTCGACCTACTTGATTCGCTTGGAGCTTTACTTTTCTTTTATTTATTCTTTTGACCTTTTTCATCTGTTAGGCATCAGTCAGAAGCAGCTTCGTCCGTGCAAATATACTTATACGCATGCTCTAGAAGTTCAGCATAGGTCCGGGAGAGAGTTTTATCGAGAGAGTAAGTAAATCTAAATCTCCTCAAATCTTTTTTTATGGTCGATATAGCCATATCTTCATTGAGGTCCCTGACCTTAAGTGTGGCTGTATCGAAACAAGCCACAAAGTCTCTCAATGTCTCTGTCTCACCTTGCTTGATTGAGAAGAGACTGTCGGATGTCCATGACGACGTTCGACTTGTACTAAAGTGGGTCATGAAAGAATACTCGAGCTGCTCGAAAGAGTTAATGCTCTCCGACTGAAGCTTGAAATACCAGACTCGAGCAGCTTTCCGAAAAGTTGTCGAGAAGCCAATGCATAAGAGGGCATTAGTTGCCCCATGAATCATCATGAGAGCCCTATAGGTCTCCAAATGATCGAGCGGGTTGGTAGAGCCATCGTATGACTCTATTTGTGACATTTTGAACCAAAAGGAAATCGATTTATCTAAGATGCACCGAGAGAGAAATTGGACAGTGTGAAAGTCATAGTCATTGGAAGACTTCTGACCTTTCACTTGAAGTCGGATGAGCTGACGATCAATTTCTCAGAACTTACATTCATAGTCATCAAACCGCCATTGCTGGAAAACTCCGAAGGTGGAACCCCCTGAAGAGCTCGAAGAAGGAGAAGCAGAAGGTGTCCGCGGTCGTTTCTCCTTCTTGATACTGTGTGCGCGAGAAGGAGAGGAAGAACGCCGCGAATGGTGGGTGGCACGATGAGAGTATCGAGAGCATTGTTATCCATCTCGATGGGAGTGTCGAGACGGTGGCTCTGGAGGTGAAGAGGGCGAGCACAGTAGAGGACAGTGATTGTCCTAAATGGCACCGACTGAGCCACCGATTGCTCCACCGGTGGTTGCTATTGCTGCTGGGTTTGCTGCTGTTAGAGGCTTTGAACTGCCTCTGTCAAAATCTTCACTTGCTGCATGAGTGCAGCGATCTGTACATCCGTGGTGACCACATGACGTGAGGAACTGGGCTCTACCACTGGAGGTGGGGGAGGAACATCTTCTTGACGGAAAGACGGCCTCGTCGATCTAGTCGAATGTTGAGCTCTGGTTCTCGGCATGGTTGACTGTAGCTTTTTCTCTACCTGGCATGTCAATCTGTTGCGGCCAACTCCCTGTCGCTTGTCATCGATGAAAAATACTTGTAAGACAAAATCCTCATAGATCGGAGTTGTGTCCGACGGGGACCCTCTGATGCTTAAATCAGAGAGAGATTGGTGAACAGCAGATAAGAATATGAAATGTAGCAGAGTCTTGGCCCAGAATTATTTTACCCGTACTGTTCGCTTACCTCCCCTTTTATAGATGATTCTGATATAACCGTCGAGCACATAGTCTCATTTTTTATGCCGCTAAATTATCGGACCATAATTATGGAGTTAGTGGGTCGTTTATTCCCACTAATGGCCATAACACGTAGTTGATAACTATTCATAATGGTTAGGATGCTTGAAAAAGATAGACCGATTATATATCGATAATAATGACAAGTCGGTAGTTTTGAAGATCTGAATGAGCATCGGTCGGTAACTCGATCTTTAATTGGAGGTTGATCAAGTCGTTTGTTATTGTTCGATAATAACCGACTGTCGGTTGGTCAACTGATTATAAATCAGAGTCATATATTTATTCGATCGTTATAGAGTCGGAGTCAAATGTCGATTGATCTGTTTCATTAGAAAGTGCATATGTGATTAACTTCTGAAATTTTCTAGAGATTTATTTTTTTAAATTTTTTAATTTTATTAAATTATGTTCCGTAGCATTTATTTTTCTCTTCTCAACTGTTAATGTCACTCTGGACATATTCCCGCTTTAATAAAAATCAGGTGGCTTTCAGCTTCCCATACCTCAAAAAAAGAAAATATATTATTGGAACAATTGTGATCGCTGCATCGCGACCGAAGCAAAACATCGCGCACGAAACGCGTCAGATTACGGAAAGAAAAAGGAAACAGGAAAAATAAAAAGTTCCGAAGGAAGGGTTTTTTTTTGGTGTGTGTTTTAGGAGCGCCGGGGAGAACCGACGGACGGAACGATGGAGAAAACCGGAGACCCGGCGGCGCCGCTCCTCCCTTCACCGCCTCCGCCTCCGTGCTACGGCGTCCCCGCCTCCCGGATCGGAGACCCCTATCACGAGCCTCCCGCATACGTCCTCCTCCCGGCCTACCCCGTCCGCCGGCGCCGCCGCGGCCCCTGCCGCTGCTGTGGCTCCTTCCTCTCCGCCTCTTCCCTCTTCATCTCCTCCATCCTCATCGCCTCCGCTATCTTCTTCCTCTGGCCTTCCGACCCCGATATCCAGGTCGCCCGCCTCCGCCTCGATCGCCTCCGCGTCTCCCCCCCACCCCACGCTGCCATTGACGTCTCCCTCGGTCTCCAGATTCGGGTCCGGAACCAGGACTTCTTCGCCCTGGACTACCGCTCCCTCGCAGTCTCCATGGCTACCGCGGCCGGCCGCTCGGGAACGTGACCTCTGACGGCGGGCACTTGAGGGCAAGGGGGGTGTCGTACGTCGACGCCGAGCTCGAGCTCGACGGGATCCAGGTCCTCAATGATGCCTTCTATCTGATCGAGGATCTCGCCAGGGGCGTCCTACCGCTGGATGCGGTCACGAAGGTCCAGGGCAAGCTGCGTCTCTTCTTCTTAGAAATCCCCGTTCAGGTTTGACGCACACCCCCACCCCCCCCCCACAAAAAAAAAAGAAATCCTTTTCTTCCTCTACATTCATCCATGCCTTTCTCTGCTCTTAATTGCTAATTTGTTCGTTTTACCTGTATTGAATTCCTTGTTCGTGTTCTGTTACAAAAAAAAAAAAATCTTTTCTTTATGTAATTTTCTTTTGAGTTGAATATAGTGCGTTTATTTGGCACTGGTCTGACATAGTCGTTACAAGAAGTGGCAAGCTCACCTTCTTTTCCTTTATGTGAAGAAGATGAATAATTATTGATCAGCTAGTATAAGATTAAAATGTGTGAATATGAAACAAGTAATCTTTATTGATCAGCCTTATAGCCTGGAACTTCAGGGGAATGGATTCAAGAATTTGCATGCCTTGTAATATTTATGACTGAAAACTCTAGATCTGTATTATAAGGAATTAAGGATATATTCCATTGATCAGCCTGCAGAATATATGGGTTGATTTTTGATCTCTGCTTAAAGGCTTAAGGCATGAATTTATCACTATCAATTACTTTGCTATCAACAGGAAAAAAATTGCTGGTACTTATCATAGCATATCTGCAGTATGTATTCTGATGGTAGATTGGCAGCAGCAAGATATAAGAGTTTGTGCCTCTACATCATTGATGGCATCCCAATATTAATGCATGATATACACCAGTGCAAAATGATTTGCAACACTACAAACTTGTGCCTTACTTTCCCAATTAAAATTCATATTCAATCATCTTGAATTGTTCCTTTTCTATTCAAAATGATTCAAAAAACGTTTCTGCCAGAAGCAGCACTCTACTTGCACCCAGAATGAGTGTACCACTAGTGATCTGTTCTGAAATTAAGAATCCTGTAGTTAATATCAAGGCATGATCTATTATTTTACAGAAGAGAGTTTTTGGATTTTATTCAACATGACATCTGATTTCGAAATTATTTTCCTTCCACCACTAACATGATTCGAGATTTGTCGAGGTTGTTAAAACAAGTTCTCCAATTTTGTTTTTTCTCGATTAGTATGAAGAAGGTTTTTATTGACATCATGCATGGGTCACAGAATGTTGGAAATGATTCTACAACATCTCATTTTTAAGGTTCTAGTCACTATTGCCAGGCTGCAGATGTTGGACCATCCAAACATGAAATAGATATAAGATTTCATGTGTGGAGACATTACCAAGCCAGTGGTCTTTGTAAATTATATACTTAGCAAATTGTTACGATGCTGAAGAACCTCAGTTGGACCTTGAATAAATCTCCTTGTCCCTACAGAATGTCATGTCAACTTTGGCCTCCACAAAAATATCCCAAGGCGCTACCAATTTATGCCCAATGATATCATGCTCCAAAAGGTGCTTAGTCTCATGTCTCTATGAGCCAGACCTATACTATGAATGTCCAACCTACCCCAACTTATGTAGTAGTCATCGAAGAATAGTTAACCGCTAGTAAATTTTAAATGCTTAGCATTGCTGAAGTACAAGACAGTTTCATCTGCTTTACTATGGTAACCCTATTGGCATACAAGTGCTTTTTTGTGGTAATAATTCTTAGTTTGTTGACATCAGATTTTGGATGATGCAGATGGAAAGTTGATATTTTCTTATGCATTGTTATAATAGAGCTATGTTAGGACATGAAGTGTGGCTGAGAAAGTATAGTTTGCTGATGGTAAAGCTTCTATGAAATGATTGGGAAACATAAATGGTGGTTCATGCTGGAAAACCTGCAATTACTCTTTGGAAAATGCTAGAATGATATAGAATTCTCACAGAAAACCCAGCATAATCAGGGTGAGTGCTAGCTATTAGTGGTTAGTAGTGCAGGCCATGTGCCAGCATGAGCCGGGCCACCTAAAGGCAGAAAATTTAGATAGGTTAACATTGTTTTGCAGACTTGCATATTATGTTGGTTTTGCTTTTGGTCTTTTATGGTTCCATTATAGTTTATACCTTCAAACTACTTATAAAATATATAGATAAAATCGTCATCGTCATTGTCGTCGTCATCGTCATCATCGTCATTACTATTATCAAGGCTGATGAGAAAAGGGGAGGGATTTGCGCACCACCAAGCCACCCGGTGAATGCAGGATTTGAACACAGGTTGCTGCATGCTGCAGCCCAATGATTTTATCAACTCCACTAGTTGGGACTCATGTATTGTGTTTGTTGAAAACACAAGTTACTAGAAGCAACTATCAAAACCTTGGTTGGAGTTTTGGTTTGGTTTGGCTAAATGAGATCATTCTAGCCATTTATTCAAAACCAAGTTCCAGATTTTGGGGTTCTGTTAGGAAAAATTGGGAAAAAAAAATATAGAAGAAACTCATAGAGATAAAAGGAAAGAAGTTGACAAAAGATATTTGATATCATTTTAGAGTATAGTATATGCATCATGTATGAATTTGGTGGCTATAAACTCTTAAACATTATAATAAGTATTTATCAGAGACTCTAGAATAAACAAGGAAAGTTAGGACAGGTTGGACAATTTGAGAACTATTATGTATTATTATTCAAGTTCTCACAGACCAAATGTATACATTTGTGTTGAAATAATAGAGGATTTATTAATTTTATGAATAAATATATAAATACACATGCACATACTACTTGGTTGGTTGGAAGTACTTCATGAAATTTAAACGAGATATCTATGATCTTGCTTACTATGTTGCAATTAAAACATTAATGTAACTAATGATAGGGAAATCAATTTTCCCTTTGATTTGCTGTGACGTTGCACTAAGTTCAAGTCTGATATGTGAAAATATTTTTTTCTTAAAGGCTCAAGTTTGTCACTCATGAATGTAATCAATTATCAGAAAAAGGGAAGAAAAAAACAACATGAGAGCTTTCAACCTTTATAGACGTCAGTTCTGCATGAAATTGACAAAAAGGTGGCTGGAATTAACCGAACTTATCAAAGTACACTGAATTAGTTGGAATTGATTGAAACTTGTGGAATTTTTGAATATAAGGCAACTTTGGACCAATTTTGACTGGTAATAAACCATTTTGATCAAGTACCAGTTGTGGTTTAGAAAAGAAAAGTGATTATCAACAAATAAAAGAAAACTAGGCTACATCATGAAGATGACATGCCAATTAAGGTTGGAACTTCAGGTTAAACATTGAGTTGATTTGTCTTGGTATCTTAATAATGAGATTTTGATTTTTGAAATCAAGAAAACACCAGTTGACAAGATGAGCAATATTATGGTATGTATGCTGTTATAAATAACAACAGAAGTGATGTACAATTGTGCAAAAGCACACCTATTTGTGGAATTCAATGTACAAGCCATGATATCAAGTTATGAGACCAATTGGATGTAGATCCGTAAGAACATCGATGATCTCAAAGAACTGTTATGATTTGATGCTTAGAAGGTCAATAATGGAGGCTATCTTACTGGTTATACAATTAATGAAAAGATGTAGAGCTGTTTTATCAACCTGGATAAAGCATATATGCTAGGGTACCGAGAGTGATGCCTGCAATATACTTTGAGTCATCATTTTTTTCTTCTTGTTCAATTTTTTTTTCAACATTCTCTGGTAGATTTAACACATCTGTTAAGATTGCATTTTTGAAGTAAGCCTTTATAATAATAAATGCTTGCTTCACTTACTGCCATTAGTTGAAAAATTTTTACATAAGCAATCTTGGTTTTGGGGGTCCATTATTTCTGGTGTTATAGATTCTTTGCAGTTGTTCTTCTTGCTGTGTGCTGATGCTTCATATACCATTCATATGGTCATGGGTTTGGCTGGAATTAAGGGAACCTGGATGACATAGATTTGAGGGCTACCAGGGGGTACATATGAGAGAAATGTACGGCCTAAATTTATCATCCTAGAGTCCATGATGGCATGAGAATAGTCAAAAACTGTCTCTTGCCAATTATACTGAGTCACTTGTAGAATGGCAAGTCGTCCATAGTCGTTCTAGTTTATCAGCACGCTCATGCTAGTGCAGTTTCTTCAATATCTTGTTTCCTGATGCCTCAACTCTTCCTCAGTGTCACATGATTCTTGACATCATCCCAAGATGCTTATGTCCCTTCTGTAAGGGGCAATGTGTTTACAAGCGAATTAGGGAAAAGCTGCAAGTCATGCCCTCATTCTTGAAATGCTCTTCCTTTTATCCTCTTTTAGGTGGTTGTCGTTTGTGCATTAAAGCCAGAGAACATGTTATGATCATTTTGCACTACAACATGTATCTGTTCTAATAAATTATGATCTTCTACTCTTTTCTTTTTCTGCAGGGAAGAATTTCTTGCTCAGTAAATGTAAATCCAGAAACTCAGATAATCATTCGTCAGGACTGCTACCCTGAGGTGAGTCATTTTGCTTTTGATCATGGATAATTTTGTGCCCTTTTGATGTCAGCTGTAGACTTGCTGACCGTTTTCTTGTCTGTGTTCTTTGTTCAGTGATGACTAATGCATGAGGTAAAATACCTTGCTGGGTCATGCTTATTTAGTTGTTGCTTGTATATCAGGGCAAAACTTTTTTGCCATTCATCCATGTGTTGTGTATTAGAACAGTCTTTGTAATATATATAATATGACCGAGAGAGCACACAAGTGTTCTAAATAAACAGTGCATATGCCTGTTGTGATTTGTGAAATGGCCGGTGATTATGTTATCTATTATGGTTATTGTCAGCACTTGGATGAGGCTATTCTTCTGTTTCTTTTCTTCCCATCCTGCCATCCAATACAGCATGGATATTTATCAATTAAGGACTGCTGGTGTGAAACAAAAGGGAGAGTGATTCTAGCAGCAATTCAAGTAGTGAAATCCATTCTGATAACTTATTCTCTCTCGTTTTTGTTTTGTAACTATTTTTGGAAGTTCTGTAATCTTTTCTATATTCTGGAGCTGACTTAATTCATTTATCCAGTTCAGCTTCTCAGTGCCCTCTTACTCTTTTAACATAAAATTTTTTGTTAAGAAAGACTACGCAGCAATTAATCCAGGAAGAATATTTGTATTTCCCATTACAAGAAGACAGATGCTTAATTTCTCCCCCCTGCCCCTTTCTGTTGTCTTTTTGCTCCCTCCATTTTCTTTTCTAAGTAGACATTTATTTGTAGCTTCTTTTCCTCCAACTCTCTTCACCTTGCAGCACGCGCTCTCCAAACCTCGAGCAGTCCGACCCCTCTCTGCTCTGGCCACAGTCACAGAATGGAAAATCTGCATCTGTCTGCATCTGATCATAATCATGCAGCCAGATCCACATCCAAAGAATGAAAACAACAATCAAAACCATCAGATCTTTAAGTATGTTTTATCTCCAATCAACTGTTTATAGTTGTTTCATAGTTAATATGTATATAGGCATTCTTAGTCAGCAACTGATCAAAATTAAGACTTCATAATTACTAATTAAAAATTTAACATGTAGCAGAAACTCTTTTTTTTTTAAAAAAAAGAAAAAATTCAATAAGCATGGAGATAATCCTAAGATGTGTGAGCAGCAGAAAGAAGATGATAATAATAACCTAAAAATGATCATCAAAATTTAGTCCAGATGGTATGGACCTTTGCTATTTAAGAAGAGGGGGTTTGATTTCGGAGCATGTTGACCCTTGGTTAAATAAAAAAAAAAAATTCTTTCTAGCTCTTAGGCAAATAAAAATGAAGGATAAATTAAGGCGGTGCTTGGTTGGAGAGAGTGGGGGTCCGAAATCGAAATGGGAATGGGTCTCCCATTCCAACTGTTTGAGTGGGAGGAGTCTCATTCCGATTTTGCTTCTGGGATGGAATGGAAATGGCTCAATCTATTTAAAACTGAATTTTCACTTTTTCCTAAGGATTTGAATTTTCATTTCGATTCCGATTCCAGTCATGAACCAAATACTTTGGAGGATTAGGCTATTCAGATTTCGATTCTAATCTATTTCTATTCCCATTCCGATTCTGATTTTAGTCATGAATCAAGCACCTCCTAATGGTAGAAATTTATAAGAGATTAAACCTACCGAGTTGCAAACCGGCCTCATTGTTTCATTCTTTTTCCCTCATTGCTCTACTACTTTAATCCCATAACCTTCACCTTCACGATTATGCACCTTTCCTTTCTCCACAACTAGCGCACTTGGTCTACCTCTACTTCCCCATGGCTACACCCTTCAGCTGCGATTGTGGTTCCGTCTCCCTGCAGCCATCGATGAGGTGAACCAGGCGGTAGCTTCTTCCTTGCCTGGCAGTGGCCTGAAGCTGTGTGTATGCCCTCCCACTCACCATTCTCATGCATTTTGGTGCAGGCACCATCACCATGAGTACGAGAGGGGTGGCGGCGGTGGTGATCAATTCTGTTGGCCTTCGTGTATGTGATGTGATGATGTTGCATGATGTTAAGGTGGCATCTCATGTTTCTGTCTGTGGATAAGAATCGGTTCTCATTCCTTCAGCACATGGGGGTGTTGTGTTCTCATTCCTACAGCATATTGGGGGTGTTCTTTCATCATTTCTTTTGTGGCATATGATCAGGGACTAAAAGGCAGTGCTGCCTATGTTTTTGTTTCATTAAATGAAAATGAAAGAAATTTGTGTGTGGAATATTTTGACTTATTTTTTTGTTTTGAAGTGCAAATTTTTCAGTAACTCACCCTACCTGTGTTTGAGGATAGGACCCAGATTTGGCTTAGAAAAACAGCTAATGATCATTTCTGGAGTCGGGTCAACTTTGAGAGAGGAAAGTTGAGACTGAGACAATGAGATTAACATTGCTACAAGTTGTATATAATTCACCAAAAGAAATATTTCAGCAGCAGAAGATGATAAGGTGCTGATTGCTCTGCTTGCTGCATGGCTGAGTTTAGTACTGTGAACAAAGCAAAGTTCCAGTCCATTCCTGACTTCTTTACAAGGTTGCCTGTACAATTTCAGCAGCAGCTTCATCACCTTGGCACAAACATCTCTCTTAAATCTCCAAAACTGTCTCTTGTCGTTGGTACTCTTCCTTCCAAAGAGTTGCTTGCATTGATACCATTGCAATTGTCATCAAATTTACACTTCTTCCCCAAAAGCTTGGACACGCTGCTCTCCAAATCTAGATTTGTTTTTGGTGGGTTACCAAAACGAAAGAATGCCGCCACATCCTTTGAAATAGCCCATAATAGATCTAAATTAGTCTCACGCAATCCACATGATTCTTTTAACACTTATTCACAACATCTGATCAACTCAAGCACAAAGTGCAACAGAAAGCAGTCTTTTGATTTCCAAGCACAAGTGGTTCGCTGCAGTTTTCTGGAAAGTATTTGTCTGCTTAATAATAATTCAAGGTCATTATTCACTAGATTTGATGAAAATTGCCCCATCGGATAAAACCTATTGAAGAGAAAGATGTTTGACAATAAATTTATTGAGTGCCGATCTCCATCAAATTTCCAAAAATCATGAGGTTAAGGTAAACAGAAACCCTATCTCATGAATTCTTCGGGTAATATTCGTCATAGCAACATTTAGATACAAAAATCACCTATAAAGAAAGCTTATTAGTACCTTCATGTCAAGGTGGTGCACAATGTAGATGTCCTGCATAATGAAGTGCATGTCAAGATGTAGGACCTACATGCATCTCTGGCTGACTGACTAGTTTTCTACCACAATTTTCTCCTGCAAGTTTCATTAAACCATTTAGCTTATGACATAGCAATGTAAGCACGGCAAAAGCAACCTAAAGGATATCCACAGAAAGTGATACCAGGTGAGACTGCAAATTTAGAACCATCTTTCCATTAAACTCATATTCTTTCAGAGGCTCCTTGGACTCCTTAGCGCACAGTGTTTATTACCTATTGTGGTCTTTGGAGGGAAGAGCTCCTTGATGGCCATTTCATCCACAAGTGCTGTCCACACGCTGGGTCCTCTTCAATGCCAATGTTGTGGAAGATCTCTTGCACTGTTGCCTTGGAAGCCTGTAAGTAGGCCACCAAAGTATCGGCATGGCCACCAACGATGCTGCATCGAGTCTGAACTGGGAGGTCACCCTACAGGTGATAGAAATACTGAGACGCTCCCTAACTCATCTTGCGCACATCCTCGTGGATTTGAAGTAGATGGAGCTGGCTTAGTAGTGATATTCTGTGAGATGACCCAAGGATCCTAATGACCCAAGGTGCCATTAGGAGAAGGATGGCCATCAAACAAGGTGCACCATGCATGACACAAGACCACGTTGCTCGAAGGCCATCCATGGCCTTACTGCCACATCACACTTCATGATGCCCGGGTGGTGTGTGGAAGAACATGCTGTCGGGTTGCAGCCAGCCAGATACTCGACGTGGCTGGTCCAGTTGGGGAGGGAGTTTTTTTTGACAATGATGGATTGCTCTTGTCAGGTTTGGGGCTCGAGTCAAAGTTGCCATTGAGGAGGATCACTGAAAACAAACATGACAGGGGACAGAGGTTATTGGTATATCGGTAGACCAGAGAATGGGGACATTTGATTCAGATGAGGAAAAGAGGGAACCCCAGATGTAGAAAGAGGATATGGGAAAGAATGTTCTTACTAAAGTGTTTTTGGCCGGAAAAATCATATAATACGAGAAACAATAGCTACTTTTTTTTTCTTAGAGAATGCGGATGCATGCTGAGACATTCATGGATAGGAAAATGACATAATCATTTTGAGGTGAAAGTAAATGAATATGCACAAGAAAAATGGAGAAAATAAAAGACCACGGCAAGATAAAAATGTCATCTAGTTCTTACCGTTTTTGTTCATAGTTCTACCTAATCCTATAATCCGATAATACTATATACCATGAACAAATGAATAGGAAGGCCTTTGTCCAGTACCAAGCAAAGAAAAGCAAACAGAGAACCAGACAAATGTACAGGGAATAGATGCATCAGGAGTCAGAGATAAAACGACATAAATATCATCTATATCAGATCTTTATTAGCCTGAAACCTTCTATTTCCTCTTTGGAAGGGAAATTTTCTTTTTCTTTTTCCTTTTTTTTTTTTTAAGTTCTTTTTTCTTTTTTTGGGTAAGGAAGGGAAATTTTCCACCTCTCAAACTTTTCACATGCAAAATCGATACTGCGTGTGGTTGGAATATGTGGGAGGTTAACCTACTTTTTCTGGCTTCTTCCGTTATGTATGCTAAAAACCGTTTTGGGCTCCTATTTATTTTCCCAAGGAGAGGTGAGATTTTTTTTTTTTTTTTCCTCAATACAAAAACCTTTTTTTTTTTTTTTATAACTATTTAAAGATGTTATGTCCAAAGGGGAGAATCTAGTTACCCCCCAACCCGCCCCCTTTCCTGACCTCAAGTTATTCCTCAAACACCCCTTAAAAACCTATTTCCAGACCAAACAGGGCCTATTGTAGTACTGCCGCCTGTACGGATAAAAATGCCGTGCAGAACATATGAGCAAGTTATCTTAACCTCGTATGGCGCAGGGGAACCAAATTATCATACATCTGCTCGGGTAAATTGTAAAAGAAAGAAAGGCATGTAGAGTAGAGACAAAAAAAAAAAAAAAAAAAACAATCAGTTTTTTTTTTTTCCTTTCAAGGATAAACTATCATGTTCAAGTCACAGTTATTGCATCATTTGGGAGGCATCTAAAAGCTCAAAAGCCACGGAATGGAAGAGCGAAATAAGCCCATTCACAAGAAACCATCAAAACTACAGTCCACACAAACTAAGACAGGAGAAAAACGCCAAAGCCTCCAATCATCAGGACCCTGAGCTACGAGACAATTAGCCCAAAAGAAGAGGCAGAGAAGCAGCAGTTGTACTGCATCCCTTCTGAAAAAAGCAAAAACTGTGTGTATATACTATCACTATATACACAGATAGATACATACACAAATATATTTATAATATTAGTTTGATTTATATATCCTGCAATTTCTAAGCTTTTGGCATATGAAAATTTCTTCTATAGTTTACATATGTAGATATATACTCGAAGATAATTACATACACAAGTTTATTTATAATATTTTTTTTTCATTTTTCTAGTTAAGCATTGTGATATTGTTAACCATCGCCTGTTATTCACGATTTAAGTTTTGCAGCAAATGTTGGATGTTCATCGATAGATGAACTTTTCAGAGCATGGATTATTTAGCTTAATTAACTTTTGGAGATATAATGTTAGATACTCGAACGGTACCTAGACCTGATCTACACCTGAGGAGAATCCGGCACATATTTTTATCAAACAAATGTGGACCAATCCAATCCTTCAATGGATCAGGTATGGAACAAATATTAGACCCAAATCCTCAATAAACATGGGTCTAGATTTACTCAAACCTAAACCAAGACTAACCGGACAGCACCCCTACAGACCAAGAATAGGCATCACATGACCAGTATTTTTATGTGATATCTCATAGCTTGAGTGGATTGGAGTTTTCATGCTACTATAGTCATCACATAATTATCGTCAATGTTTAATCAAAATTTTTTATAGGTATAATCAATGAACAATCGGCAACGGGGTAGAACTAGATAAATTCTTGTTGCTGCTTCTTATGCATCCTATGGCAATGGAGTATCTACCACCCCTACATCACATATTCCCTTCTGTTAATGGTTTACCTTGTTCAATGTGGTCTTGTAAAAGAAATCTGCTATGTTGTGTTTTGCCGGGCGTCATTTAGTCTGGTGTTCTGATAACCATCAATACCACCAAGACTTTAAATCTTGTCTTTCTTTAACTAATCCTCCATGGGGGCGCTTCTTTCTAAGTCCTAGTACTTCACGTAGGAGGTGAATGTCCTGTAGAATACGTAGTTTATGAGAAGCCATGGATCTAGATCCAGATACAAGGGTTGTGTAGCTACTTGCAAGATTTAAGTACAAAGAGACAGGTCTTGGGCCACGTTTTATCAGACACTTGCTAGCCCATAACTCAAATCTAAGCTTATCAACACGTGTGATGCCATTAACTGATGGTAAATAGGAAGCAAAGTGGCAATGGAGTATACCACATGGGAAGCTAGCTGAAGAAAAGGATCTGACCTTTGGATGCGGAGTAATGTCCAAATGTCAGATATTTTCAGCTCAAAATTTAAATGCATTGGAGTTCAGATAAACATGGGGTCAGAAATATCAAGATGATCCAAGAAAGGCACAGTGGAGGTTCATGTTTGAAAAGACTTGATTCCCCTTGGCACATGGCCGCACCAGTGCTCCGTACCCAGATTATTAAACCAAATGGGATTTGAAGAAGATTTTTTTTTTTTTTTGTTGCCTTAAATGAGAACAAAATAGGCGAGAACAAAGAAATGAAATCTGTTGAACAAAAAAGTTTCCTGGAAATATTAAAATTTTTATGAATAGAATTACTTCTTGCAATCAAATGGGCTTCGGGGCATTCATGGGCTGAAGTAGGGTTGTGTCGTCCAACCTATCACTTGAACTTCACGCTATGGAGCGGCGACGCAATTGAGCTAAGCCTGGTCCAGCTCCGATCCAATCAAGTTTGATCTAGAATTAATTTTAAACCTAAAATTTAAAATCAACATTAATTGTTATATTTAGTTCGAGCTCCATTCAAGTTTAATTTTCATTTGTTTGGCTCGATAATCCTAAATCAATTTAAGCTTAATTTTGAGTCAAGATACACACAAGTTGAAATCAAGCTCGATTCACAAAACACCGATACAAGTTTGTTTCAAGCTTGTATCTAAGCTCGGTTTAAAAGTCTGATTTTAAATCTATTTAACATTTAACTGATTCAAAGATTAAAAATTAAATATACTAATCTAATGATCAATTATGCATGAAAAATGTAGTATGCAAAGTTTTATAGATCCAATCGTCTTTTTGGCTCGACTCGAAATCAATTACGAACGTGTCTCGTGCGAGCTTGATTTGTTTAGTTTCGAACCAGCTTGATTTAAGCGGGGACCTCAAGCTGCTCGATTTGCTTGGTGCGAGCTACTTGCTGAGGTTGGACTGATTTATTGTGGATTGAGCCGGATGGCCAACTGGGAGCCAAACCCCACAAGATGGCCATATTAGCAATTAACTATAATAACTCAGCCATGTGGCATTCGCTTGTTGGTCTCATGGACTCTCCCGTGTGTGAGAAACATCACCCGATACATTTTCTAGGCTTCGTGGGCAGGCGAAGGCTGCTGATTGGTGCGGAAATATGAGCACTTGAGAAGCGAAACTGTGATAGCTTGGTAGTTCGTACAGCGATAGTCGTGAAACGTGTTATCGCAACTGACATAAACTTGGCGGGCAGCGCCGGAGACTGAGAGCGCCACCGGACGGACGGAAATGACTGCGAGAAGCTCGGAAGAAAAGGTGGAGCCGCTCCTCACTCATTCTGCTCCGCCACCTCCTCCACCTCCTCCGCCGCCTCCACCTCCGCCTCCTCCGCCTCCTCCATACTACGTCATCCCCGCATTCATCCTCCTCCCGCCCTACCCCTTCCCTAGGCGCCGCTGCTGCGGTCTTCTTTGCTACGTCACCTGCCTCGTCGGCCTCGCCCTGGCCGCCATCCTCCTCGCCTTCGCCGCCTACTTCCTCTGGCCCTCCGACCCCGAGCTTCGGGTCTCCCACATCCGCGTCGACCGCATCCGCGTCTCCCGGCCGGGCGGCGCCGCCTTGGACGTCTCCGTCGGCATCGAGGTCCGCGTCCGGAACCCGGACTACTCCGCCATCGACTACGGCTCCCTCGCGGTCTCCGTCTGGTACCGCGGGCAGCGGCTTGGGACCGGGACCACCCGCGGCTGGCACGTGAGGGCAAGGGGGTCGTCGTACGTGGGCGCCGATCTCCGGCTCGACGGGATCCAGTTCCTCGACGATTCCTCTGATCTGATCGAGGATCTCAACAGCGGTTCCTTGGTGCTGGATACGGTCTCCGAGTTCAAGGGCAAGATACGCCTCTTCTTCTTTCAAGTTCCCGTTCAGGTTTGACTCAAAAATACTCCATTATTCCTCTGCAATCGTCCATGCTTTTCTTTTCTCTTAAACAGTTGCGAAATTTGTGTCTTTTTATCCGGATTAATTATCGATATTAATTCATTATATCTATATACATATGGATATACATTTGAGATGGATCGAATGTAATGCGTGTATTAATTTTTTGCACTTCTTAGTCACGGTGATTGCAAGATTTATTGAGTTCTCAAGAGAGTAGAGAACCACCTTCTACTCTCTTGTCTGAAGAAGATGAACAATTGTTGATCAGCCAATTTAGGATAAACTCATAATAGAGTGCAAAATTGTAAAAGAGGTAATATTTATTGATCAGATTTATAGGCAGGAACTTTGAGGGAATGGATTTAAGAATTTGCGTTCCTTGCAATTCTTGTAAGTAAAAGAAGGATAAATTTGATTGGAAGTCTTGATTCTGCAACCTCTGCTTACGGCTTGAATATATCACTTCCCATGCATAATAGGGGAAAATTTGGTCAATCACTTCTTTCTATCAAGAATGAAAATAATCATATTTATCATAGGATATTTGTATTGGGGACTCGGTTCATGGGAAGAATTTTCCCACATTGGAATATTTTTCTTGGAAAGTTGATGCTTGGATATATGATGCCTAGGAAAGTGGTTTGTGCATAATTTATTGATCATGGGAAAATGGCATATTCAAGAATAGCTTATGTTTGGTTGAATATCTACTTTTCAAGAAAAATTATGTAAAATACATGTTTTGTCCTTATTAAAATAAAAGATTTTATCCCAGTTATCTAAAAGCTAAAGAATATTTTTGGAAAAAAAATTATCCCAATTCCTAGCAAGTGAGAAAGTGACTTTCCTATATCCCACATGAGTTTTTCTTTTCCATGAAAGGCCTGTTTGGATGATAGGATAAAAATCTCATTGGATTCATCAATTAGGCCAGTAAAATTAGTTAGATAATAGGCTTACAGGCTGCGCTAGACCTACATCCATAACTATCCAGGATTGGTTTTAGAGTGTGCTTGTTTTCTTTTCTTTCTTTCTAGGGGATTCGAGGTAGCACACTCTAAAATAAATCCTTGATAGTTATGGATATAGGCCTCCCAATCTGTAAGCCTATTATCTGAGTAATTTTATTGATTCAATCCATGAATCCAATGGGATTTTCTGTCCATGCATCCAAACAAGTCTTAAATGTAATAATCTTATTTTTATGTGGAAAAGCTACTTTCCTATCTCTCTCCTTTAAAAACTCCTATCAAACATGAAGCATTTCTCCATTTTTCCATTGACCATACTTTCCAGCCTCTCTTTCCACAAACCAAACAAGACTTAAGTGGGTCTAGGCAAGATTTCAACCAACTTATTCTCATGACTTTACTAATTGTACTAGTTGGCATGTACATATGAAGTTTGTTGACAATCCAAGTTGCTGGAGACAACTATCAAAAACTTGATTTGAGTTTTAGTTTGGCTTGGCCAGATGAGGTGTTAATCTAGTAGTTTCTTTGAAGCCACATTCAAGTTTTGAGATTTTGTTAGGAAAAATTTAAAACAAATTAAACACACACACACAAACTCCAAATTTATAGAAACACCCTCTTTATTTTTACTAATTTGCATTGACACCTTCTAGGCTTTAAAAATTTTTAGTTGGATCCTTTCAGTTACCATATTGACCAATGAGCAATTACACCACCCAACATTGTTAGTGATCCACCTGGAAAGGTGAAAAGTGTACTCTCCTTCTTAAGTCTTTTGCCAAATTCTTTTTTTGCGTCCCTAAATTATACCATTCCACCCACCTCTTGCTCCTGCTTGTTTCACCTCTCTCGTGTGCAACCCCTCCTCAATCTGTCAACCTCAACTGCTTCTCCAATGGCTCTAATTTATTTTCCTCTTCCCTATGTCAACATCGTCTTCCTTCTTCTTGCCTTTACCCTCCACAAGCTCTTCTACTGCATCCTCCACTACTTGATGGTGGCGATAGCATAGTGGCGGAGAACTGGACTCCGGCACCCACAAGCCTTGGTGTCCAAGTCCTGGGTCATTCTCCAAGCTGACCTCCACCTCAAGCTTGTCCCCACAATCTCCTCGCTCCTTTCCGTCCTCATCCCTGTACTACTATAACACTATTTCAGGCTTGATCAAGGATAGCAATGAATGATAAACAATAATCCTTACCACTATATGAAGCTTGACCAAGAATAGTAATAAACAAGTGCAAGGTCAACTTGAGCAGTAACTTTTTTTATCTATGAAGTGAGCCTCTGTTCAAGCTCGACCCAAGCAGTATTTGAAAACAGCTAAATATGATCATACGAAGTTTGACAGTTTAACAAATTGAGGACATTACTACCTTGTTATTATGTCCTCTGAAAGCAAATTTAGGAGGTAGAATCTTGAAGTTGCATTTCATGGTGGTATTTTCTTTGTCTATGGCCTCTTATAGGCTGATTCCACCAAGTTCTGTTTCACGTTTCAAATCTTCACTATCAATTATATGCAATGCCTATTTATCTATAAAGGAAACATGATTCAATGTTTTAACAATAACATCTATGAGAAATATGATTTCTATATAAGATAAGGTGAAATATCTATTGAGCACATATTTATGGACTCCTCATGGTTTGAATTTATTAAACCAAATTATGCAACCATGAAAGTAATCTACAAAATGCTATTTGATCAGAAAATACAGAGTAATGATGACATATCTTTCAATGAAGACAGCTCAAATTTTTCATTATTATGTCATAGATATAACTAGAGAAAAAAAGGAAACAGGTGCAAACCTTTGATGATGTTGAGGTCAATGGAGTCCAAAGTGTTTGGAGTGCCAATGCAGATGCCCTTCTCTTCTCCCTCTTTTGCAAGCCCTCTTCTTCCATTGTTACAAGCCATTATCCTTGTACTCTACCGCTCTATGCTACCATCTCCCTCCATCTCTTTACACCACCATCCCACCACCAATTTTTACATCTTCAATGTCTATGGCACCTACAACATGCACAAGTATTTGGTAAAATGCACAAGAGAAAGTTAATAACTTTAAACGCTATAATATGTTCAGAAGAGAAAGCCACTGGATTGCTGGATGAATTTCAAATATTTTAGCTCAGCAATGACTTGCTTGACATGGTCACCATGGTAGGTATTTCCTTCAAGGTGAAGGAAATAACTGGATTTTTTTTCTGTTTTCACCATAATTGTGGTAGTAGTACTCAAGGATTTAAGTTAGATGGAACATCCTACGAGACACCGAGATAGAGTATCATTCTATGTGTTGGGACATGATCGTCCTACCATCATCCCAATATCCCAATTGATACGTCTTGGGACATCCTTTATCCCAAGTGTCAGATGGGACAGGACCATGGTGTCCTGCTACATGGAAAAAAAATCAAGAAGTCCCGTTCCATGGGATTTAAAATCTTGGTAGTACTCGATAAAATCAGCACCGATGATTATACACCAAGAATCTATAAAAATAGTTAATTGTGCTAGTGGTATTTTAGTCCTAAAAAACCTATAAATTATCATGTGATGGATACATGACATCACTTTGTTAACGGAGATGAATAGTAGGATCACATTAGGTCAATATACCAACTCAAAGAGAAAATTTTGAAAGCCGAGAGTGCAAATTGGTCAAAGTAGAGGGGTGTTTCTGTGATTTTCACAAAGATAAAAGGATAGATATCAATAGAAGATATCAAATATCAGTATGTTTTGTTGATTGGAAAACTTGGGTGCAACATCTATGAAACTGGTGATTATAATAAACTCTTAAAATTGTTAAAAACTATTTATCAGAAACTCTAGAGTACAGAAGAAAAGGGAAAAAAGTTAGAAGAACAAATTAGAAACATTTTGAGAATGATCATGTACTATCATTCAAAGTCTCGTAGCTTAAATATATGCATTCCTGTTGGAATAATAAGACAATTACTTTTATGAACACATACGTAGATGTAAACACTAATACTTTTTTGGTTTGTTTGAGGTATTTCATAAAATTTAGACATGATATCTGTGGCCTTGCTTAGTTTGTAGGAGTTAATACTTTACTGTAACTATAGAAAAACCTATTTTCCCTTTGATTTCTTGTCACTCAAATTTTCTTTTATATGTACACCTAGAACTCATATAGATCAACAATAGGATTGCAAAAACATTTTCTAGAAGCTAAGTTTATCACTCATGAACATACTAAATTATCAAAACAAGGGAAAAAGAAACAATACACAAGGCTTTCAAACCTAATATACATTGGTTCTAAGTGAAGTTGACAAAAATGTGGCTGGAAATAATGAAAAATATCTAAAGGATGCCAAGTTGGCTGGAGATTGAAACTTAAGAAACTTTGAAAATCAGGCATTTTTAGGTTGATTTTGGCTTATACTAAACCATTTCAATCAAGTACCAATTAGGGATTCAAAAAGGAAAGTGATTATCAAGAAAAAAAAGAAAACTATGCTACATCAATACACTAACAAGCCAATCAAATTTCAGGGCAAGCATTGAGTTAATTTGGTTTCGTGTCTTCAGAACGACAATTTTCAAAATCATGAAAACACCAAATGAGAGAAATATTATGGTATACATACTGCCATACATAGAAAGAGAAGTGATATACAATTGGGCCAAAGTGCACCCAATATTGTAGGATTAAACCTACAGGCCATGGTACAAAGATGTGATACTGATATATGGAGATGAATAAAAACGTTGACAATCTCAAGGAACTATCATGGTTTTTATGCTTAGAAGGTCATTAATGGAGGCTACCTGTTTGCCTGTGCAATAGTGTAAGGATACAAGTAGAAAAAAAACAACTCTACGTATTGTGTTTTTCAACGTGGACAAGGCATTTGCTAGGGTACCAGAAGCTATTCCTGCATTACACACTGAGCCATCATTTCTTTCTTGTTCAATTTTGCTTTCAGCATTCTCTGTGACACCCGTTAAGATGATAACTTAAAGTAAGTTATTATAATAATTAATAACAAATGTTGTCGACCTGTCATTGCTTACTACTATTAGTACTTTTTTTCCCTTCAGTTCTTTGTTTCCCTGCTTTATGCAGATGCTATATATACAGTTCATATGAGTCATGGATTTGGCTGGAATTTAGGGAATTTAGATACATAGATATTGGTCTATAAGTGGTACAAATGAGAGAAATGCAAGACCTAAATTTATCATCCTAGAGTCGAGTGAGTGGCATAAGAAAAAGCATAAAACTGACTCTTGTCAACTGTAATCAGAGTCGTTTATCCAACCCACTCATGCTAGTGCACCTAATGCCTCAACTTTTCCTCAGCATCAAATGATGCTTAGATATCGTCCCAAGATGCTTCAGTCCTAATTGCGAGGGCAATATGTTACCAAGTCAAGTAGGGAAGAGCTGCAAGTGCTGCCCTAATTCTTGAAGTGCTGCTATTTTTATCCTCTTGTAGGTGTTCATATTTGTGCCTTAAATTCAGAGAACTTAACAGAACCATCTTCTATTGCAATGTGTATCTCGTCTCTAATAAATTTAATCTTCTGTTCTTTTCTTTTTGCAGGGAAGGGTTTCTTGCTCGGTAAATGTAAATCCAGAAAACCAGAAGATCATTCATCAGGATTGCTACCCTGAGGTGAGTCATTTCACTTATAACATGGACAATTTTGTGTGCTTTTTATGCCTACACTAGCTGTATATTTTTCTGATCATTTTTCTCGTCTCTATTCTTTGTTCAGTGACGGCTGATGCACGAAGCAAAATACCTTTGTGGATAATGCTTAATCATTATTGTTTGCTTCTTTATCAGGCTAGAGCTAGCATTTTGCCATTCATTGCTGTGATATATGTGGATTAAAACAGGGTCTTTGTCATAATACATATTGTAACTGACAAAACACGCAAGTGTTGTAAATAAACAGTTCATATGCCTATCATGAACTAACTGATTGGAGATTATGGTATCTATTATGGTTATATGAGCACATGGATGAGGTTATTCTTCTGTTCATTTTCTTCTCACCCTTGTCTTCCAATACAAGCATGTACATTTATCCCCAAGCACTGCTTATGTGAAGCGAAAGGAGGCATGACTCTAGCTGAAGTGAAGGTTGGAATCCATGTTTTTGTTTTGTAATTCTTTTCGGAATCGCGGTGATCTTCTCTATATTCTAGAGTCGACCTTTGCATCTTTGGTTGCATAAACTGGTTCTACAATCACTGAAGGAAGCTCGTTTTTCCAGATCAGCTCTTCAGGGCCCTCCTTCCCTTTTAAATATAAAATTTTTGGTCAGCGAAGATTAAAAATAAACTGGCAGTTAATCTGGGGCAGGTATGGATTTCCTATTACCTAACATGTACTTAGAGGGTCACCCTTTTACTTATTTCTTCTTTTTGCGGTTTTGTTCCTTCAATTTCTTTTGTAATCAAACGCTGATGTCTTTGTGGTCCTCTTTTCCTCCCCTCTCAGAAGAAAACTCCCCATCAACCTGTAGAAAATCTACCCCACTTAGCTGTAGCCACAGGCACAGGATGCAAAAATCCGAAGGGTTTCCTGTCTCTATCTATTCGTAACCATGCAACCAGATACTTGTATTTGAAGATGTGAAATTACTCATTAATAATTGAACATATAGCAGAAACTTTTCCTTTTCAATTCGATAAGCATGCAGAAAATTACAAGAGACTTGCAAGCTGGTCAAACAGTTCGCTTGGTCATGTAGACCCCGTTCGTGCTTGTCTCCACTCCTGAAACCGAATTCAGCCACCATCCAAACCAAGCAAGCTAATGCTTTCATTCCCATTAAAGCAAGCATTCATCTTGTTGCGGCCAATCGCCTCGTCGCCCGATCGCCGGGGAGCGTGCACCTGCAAAAGAAAATCCGCACTGACCGGAGGCGGCTCCGGCGGGGACCCTCCGACGGTCAAGTCAGAGAGGTGACTGGGCAACAGTGAAATGTAGACAGAGAGCTCCGACAGAGAGAGAGAGGGAGAGAGGAGCGAGCCTGCGTTTGTGGGAGAGACGGGCGGATCGATCCCTTACACTGTTGCCTTCCCCGGTATATATAGTGGAGCACGGTATGGCGCCGTCATTAATGGCGCAGACAAGTGAGGAACTGTCAACTCACTGTAGATTGTCAGAGTCGCCGTGAAAATGTCATGTCGCCGTGTGACCGTCTAATCACCAGGGTTGATCTCGCTCTCGACGGGACAATGCCCCTAGGTAACCGCGCCGCATGTCCGTGTCAGAGCTGACAAGGTCTGGCGGCTGTACGGTGATCGGAGGAGTCGGCCGACCCTTGGTCGGTGGCCAGCAGAGTGGCGTCGGGTTCCTCCGTCGGTCGGCGAGTTTCATGTGAGTCGGCCATCAGACCTCTGGGTTCAGTCGGTTGGGAAAGATATGTCCGACATATCCTCAGTCGGTGATGGACCGTCAATCGGCCAGTGATGGCGTCTGCCAGTCGGTCGGTCGGCCGTCGGGGTCGGTCGGTCGGCCAGTCGGTCGGTCGGCCGTCGGGGTCGGTCGGTTCGGCCAGTCGGTCGGTCGGCCGTCGAGGTCGGTCGGTCGGCCGTCGGGGTCGTCGGTCGGTATATCCCAACAGTTGCCCCCCCCACTCCTGAGCCCGATGTCGTGTTGGCTCGCGTGAACACGTGGGCGACGGCTTCGGACGAAAGGAGTGGTTTTTCGTCTTTTCTTGCCCCGTCTTTGGCGATCACATCAACGAACGATCCAATATCGGTCGTCCCGACTGTAGGTCGAGCATGCACGTTGGGTCGGAGGTCGGTCAACCTCCGAACGTTGCTCGTCGACACGATCATTCCGCAGAATCTGATAGTCGAGTAGCATCCGACGTATTCGGATAGGATAACGATGGCAGGTCGAGTACCCATTGTCCGGCCCTTGGTCGGACGTATGCGTCGGGATGTATGATAAACGGTAGCAAGCCGAATATCCTTCGATCGGTCGTGACCAGATCGATATGTCGCGAATACGACTGCGGTCGTCTTGGCGTTTTGCCTTTCTTAGTCGAAGCTAAGTCGGCAAGTTAGCCAGCCGCATTAGTCGAAGCCCTTTGCCTTCAGAGGTGGGGGCCGTCGTAGATATTTCGCTCTTTCGATCTCCGTCGTAGGATCCGATATGTCTTCGACGATCGAGACGTAGATTGAGCAATTGGTTCGTTGATCAGGCCGATGACGGAGTCATAGATTCGGCGATCGGCAATCGAGCCATGTTGGTCGGGGCCTTTTGCCTTCAAAGGCTGAGGCCGTCAGTTCGGCGATCGATGATCGAGCCGTTGATTCGGCGATCGACGATCGAGCCGTTGATTCGGCGATCGATGATCGGCCGTGTTGGTCGGAGCCTTTTGCCTTCAAAGGCTGAGGCCGTCGGTTCGGCGATCGATGATCGAGCCATTGATTCGACGATCGACGATCGAGCCGTTGATTCGGCGATCGATGATCGGCCGTGTTGGTCGGAGCCTTTTGCCTTCAAAGGCTGAGGCCGTCGGTTCGACGATCGATGATCGAGCCATTGATTCGGCGATCGACGATCGAGCCGTTGATTCGGCGATCGATGATCGGCCGTGTTGGTCGGAGCCTTTTGCCTTCAGAGGCCGAGGCTGTCGGTTCGGCGATCGGTGATCGAGCCATTGATTCGACGATTGACGATCGAGCCGGGTTGGTCGGGGCCTTTTGCCTTCAGAGGCCGAGGCCGTCGGTTTGGCGATCGGTGATCGAGCCATTGATTCGGCGATCGACGATCGAGCCGTGTTGGTCGGGGCCTTTTGCCTTCAAAGGCTGAGGCTGTCAGTTCGGCGATCGATGATCGAGCCGTTGATTCGGCGATCGACGATCGAGCCGTTGATTCGACGATCGATGATCGGCCGTGTTGGTCGGAGCCTTTTGCCTTCAGAGGCCGAGGCCGTCAGTTCGGCGATCGGTGATCGAGCCATTGATTCGACGATCGACGATCGAGCCGGGTTGGTCGGGGCCTTTTACCTTCAAAGGCTGAGGCCGTCGGTTCGGCGATCGATGATCGAGCCATTGATTCGACGATCGACGATCGAGCCGTGTTGGTCGGGGCCTTTTGCCTTCAAAGGCTGAGGCCGTCAGTTCGGCGATCGATGATCGAGCCGTTGATTCGGCGATCGACGATCGAGCCGTTGATTCGGCGATCGATGATCGGCCGTTGATTCGGCGATCGACGATCGAGCCATTGATTCGACGATCGATGATCGGCCGTGTTGGTCGGAGCCTTTTGCCTTCAGAGGCCGAGGCCGTCGGTTCGGCGATCGGTGATCGAGCCATTGATTCGACGATCGACGATCGAGCCGGGTTGGTCGGGGCCTTTTGCCTTCAAAGGCTGAGGCCGTCAGTTCGGCGATCGATGATCGAGCCATTGATTCGGCGATCGACGATCGAGCCGTGTTGGTCGGGGCCTTTTGCCTTCAAAGGCTGAGGCCGTCGGTTCGGCGATCGATGATCGAGCCATTGATTCGGCGATCGACGATCGAGCCGTGTTGGTCGGGGCCTTTTGCCTTCAAAGGCTGAGGCCGTCAGTTCGGCGATCGATGATCGAGCCGTTGATTCGGCGATCGACGATCGAGCCGTTGATTCGGCGATCGATGATCGGCCGTGTTGGTCGGAGCCTTTTGCCTTCAGAGGCCGAGGCCGTCGTAGATTCTCCGCTCTTTCGATCTCTATCAGGATCTGCGCACGAGGAGCGGGGAGAGGGGTGTAGGAGTCATACCTGCGATGTGTTGGTCTCGGACTCCATTGTCGGGGCAAGACCCATCCATCAGTGGAGGGCCTGCTGGGTTCAGCATGGGCCCGACCTTTCTTCCATTTTCTTTTCGGCCCGTGCCTTAAGTCAGGCGCCGGTCGGAAGCTCCTTCGTCCGCGCGCATGTACTTGTACGCGCGCTCCAGCAGTTCGGCGTATGTCCGGGGGAGGGTTTTGTCCAAGGAGTAGGTGAATCGGGACGCCCTCAGGCCCCGCTTCATGGCCGAGACAGCCATGTCTTCGTTGAGGTCCCGGACCTCGAGCGTGGCCGCGTTGAATCGCGCCACGAAGTGTCGGAGCGTCTCGTTTTCCCCCTGCTTGAGGGAGAAAAGGCTGTCCGACGTTCGCGGCGGCTTTCGGCTGGTGCTGAAATGGGCCATGAACGAGTGCTCGAGCTGCCCGAAGGAATGGATACTTCCTGATCGAAGACCGGAGTACCAAGCCCTGGCAGCTTTGCGGAGCGTGGCAGGGAAGCCGATGCAAAGGAGAGCGTCGGTTGCCCCTTGGATCGTCATGAAGCTTTATAGCTCTCGAGGGGTCGACTGGGTCGGTGGAGCCGTCGTATGGCTCTACGTGCGGCATCTTGAACCGACTGGGAATCGGCTCGTCGAGGACCAGTCGGGAGAGAGGTTGGGCGGTCTGAAAGCCGACGTCGTTCGAAGACTTCTGGCCGTCCGTCTGCAGTTGGGCGAGTCGGCGGTCGATTTTCTCGAACCGTCGCTCGTAGTCGTCCGCTCGTCGATGCTGGGAGACCCCAGGAGTGGAGTCTCCGGAGGATTCTGATAGGGAGGCCGACGGCGTGCGCGGCGCTTCCCCTTCCTTGCCCGTTCCAGTAGGGAAGGAGAGGGCTGCCGGGACCGTCGGTCATCACGCCAGGGTCGTCCCTCCTCTTCTCCGTGGGAGCGCTGTTGGGCGCTCGCATGGAGGCGACAAGGATTGGCGCGGTCGTCGGCGGCTGCTCCTGGAAGGCATGGGTCGGGCAGCCGGCTGCTGCTGGAGGC
This sequence comes from Elaeis guineensis, assembly GCF_000442705.2. Classification (NCBI taxonomy): domain Eukaryota; kingdom Viridiplantae; phylum Streptophyta; class Magnoliopsida; order Arecales; family Arecaceae; genus Elaeis; species Elaeis guineensis. The sequence continues at coordinate 86,859,195 of NC_025994.2, forward strand.
TTTTGACTGCATCGGTCAGTACGGTCATTTGCCGTACGATGGCCGCAATCTGGGCCTCCGTGGTCACCGCGGGGCGCGGAGAGCTAAGCTCCGCCGCCGGTGGTGGCGGGAGCCTCTTCCCGACGGGAAGAGCGCCTTGCCGACCCCGTGATCCTCGATCGTTGAGCTCTTGTCTTTGTCATGCTGTCCCCTACCTGGCGCGCCAATCTGTTGGGCCAATCGCCTCGTCGCCCGATCGCCGGGGAGCGTGCACCTGCAAAGGAAGTCCGCACTGACCGGAGGCGGCTCCGGTGGGACCCCGACGGTCAAGTCAGA
>NC_025994.2:86859609-86877109 GCF_000442705.2 Elaeis guineensis
AAACATCATTTCAAATTACTTTTCTTATTTCAAATTAATTAATTTTTATAAAAAGATATCTCAAAAAAAATATATCTTAAAAAATTAAGGAAATAAAAAATATAATAAAAAAATAAAAAAATAGGAAAAAATAAAAATTATAATTTTAAATTTAAAAAAATAAAATTTTAAATTTTAATTCAAATAAAAAATATCATTTCAAATTACTTTCCCCATTTAAAATTATTTTTTTTAAAAAAATATTCCAAACAAAATTATAAATTGAAATTTTAAAAAAGATAAAATTTTAACTTTAAGTCAAATAAAAAATATCATTTCAAATTATTATCCCCATTTCAATTTATTTTTAAAAAAAAATATATGAAAAAAATTGGTGTAAAAAAATAGAAAACACCATAAAAAAAAGAGAAAAGGGAAAAGAATTGAATTGAAAAAAAATAAAAATTATAATTCTAAATGTTAAGAAAATAAAAATTTTAATTTTAATTTAAATAAAAATTATCATTTCAAATTACAATCCCCTTTTAAAATTAATTTTGTTAAAAAAATATCCCAAAAAATACCTTAAAAAATTAAAAAAATAAAAAATAAAATAAAAAAAGAAATGAGAAAAAATGAGAAAAAAATTATAATTTTAAATTAAAAAAAAATAAATTTTAATGTAAATAAAAATCATCATTTCAAATTACTATCCCCTTTTAAAATTAATTTTTTTAAAAAAATATCTCAAAAAAATTTATCTTAAAAAATTAAAAAATAAAAAAATATCATAAAAAAGAAAAAAATGAAAAAAATAAAAAAAAAATAAAAATTATAATTTTAAATTTAAAATTATATCGAAACCTTACCGTCCTATACTGGCCCATATCGCACCGTACGTAGCTGTTCGTGCCCGTACCAGATCGAGATGTACCAATGTGGTCCGATTCATCTCATATATCGAAAAATCAGCTTAAACTTTGATGGTTTCCCACCGACTTGTCTGATTTAACTTATTTTTAGATATTTTAAAAAATATAATTTAATTATTCGATATATAAGTATGTATATCCATATCCACAAAGCATAATATCCGATCACTTGAAATTAAATAATATAAAATAAAATCAATAATTAATAATATTAAATAGAATAAAAATATCAAGTGTACAAAAAATAGTATAATAAAAGCTTCAAAAATACTAAGTACAAATCTAAAAAAGACTAAGTCCCACGAGGACGTCGTGGTGCCCGTGGTCGCTTGGATCTTCTCAGGAAGGTCCTCAACGGCTGCTCCTGCTCCTGCTGTGATGGCTCTTCCCCTATATCAGTGGAGGTCTGCTGGTCATGCTATTTAGAAATAACTGATGCTGTCGGATCATCTACGGACTGAGTGACCCGCTCAACCCTCTTATCTGGATATACGAATGGGCCTGAAAAGAAAGTATCATACTCATATGGCCAATTGGTACTCGATGATGTCATCTAAGGGATGTAGGAAGAAGAAGGTGCTGCCATCTGTGGACTAAAAGACGGTGGCATCTTTGTAGCATCTAGTGATGACATCTGCAGAATATGCGGTGATGGCATATGTAGAACATATGGTGACGGCGTATATCTCATATTTGATGCATTAGCTGCTCCATACCAAGGCGCACAGATATATAGGTCAACACCAATCGTCACCAATATTTCAGAACGTGTTCTCTCTATCTCACGTAGTATCCGAATCCATTCGTCCTCATTAGTCGTAGGTTTTTCTTATTTTTTTGTTGGGTCTTAAGGTTCAAAAATGCCAAAAGGAATGGCATTTTCAAAAACGCCATTTTCTTTAGTATTTTTATTTCAATTTTTTATTTTATTATTTTATTTTTTATGATATTTTTAATTTTTTTAGTTATTTTTATATGATTTTTTAATAAAAAATTAATTTAAAATGAGGATAGTAATTTGAAATGATAATTTTTATTTGAATTAAAGTTAAATTTTTTTTAATAATTTATAATTATAATTTTTATTTTTTCCCATTTTTCTCCTTTTATTCACTTTTTTATGGCATTTTTTTAATTTTTTGGAATTTAAATTTAAATTTTTATTATTTAAAATTATAATTTTAATTTTCTCCCATTTTTACCCTTTTTGGCATTTTTTAGGTATTTTTTCCTTTATTTGGAATATTTTTTAAAAAATTAAATTTAAATTAATTTAGTAATTTGAAATGATGTTTTTTATTTGAATTATAATTATAATTTTTATTTTTTTAAATGTAAAATTATAATTTTTATTTTTGAATTAGAATTACAATTTTTATTTTTTTTCAATTCAATTCTTTTCCCTTTTTTCTTTTTTTTATGGTGTTTTTTATTTTTTTACACCAATCTTTTTTCTTTTTTTTAGATTTTTTTTTAAAAAAATAATTTGAATTGGGGAGACATTTTATATTTGAATTAAAGTTAAAAATTTTATTTTTTTTAATTTTAATTTACAATTTTTATTTTTTTACCATTTTTATCCTTTTTTCATTTTTTTATGGCATTTTTTTATTTTTTTATTTTTTAATTTAAATTTAAATTTAATTTTTTTTATTATTTGAAATTATAATTATAATTTTTTCCATTTATACCAATTTAAAAAAATTAATTTTAAATGGAGAAAATAATTTAAAATGGTATTTTTTATTTAAATTAAAATTAAAATTTTTATTTTTTAAAATTCATTCAAAATTATAATTTTTATTTTTTTCTCTTTTTTTCTCATTTTTCTTCTTTTATGATATTTTTTAAAAAAATTAATTTATATTTTTTTTCAATTCTTTTTTTGTGATATTTTTTATTTTTTTACACCAAATTTTTTTTGTTATTTTTTTAAAGAAATAATTTGAAATGGGGATACTAATTTGAATTGATGATTTTTATTTTAATCAAAATTATAATTTTTATTTTTTTATAAATTTAAAATTATAATTATAATTTTTTTATTTTTATTTTTTTGAGAAAAAAATTAAAATCATCAAATCAAATTGTATTTTAAAAAATGTCATTTGAAATGGTGTTTTAAAAAACGTCATTTAATTTGATGATTTAAATTTTTTTTTTCCGTCCACGTAAAAAATAGGTAGAATAGGATGGTGACGTAGCCATAAAAAAATATCATTTTGAATGATATTTTATACTATTTACATCATTTTGATAAATAAATTAAAAATTAAATTATTTTTATAAATAATTTTTTTAAAAAAATTAATTAGGTAAAGCACTCGGCCATTGCATTTGTGCTGAGGGAGATGAAAAAAAAATAGAAATAAAAAAAAAAACAAAAGGACAATGATGGATGGAAGTAGACTGTTCTCAGCATGCCGTGTCAGATCATCCAGAATAGATAAAAAGTAGATTTACTATAGGTTTAGAAGATTTTTAAAGAATAACTGTACCTGATTTACCTAGCTATTTAAGCTAGATTAAGGAGGTTAACAAAAGACGGAAGGCACAGGGGGTGAAACGAATGGCGTGTCAATTTGCCGGTGGAACAGTACCATATTTGTTTTAAAAAAAAAAACTCATGATCGAAAAGAACTGGTGGAGGCTGTAGAAGAGCCTAGTTGTTTGGCGGCGAGGGGAAGGGTTTGGTCTTTCAGCAAGATCGGCAGTGAAAGAGAAAGTGGGCTGAATGCCTTTTTAAAGAGTATGGTGGGATTATTGTTTCTCCATTATTACATTGGAGAAGTAGCGAGTCTTTGATAAATTTTTTATTAGATATATATTTTAATAATTAATATAATTGATATATTATAATAAATTTAAAATATAATTTTATACTTAATATATTAATTTGATCAATAAAAAAATAAATTTATTTTTCATTCAAATGTGATGGGTCCTTAAATCATCCATGAAATTAAATTTCGATACATATCCTCAAAAAATTGAGAATTAAAGATATATATTTAATTTTTAAATACTTCTGATCACAGAATCATCATGAGAATGGTGATCGATCCGGATAGACTGATATACAGATCATTTTCTTCGGAATAGATGAATCTCTAATTTACAGTATAGAGACACTGGACGACGAGTGCAGGTAGTTGTTTGAGAACAACTAGTACTGAGCGTGACCATATGAGAGATCACTTGGATTTCTATTCAATCATCAGTAATTATCTCGATGTTGTAGTTGTGTGAATGATTTTTTGACCTGAAATGGTACTACTGCTCGTAGTGAGACTGCTGAAGTTTGACTGACACATAAACATGGATCTCAATGAACCCTTGTAATGGATGTTGGCGACAGTTGGTCCACTATAGGAGTAGGGTGCGCATCAAGATGGGATCTATCTGTTGGATGGATGTCTAGTCAGGACACCACCTCTCAGGATCTTTTTGATACCGCACGATGCAGTAGGAAGAAAGAAGAAATAAAACAGAAAATAATCAATTACGTAGATCAGCCAAAAAAGGGCTCATCTCCACGGAGCATGCAAACTTCACTATGGAAAAAAAAATATTGCAAGAGGAGATCTCACCCTCAACTCTCATACACCTAATTTCTTCCTTATAGAAAGTTCTCCCTCACAAAATCTCTCTCTAGAAAAACCCCTTTGAACCCTTGAAGTGACCGCTGTCCACTGTTCAGGAGCCTCCCTGCTCCTCCTCGCAGCACCATGCATCACCTCTCTCTCTGGATTCGGGTTCTTTGTTGATGCCCGTGCGCACCACCAAAAATCAAGCCACAGCAAGCTTCTATTCGTGATAAAGGGCCCTTTATAGGCCTTAAACCTGACTTAGATTAGGGTTAGGAGTCCTCATCAAGCACAAATCAAGCCCGGAAAATTTTTGGGCCGTCAGATCAACACCAAAAACTATCCACACCCTCCGATCGTGCATCGGTCCATGAAACAGTATTGTGGACCGCGAGAAATGCATGGGACACGCCCACGCAGTCCATGCGGTGGGCTGTGCACCGCTCGATCCACGGTGGACCAAGCAACAGGCTCCCAGGGGCGCACGTGGGCCTGGGCCGGCCAGCACGCCCATGTGCCTGGGCCTTGGCCGCACATTGGGCCGCACCCTGCATGCCCGACCTACGCGCTGGGCTGCCGGCAGTCCTCCACCACGTCGAGTTTCGTGCCGACTTCAATCGCGCATATCTTCTCCGTCCGAACTTCGTTTGGGGTGATTTTGATCTCGTTGGATTCTATTTTTCGTTATGGACCTCGTTGTGGGCTCAATATGGATCAAATTTTGAGACATCAAATCCTAACAATCTTCACTTCGACTCAATATTCTGCCTCCTCCTGACTCCGAGAGCTTTTGGATCTCCTTGCCCTTATGCCCTGGGGCAATCGCCTACTGATCATGGATGGGCAAATATGGGAGTCGAGTTAGGCCGCTCGATCCCATCTTCATCGTATGCTGTGCTTCTCTTGACCTGAGACTTGCTCAAGGTATCATCCTGCGGCAATAGGAATCTCATCTTGCGACGTCGCTTCTCGTCCTCCCAAGTCTCCTATCACGTGCCCGATCCACCTCCACTTGGGGCTCCATCTCGCTCTGAGCTCCTTCTGGCTCCTGAAGCTCCATCTTGTATTGGGCTCCCCGTTAGGTAATAATATCCTCTCCTCCACTTCTTTCCCTCCAGAACAATCCTATTACCGCATCGCACCTTCAGAATTCCTCCACCAACTACCGTCTTGTAGCCTCTCAAATTCAGTCTACTCAGTAAGATAAGATTTTGTCTGAAATCGGATATGTATTGGATTTCCCCCAATCTCCTCACTGCACCATCATGTATCCTCTAGCTGACCGTCCCGATATCTCTGATCGCACAGCTCGATCCATCCAGCAGATAAACAGTTCCCTCACTGTTCTTCAGGGAGTCAAACTGCTCCTCTCTACAACATACATAATAGGTACATACAGAATCTAAAATTCACCGCTGGAAAGAAGTAGATATCTTATCAGATATCTCCAGGACATCTCCCTCTGAATAGCTACTTGCCGTCGCTACAGCAGTCATCGTCTGATCTTTGAGTTGATAGCAATCTTTAGCTAAATATTCCAACTCATCACACTGGTAACATCTGATTTTGCTCAAGTCCCTCTTGGACTTGGAACGTCCTCATCGCAATCTCCTGTCGCTCCATTTACCGCCTCTTGCTTCTCCAGAAACCATCAAAGCTGAGCTACCGCCACCTATGCTCGAAGCTGGGTTCTTTCTCCTGAGAACCTCATTTTTGAGTATCGCCATGATGATCTCGTCCATCTTGATGGTGCTCTTCTCCACTAGAAGAGCCATCATCAAGGACTCATACGAAGGTAGAAATGATGCTAGCAAAATCAATGCCCTGATCTTTTCCTCAACATTCTCGCCAAAGCTGAGGAGGTCGGTGAGAATCTTCTAAAAATAGCTGAGATGCTCCTGTATGCTTTGTCCCTTAGTCATTTGCAGTTGGTAAAACTGCCTCCAGAGAAAAAGAGTTTTGGTGAGAGATTTCGTAATGTATAACTTTTCGAGCTTCGACATAGTATCGTCGGAGAAGTCTCACTAAGCACATGGATCACCACCTCATCCGCTAGGTACATACGGATGGTACTCACCACCTGCATCTATAGCCATTTTCCAATCCCGCACCTCTATGGTGGTTGGCTTCTCCTTGCACAAGAGAGTATCGATCAACCCTTGTTGGATGAGCACATTCTTCACCCTTGCCTGCCACAAGGAGAAATTGCTTTTTCTATCGAACTTATTGATCTTTAATTTGATTGATCCTGTCTTCTCCATCTTCAGTCTTGCTCACCACTGCTGCAATCTGCATTCTTGTACCATCTCGCTCTGATACCACTTGTTGGGTGAATGTCTGGCCAGGATACTACCTCTCAGGATCTTTTCGATACCGTGTGATGCAGCAGGAAGAAAGAAGAAATAAAACAGAAAACAATCAATTACGTGGATCAACCAAAAAAGGGCTCGCTTCCACGGGGCATGCAAACTTCACTATGAAAAAAAAAAATATTACAAGAGGAGATCTCACCCTCAACCCTCGTACACCCAATTTCTTCCTCATAGAAAGTTCTCCCTCACAAAAGCTCTCTCTCTAAAAAACTCCCTTGAACCGTGAAGTGATCGCTATCCACTGTCCAGGAGCCTCCCTGCTCCTTCTCCTCACAGCACCGCGTGTCACCTCTCTCTCTAGATTCGGGTTCTCTGCTGAAGCCCATGCGCGCCACCAAAAATCGAGCCACACCAAGCTTCTGTCCGTGATAAAGGGCCATTTATAGGCCTTAAACTTGACTTAGATTAGGGTTAGGAGTCCTAATAAAGCCCAAATCAAGCCCAGAAAACCCCTGAGCCATCGGATCAACATCGAAAACTACCCACACCCTTCGATCGTGTATCGGTCCATGGAATAGTGCCGTGGACCGTGAGAAATGCATGAAAAATATCCACGTGATCCACGTGATGGGTTGTGCACCGCTCGATCCATGGTGGACCGGACAACGGGCTCCCAAGGGCACACGTGGGCCTGGGCCGGCTCGTGCGCCTGGTAATGGGCTCCCAAGGGCACACGTGGGCCTGGGCCGGCCCGTGTGCCTGGGCCTGGGCCACACCCCGCGGGCCTGGGCCTGGGCCGGCTCGAGCGCCCCGCACGCTCGGGCCCGAGCCGCGTGCTGGGCCGCACCCTGCTCACTCGACCCGCACACTGCCGCGCCTGGGCCACGCGCGGCTGCACCGCCGCCACTCCGTCGGCCGTCGACGGTCCTCCACCGTGCTGACTTCAGTCGGCGTATCTTCTCCGTTTGAACTCTGTTTGAGGTGTCTTGGTCTCGTTGGATTTCATTTTTCATCACGGACCTCGCTATGAGCTCAATGTAGATTGAATCTCAAGGTATCAAATTTAATACTATCAATCATGATAGAGAGGAGTAGTCCTATGAGATTTGAGAGGCTAAGTCCGAGAATCTGTGGCCACAGTAGTGTGATTGATGGAAAAAAATTTTCATAAAAATCACAATTGAACTTGAGCTGATCTAATCTATTATATAACTGATGTTGAGGTTTGATGATTTATCCATGACCTGCCATCCAGTCGAAACTCATGATAGAGGGACTGAATCACACACTAATTACACCTTGAGATTTATTTTCAGTTCTACTATATTGTCCTATATATTGCTAGGTGTCACTGGTAGATTGTGAGAGCTCATTAAGATTATTTTAGATCGATAATCCTTGATGAGTTAGAGTGAAATTGTTCTGATCCATTGAAAAGAGTTTCAATGATATTTTGATAGAGATCATTGTATATCTCACTATCAGATAGAATTGAACCTATAGGATTACACAATAAAGAGATTAGGTCTGAAATTAGCAATTAAACTTATGAAGTGTCAATTGGATTTAGAGAAATTCGATTGGGTTTAAGGTAACCTTGCTAGCACATGATTGGACCCAATTTTCTCTTTACGTTTGGATTTCTTATTTAATAAGATAATTCAAACTTAATTATCTGCTAATAACCTAAATGAATTAGATTTATTGGACTCTAATTATTGGGTGTCTAAGATTTTGGATCAATTGAATTAAGGGTGCAAGTCTTTAATTAATATTTCTTGATAGTTTAGTTGGGGTGCCACCTTGATTGGATCAAGTTGGGCGTGTCCCATCTTTAGAGGACATATAGACCTTTATGGGGTATCCCTTGGGTGCACTTTAGGATGTGTTTATATGGGTGCAAGGGCTCCAAGAGTTGGCACCTAAAAGAATTCCTAAAGGAAATTGAATAACTTAAGTTATTAGGAAACCTAATGCAAGTAGGACTTGTATTATGAGATTGAATAGGATTCAATCCTTATATCTATTTAAAGGACCTCCTTTAAGGTCCCTAGGCATCCAAACCAGCAGTCCATACACTACAAAGGAACCCCCCATGCCCTCTCTTCTCCTCCCCTCTTTTCTCCCTTGGGCATCCCACACGCCCCTCCCTTGGGCGTCCCACCTCTTCACACCCACAAGGGCCTTGGGCGTCCACCTCCTTTGCTGGTTTCTAGTCCCTGGTAGCAGCATAAATCAAGGAGAAAAAGGCAAGAGAAGAAGATAAGAAGAAGATCAAGGAAAGAGATCAAAGAGTTGATCGCGATCCAGGCTTCGTTCAGATTCACAGGCTGAATTTTCTTAGAGAAAAAAAAATCAATCTTATGAGGGTTGTTGTAGACTGATCCCGAGTGGATATCCATAGAGGCCGGATACTTGCACGGCTAAGAGAGAGCCTCTTCTCTTCTATATCCAGATTTGAAGAAAAAAATTATGAAACAGATATGTAATTCGATCACATGTTAAATTTCAGCATATATACAATTTCAGCATATGAAGTAGATCCTTGTGGTTTATGTTTTTATGTATGCATGATATAGATTAAAAATATTTTAATCTACTATTTTACTGTGATGTTTAGAAAATAAAATTTTGAAACACACATGCATGTCCTACATACAAATTCCAACAGTGGTATTAGAGCCATGGGTTTCATATACATGAAATTGATATATATATTTTGAAAAGAGTTTCAAAATCTGATTTTTTCTTGATATATGAGATGTACAGATAAATTTTTGAATCTAAAATTTAATTTTAGATTTGATTTTAGAACATATAGTTGATATGTTAAAGCATGCAAAGGTCTGAATTTTGATCCAGAATAGTTTCTAATTCATGTTCATATGATATGTAGATGCATGCATAAACTTAAAATTTTATATGATCTGATTCATGATTCATATATGAGATATATAATTGCATCTTTAGGTCATAAAATTATTTTCAATATGATTCATGATTAGTATATGAGATATATGATATCATAAGTTGATCTGAATTTTATTTAGATCTGAATTTTATATGTATATATGAGATATATGCTTGTATGTTAAATCTAAAAATTATTTTCATGATTTAAAACTTATTTCATGCAAAGAATTTAGATCTAAAATTTGATTTTGAAATCTAAAATTTGTGTTTGTGCATGAGGGTTTTGATTATGGAAAAATCAAAAGTTAGATCATATAATAGGATTGCATCTAAAGTTTATGATTTGAACCATATGGGTCTAATTCGATTAAGTAATTGATCAAACTGAGTCAAGTATTAATTAGGGTTAGATCAATTAAGTTATATGATCATGTAATTATTGTTGATCAAATCGATTGAATCCCATATGTAGAATCGATTAACTTAAGGACCTAATTTGGCTCGTTGGTTTGAGCCTGATTTGCTTGAGTTAACCTATTTAGACCAATTGACCTATTGGTGTCTAAAGTAAGTAATTGAGATGTGGTTATTTAATTAGTTCCATTAGCTTATCTGATCAATTTATTAGTATCTAAGGAAAGCAACGGAGGAACCCCCATCGATCTACACTTATCTGATCAATTTGAAAGATTGAGTCTTGAATTAGGTTGCTTAGCGGTTTGGTTTACGCCATGCCAATTAGATCGGTCCTATGATGACTGATTAGATGATACCTAAACCTAAATCTTTCCACAAATATAAAGTCCATAGATCTTCCACCGTTGTAGATGTGTGGGCGTGCTACTGGTATTGATTGTTCTCAGTTGGTTACAGTATTTCAGTTGCATCAGGAAACGCAATCACTTTATTAGCAAAGAGTTACTCTAGGATAAGGATGGGGTTAGGCCCAATAACTGTTAGGTGAGAGATCCAATAACGGTCTTGCACTTGCTTGTGAACGGTGGGTTGGGCTTAACTAAGGAGTGTGGTCAATAACTGTTAGGTGTGCCCACATGACTTAGAGATCAAGTCACTACAACATGCTTAGAAAAATATCTGGGCAAAAAGTTGCCTACACATCGATGTGCGTGTTATCAATAACTGTTAAGTGAGGTGCATGGCATCGGTGGGACGCAGCACCACTAAGAATCTTTTGTCGCATTTGGATTTTTATTTTCCACTTGGAGAGTGGAGGGATCTGAAAAATTAGTGAGAGTCATTGTTTGCATCTTAAAATCTCTAGAAACAAATATAACATTAAAGTATAAAATCTAACTTGAATCTCTATTCTCGTAGTTAAACAATGGCAGCCTCAAACTCTCTAACCCGCATCCTTGAAATCAATCGTTTGACCGAACTAATTACAAAAACTGACTCAAAAACCTCAGAATTGTCCTGACCTCAGAAAAATTAAGTCATGTACTCGATCAAAAATTCATAGTGTTACCAAACCGTCCTACTGCCGAGCGAAGAGCTGCTTTTGAAAAGTGGACGGATGAGCTACTTTTAACATAGTGCTATGTGCTAGTATCTATGTCAAATGAGTTGCAAAGCCAGCATGAGTATATGTCCACTGTCAGGGCTATGATTACTCACCTGCAAAGTTGTATGGTGAGCAAAGCCATACTGCGTATTTCGAAGTGTCCAAGAGACTCTTCAACTTGAAGATGCACGAAGGAAGTCGGTCCATGAGCACTGTATAACAGTGATCAAGGACATTGAGGAGCTTGGAAAGCTCGAGCTTGAAATGCAAAAGAATTGTAGATGTATTTGATCCTTCAATCCCTTACGAGTTCATATAGTCAATTTATTATAAATTTTCATATGAACAAGCTCGATTGCATTATACCCGAACTGGTCAACATGTTGGTTACTACGGAAGGAATCTTGAAGAGTTCAAAGGGCACTATTTTCGCTGTGGAGCGGACTTCTTTCAAGAGAAAGTTTACTGAAAAGAAGAAGATAAAATCCGCTAAGAAGTAGAAGAAAGAGAGCAAGCCAAAAAAGGATGTTCCTAAAAAGGCTGAAGCAAAAGAAAAGTGTTTCCACTGTGATGTTGAAGGCCATTGGAAGAGGAACTGTCCACTCTACCTGGAGAGCCTAAAGACCAAAAAGGGTGATAAACCTTCAGAAGGTATGCTAGTATTGAATCTAATCTTATAGTTTCTTCTACTTCTAGTTGGATATTGGACTCAGGTTTGAGTGCTCATATATGTACTTCAATGCAGTGTCTAATAAAAAGTAGGAGGTTGAGAGAAGGTGACATAATCCTTTGAATCGGTAATGGAGTAAAAGTTGCTGCAGAGACCGTTGGCACTTATTCGCTTCGATTATCATCTGATTTTAGATTAGATTTAAAGGACTATTATTTTATTCCTATAGCTAGTCAAAATTTGATTTATGTGTCTGTGCTAGCACAGAAAAGTTTTGAAATCAATTTCAATAAAAATTTTATTTTATTTATTTATGAAATAAATTAATTGCATGAGGTCTTTTAATTGATAGTCTATATCACTTGCATGTTGATGCGAATGTGGATTTAAATGAACAAATAGTGAGTATCGTAGGTCAAAAGAGATCCAGAGATAAAATTAACCAGAAGTACTTGTGGCATCATAGACTAGGCCATATTAGAGAGGTCAGGATAAACAAACTGAAAAAGATGAGATCTTTGGCTCTCTTCATCCAGAGCCATATCCAGCTTACGAATCTTACCTTCGAGAAAAAAAATGGCCAAGTTACCCTTTGTAAGATATGGGGAAAGGGCTACTGAGTTACTTGCCCTGGTACACACTGATGTGTGTGGGTCATTTGATGTGCAAGTCAGAGATGGTTATAACTACTTCATAACCTTTATTGATGATTTGTCTAGGTACAGGTATGTGTATCTAATGAAATATAAGTCTGAAGCCTTTGAAAGGTTCAAAAAATTCAGAAATGAAGTAGAAAAATAAACTGATAAACCCATTAAGATTCTTCGATCTGATCGAGGAGGTGAATACGTTAGTCAAAAATTTTTGAGATATCTTAAGGACAACAGCATAGTCTCTCAATAAACTCCTCCCGGAATACTTCAGCTCAACGGGGTATCCGAAAGGAGAAATAGGATCCTATTGGATATGGTCAGATTCATGATGAGCTTCACTGATCTACCCTTATATCTTTGGGGACATGTCTTATTAACCATCATTTACCTGTTGAATAGGGTTCCATCAAACTTCGTTTCTACCACGTCGTATGAGATATGGTACGGTAAGAAGTCGAGTTTAGATTATCTTAAGACTTGGGGATGTCCGGCCTATGTAAGAGACAGATAGCTGATAAATTAGAGATCGATCTGTAATAGCTCATTTAATAAGGTATCCAAAAGAATCCATGGGATACTACTACTTTTCACAAGATCACAATGTGATTATGAGTCGAAACATCATATTCCTAGAAAGATAGTTTATCCAGGATGGTGGCAGTAGGAGGTTAGTTGAGCTCGAAGAGAAGGTCTCTAAAGAGCAAAGAGCTATAGATCCTCAGGAACCCATTATTCATGAGTCAGTAGTTGATATTTTTCTTCCACCTCATAGATCTAGCAGGATCTTCTGATCTCCTGAAAGGTATATGGGTATGCTTACGGAGAAAGTAAAGAAAATATTCCTTATGAGAAATAGGGGTCATGGTGATGATCCTAATACCTTTGATGAGGCGATATTTGACATCGATTTTGAAAAATGGTTAGATGTGATGAAGTCAGAAATTGACTCGATGCACTCGAACCAAGTTTGGACCTTAGTGGATCCACCTAAGGGTATTGTACCCATTGGGTGTAAATGCATCTCCAAAAGAAAAATAGGTACCGATGGTAAGGTAGAGATCTATAAAGCTAGGCTTGTAGCAAAAGGCTATAGTCAGCGCGAGAGCATTGACTATCAAAAAATTTTTTCGTCCGTAGCTATACTAAAATCCATCCACACTCTGTTTGCTGTTGCAGCTTACTATGATTATGAAATCTGGGAGATGGATGTGAAAATTACTTTCCTAAATAGATATCTTGAGAAGATATTTATATGGAGCAGTCTTTGAGTTTCACATCTGGTGATGGTGATCACAGAGTTTGCAAGTTGTAAAGGTCCATATACAGATTAAAGCAAGCTTCTCAGAGTTGGAACCATCGTTTTGATGATGTGATCAAATCATTTGATTTCATCAAAAATGAAGAGGAACCATGTATATATAAAAGGTCAGTGGGAGTGTAATAACTTTTCTCGTATTGTACGTTCCTTATTGGAAATGATATTCCCATGCTGACCATGGTCAAAAGATGGTTGTCCAAAGAATTCTCTATAAAAGACCTAGGGGAAGCATCCTATATTCTTGGAATAAAGGTCTATAGTGATAGATCTAAATGGATGCTAGGTCTGTCATAAAAGTTGTACATAGAGAAGGTGTTGAAGAGGTTCAATATGAAAAACTTTAAAATAGGATTTTTACCTCTTAGGCATGGTATTAATCTTTTCAAGACAATGTGTCCGACTACATCTGAGGAAGTTCAGCGTATGAGTAGGATTCCTTATGCCTCAGCCATAGGGAGCCTCATATATGTCATGCTGTGTAATCGACCTGATATAGCCTTGCTGTGAGTGTCACGAGTAGGTATCAGTCAAATCCAGTCGAGAAGCACTGGATATCTGTGAAGAATATCCTTAAGTACTTGAGAAGGACTAAAGATTTATTTTTGATCTTTGGAAGAGGTTTTGAGTTACAAGTCGAGGGGTATACTAACTCAGACTTCATATCTGATCTTGATGATAGAAAGTCTACGTTAGGATATGTATTCATTTGCAATGATGGTGTAGTTAGCTGGAAGAGTTCCAAGCAATCCATCACAGTGGATTCGATCACAAAGGCTGAGTATGTCGCTACTTCAGATGCTGCAAAGGAAGGCTTCTGGTTCAAAAAATTTATTGCAGAACTTGGAGTTTAGACATCGAATATCATACCACTTTACTACGATAACAATGGAGTCATAGCACTTGCTAAGGAGTCGAGATCTCATCAAAAATCAAAATACATCGAGCGATGGTATCATATTATACGTGACTATCTCGAAAAGAAACATATCGAGTGTGAAGAGTAGACTCCATATACACGTGACAGACCACTGACAAAACAATTGAGCCAATCAAAATGAAAGTCTACCTTGAGAAGATGGGACTTAGATTAGTAGCCAATTGACTTTAGTCCATGTGAGAGATTGTTAGATGTATGCCCTAGAAGCCAATATGGCTGATACATTGTAATAAATCTAGGATACAATTTTGTACTTAATATATTGATTTGATCAATAAAAAGATTAGTTTATTTTTTATTCAAGTGTGATGTATCCTTGAATCGTCCATGGAATTAACTTTCGATATATATTCTCAAAGAGTTGAGAATTAGAGATATGTATTTAATTCTTAAATACTTTCAATTATAGAATCATCATGAGAATGATGATCATCCAGATAGATCGGTATACAGATCGCTTCCTTCGAGATAGATGAGTCTCTAGTCTACAGTATAGAGATATTGGGCAACGAGTATAGATAGTTGTTAGAGAACAACTAGTACTGAGCATGACCATACGAGAGATCACTTGAATTTTTATTCAATCGTCAGTGATTATCTCGATGCTGTAGTTGTGTGAATGGTCCTTTGATCTGAGATGGTACTGCTGCTCGCAGTGAGGCTGCTGGAGTTTGACTGATACATAAATATGGGTCTTAATGAGCTCTTGTAGTGAATGTTGGTGACAGTTGGTCCACTGTAGGAGTAGAGTGCGCATCAAGATGGATCTATCGACCTTGATAGAGAGTAGTCCTATGAGATTTGAGAGGCTAAGTCGAGAATCTGTGGCCACAGTAGTGTGATTGATGGAAAATTTTTTTATAGAAATCACAATTGGACTTGAGCTCATTGAATCTATCATATGACTGATATTGAGGTTTGACGATTTATCCATGACCTGCTATGCAGTCGAGACTCACGATAGAAGGACTAAATCACATGCTAACTACACCTTGAGGTTCATTTTTGGTTCTACTGGGTTGCCACTACATACTGCTAGGTGTTACTGATGAATTGTGAGAGCTCACTAGGATTATTCTGGATCGACAATCCTTGATGAGTTAGAGTGAAATTATTCTGACCCATTGAAAAGAGTTTCAATGATACTTTGATAGTGATCATTGTATATCTCACTACCAAATAGAATTGAACTTATGGGGTCACACAACAAAAGGATTAGGCCTAGAATTAGTAATTAGACTTATGAAGTGTCAATTGAGTTTAGAAAATCTAATTGAATTCAAGGTAACCTTGTTAGCACATGGTTGGATCCAATTTTTTCTTTACATTTAGATTTTTTATTTAATAAGATCATTTAAATTTAATTACTACTAATAACCTAAGTGAATTAGATTCATTGGACTCTAATTGTTGGATGTCTAGGGTTTTGGATCAATTAAATTAAGGGTGCAAGTCCTTAATTAATATTCCTTGATAGTTTAGTTGGGGCACCACCTTGATTGGATCAAGTTGGACGTGTCCCATCTTTAGAAGGCATGTAGACCCTTTATGGCCCTTGGATGCACTTTGGGGTGTATTTATGTGGGTGCAAGGGCTTCAAGAGTTGGTGCCTAAAAAGATTTCTAAAAGAAGTTGAATAATTTAAGTTATTAGAAAACCTAATGCAAGCAGGACTTATATTATACGATTGAATAGGATTCAATCCTTATGTCTATTTAAAGGGACCTTCTCTAAGGTCCCTAGGCATCTAAATCAGTAGCCCACACGCCACAAAGGAACCCCCCATGCCCTCTCTTCTCCTCTCCTCTCTTCTCCCTTGGGCGTCCCACATACCCCTCCCTTGGGCATCCCACCTCTTCACGCCCACAAGGGCCTTGGGCATCCACCTCCTTTGCTCGTTTCTAATCCCTGATAGCAGCATAAATCAAGGAGGAAAAGGCAAGAGAAGAAGAGAAGAAGAAGATCAAGGAAAGAGATCAAAAAGTTGATCGCGATCCAGGCTTCATTCCAATTTGCAGGCTGAATTTTTTTAGAAAAAAAATTCAATCTTAAGAGGACTGTTCCAGGCTAATCTTGAGTGGATACCCATAGAGACCGATCACTTGCGTGGCTAAGAGAGAGCCTCTTCTCTTTCAGATCCAGATTTGAAGAAAGGTATTGCGAAACAGGTATGTGATTCGATCACATGTTAAATTTCAGCATATATACAATTTCAGCATATGAATTAGATCCTTATGGTTTATGTTTCTATGCATGCATGATATAGATTAAAAGTATTTTAATCTACTATTTCGCTGTAGTGTTTAGAAAATAAAATTTTGAAACACACATGCATTGCCCTACATACGAATTCCAACATTTTCTTCCTCTTTCTCTTTCTTCATATTTTTTGGTACTCATCGAAGGACTGGGGGTTGTTGGTAGGTGAACTATAGCCTTCCTCCTCTGGTGGTGCATCATTTGAGCAAGGGAGGTTTTGGCCAGCCCAAAATCAGGTTCTAATTCTCTACTTTTTAGTGATTTTGGTTTCCATTAGTTGCTTGTGGGGCTGTTGCCAATGATATAACAACCCTCCACATCCCATGTTTGTATAACATGAAAGAGAAGGGTGGTCGGTCAGAATTGGATGGTCGGGTAAGAAGAGGATAGTGGAGAGAGTAGAGGGTGAAATGGGTAG